>NW_024040596.1:13790107-14334162 GCF_014851395.1 Micropterus salmoides | reverse complement strand
CTTAGATGACTCTTCTGTGTCAAAACAGATAAACACTGATCCCTGTAAAATTAAAATTGAAGTTATTAAAAACAAACAAAAAAAAAACAAAACTTCACCCAAATTCACTGGGGAACAATACCACTGGAATTGTTATAGTATACTTAATGTACCTTGAACTGCCTTTGCAGGTTTCTCCTCATCTGAATGTTTTCTATGGCACCTTTACCATTCAGCCACTCCTGAATCTCATCAAGGGTAGTTTCGAGAGGAAAACCTTTCTAGATGTGGGAAAACAACAGCAGCAAACAGTGTGTCACAACATGCATAAATACTTGCAGGGGAGACAATACACCTTGTTAATAGTTTTATATAAAAATTATACACTCACTTGTCAGTTTAATAGGTATACATAGCTTAAAGTAATGCAGACTAACAGTTCTACAGTAAATCCTTCATGAAGGTTGTAATGTTCAGTTTTTGTTAACCGTTTTAGTGAAGTGCTGATTCGTGTTATTTTGGTGGCTGCAGTTTAAACTTCTGTTACTCATAGTATCAAAGTTGAATCAACACCTCTTCAAGATGGTTTAAAATATGAATTCTGAAGTTTGCAAGCAATGTAAAAACTTACAATGTACACAGATTTGTGTTTAACAGCGTCTTTGTATTCGTCATTCAGTTCGGGTAAGGGTTTTTCTGGAGACCTCCTGACTTTAGTCTTGTCTTCGCTGAGTTCTAAGAGGCCAGTCTTTGATTTCTGGAGAGCTGCAACGATGACGCTGCATTCTTCAGTTAAAGACTTCAGTCTGGGAAGAGAATACAGACGTTTCAACAAATACTCTGAACTCAAAGATCCTGCTGCAGTAAGAGCGTGTGTAAGATACTAAAAAGGTGCATTCTTCACACCAGTGCAGTATACATAATATAAAGCCGGAGACGCTGCATCGCATCTACAGATGTTGTGTCACCATAATTGCTCACAGCTGCAGGGCTCAATTTGTAAGGGCCAATGACCCCCCCAAACCCTAAAAAATAAAAATCACACAGGCAACTGAATTATAAACTGCACTCCTCTTTCGAGTAATTAAGCTTGATATAAAGTAAACGTGCTGACTCACACTGACTTCTGTCTACATAAAACTCCAAGTATACAGACTTCAACCAGTAGGAGGATATCTGAGACTAACGGCCCTACATGCAAACCTCTTAAATTCCGCAAGAGGTGCGCCTGTTTTGTGTGCACATGCTGTGGCTAAATGTAATCTGGCTGGTATTGAGTGCATTTCAAAAGACAGGGTGAGGGCATGTGCTAATCTTGTCCTGCATGTCACGAGTCATACAATGGGTCCACAAACTGATTAGTCATCACTGTCTTTCTTTTCTTGCTCAGTCACATAACCTTCAGTTTTGCTCTCTTCAAATCAGCTACTAAAAAAAAAAAAAAAAATTCTCCACCTTGCCATTCTTCAGTGAACATTGCTTGATATTTGCCCCCATCTTGTTATTGAAGCTTCAGCATCTGATTCAGGCGTGTTGTTAAAGCAAGTATCCTCATCAGCTGTTAAAACCAACACACTCCGACCCCTATGATACAGCCTTTGAGATATTTACAATGATTTGGTTACTGTTGTAGACATAAGATGTGAGATATGACACGTTTTGGTCAGTGACAACCTCTGTAAAATTATTTAAAAACAAATACACCTTTACTACACTAGTCTAGTAGACAACTATTATAGGACTCCATGATGGTGTGGAGATTATAGCAGACATCCACCCAAGCAATGCAATAGTAGCAGTGTGATTGCAGGTAAACACTAACATTACCTACAAGCTCTGATAAATCCAGCCCATGTTATTTGCTGGACTAATCTGCCTCGTATTAAGATCCTCCTGCACATGTATGTCTCAATCATGATCTCAACATGCAAAAAGACAGCTACAACCTCTAGATGACAGGAGAGTCTGTCAGATCAATTCATGTCATTCAGCTTTCGTTTATTAATTTGCTGCAACTAAATGTCCGGTGTTAGCAGGTTAACTGGATATCTGTGCTCAAATTTCAGGCATAAAATATGAGTAGCAATTGTTTTACAACACTTAAAACCCAAAGAGAAGTACAACAAACCTGTTGAATTTAAGCATTGTCTCCAAAGTCACCCAGCCATCATCAAGTTGCAGTTGTTCTTTGAGAAACTTGTCTCTCGGAAGATTGTGATCCCCAAAGTAGTACTAGACATGGGAGTGAGAAACATTGTTAGCGCTGAATTTAACTGACTTTCACAAAATTCAATTGTTAATTTTAAAATCAGAATTACCTCTATTTGTCGTGCCACTTTAATCTCAAGTGGAGACATCTCTTCATTTTCTGCCATGATTAATCTGTGTAGAAAACAGTAACCCAAACAATTGGGAAAATGTCTCACAATTACAAAATGATTACTCTTTGATGAATACGATAACGTTCTCTAAATTTAAACATACTAACTATATGTGATTAAACAATTACTATATCTAAAGAAAAAAAACAACAGTTATCTAATCAAGTAATCATTTCAGTTATACATATTAAACAAAAATGCTAAATATTCTCTGGTTCCAGCTTCTCATACGGACGGTTATCGCTGCAAAATGGGAGTATTTTGGGGACAAAATGTGCAATTTGAGGATGCCACCTCGGGACCATTGATTGGAAAATTACAATTATATTAGTTTCCCTCCTAATACTTTCATATACATGATAAACATAAATGTATCTGCATTAGTTGATTCTATCAATTACTTGGTTTTTGAGCACTGCCCCAATCCTGGCAGGATTCCTTAAGTGTTTGTTGAAGGTTTATTAAAAAATAAGTTAAATATCATTAAAACTGGCCATTCTAGGCTCTCTGGACTATTCAGTCTAACCTCGACATTTGATAAGTTTTTACAGATTGTGCACACAGCAACTTCCATTCCACTAATTCCCTTCACCTTCATTACATTGAGGATATTTGAAAAATGTCTGCAAATTACCTGCAAGGCCAGATACCAAAAAAAGGTTTGCTTTTTTTTTTGCTGAGATTTTAGTGAATCAGCATTTTATAGCAGTCTAAAGATCTGAACTCTACCTTGACATGTGCCGAAACAGCAGCTGCTGGCTGGAGTGAACTGTGTATTATTCTTTAATCCATTTATAATCTGTTGCAGTTTAATAGCAAAAAATAAGTACCTAAAACAACAGTAAGCTGCTGCTTGACGTTATCTATCTTGACCCAGTAAATTAAATCTAAGAAGCTAGTTTAAGACGAAGTAAATAGGAAACAGTTTTCACGTATCCTGGAGTCATGCTGCTGCTGCTGCTGCCGCTAGCTTGATGGCTAACGTGCTAGCATAGCTTAGCTTACATGCTGCAGCAGTGCACCGGCCACGCTGTGCCCGTAACCTGAACTTACACCCAAAGCAAAGACACACAGCTTATTGAGTCACACACTGACAGTAACGTTACGTGTTTTATTCAGTGTGACATATAGTTAGCCAGAAATCACTGTAGTACGTAACGTTAATGTTAAATTAGTCATTTACACTCAGCCTAACTCCATTCTAGCAAAAGCATACTGTTCAAGTGTGCTAGACGCGGATGTCTCACGTTTTTTACTCTGTTCTTTCGTGAACCCATAGAACATTTGCAAGATAATATAAAAGAAACCACCTTTCACATCACCATGAAAAGTTATACTTAACGTTAACGTACGTTGAGTCGCTGTTAGCACCAGATGTAGCTGTTCAAATCAAAAGTCCTCACACTTTTCTGCTCGCACGTTGTTGAACTGCGTGCTACAGAGCCCGCCGAGGACCAAAAAGAGATCGTCTCTCCAGCAGGCTCTGCAACAGTGTAGCTGCTGTTATTGGCTGCTACAGTATCGACATGAGATGATCTGTGTGATGAAAGCCTCAGGGTGTCGCTGTGATTCTGTTTAACCACCTATGGTAACCATACATACAACATAATGTTACTCTATTCTAATATAATATAAATTTACTTATAATTAACTCTTTTAATTCTATGTGTGTACCATGAAGGGACTACAAACTAACATTTTGTTGTATAACCATGTGTTGTACAATAATTAAAAGCTACCTTGATGTAACTGCAGGACAGCAGTGAGACAGTGACATGCTGTGATTTATGATTTAGCTATTGTTTAATTTTACCAATACCACAAATATGTTATTTGTTCTTATTTCCTGTTCATTTATAATTAAAATGTATTTACTGATACTGCATTTCATTTTACAACCCTTTTGTAATATGATGATGAAATTTACCTTGTACCCGATACCCTGGATATACTGTATTTCATTTTGTTTGTTTTTAGCATGTTTTTATTTTATCTATTTGTATGTGTGCTTCTTTTCATAGGTTTATAGGTGAAATTGTATTTTGTTGATGTTGTTGATGATTGGTGTGCCCTTTAAAAAAAGATGTTGCTGCAGTACTAATGCATCAGCATTTTTGTCAGCCCATTAGATGAAAACAAATTAAACAACAAAATGATCAAACATGAGGTGGCTTTTTGCTGTTTTCACTAATGGAGTGCCATCTTTTTTCTAAACACATCGCAGTTATCTAGACAAAACACCTAACTTAAATTCAGTTTGGAACAAGCATGTATGTTGTCATATATGATTTGTAACATGTTTTATACTTTTTAATTATTTTATTCTATATTTTAGTTGTTTTTTTAAAAACTTATTGAGATGTTCTGTTACGATGTTCATACCAATATGTCTTTTGATATTGCCTTGTGTTTCTATTATATATCGTCTTAATGGCTTTTTAAGACAGATATAAAGCATTTTTGAATGCTTTGTCGTTGAAAGTTGCACAAAGTAATGTCCCTTGTCATTACACTACAAGCAATATCAATAAACTCCAAAACTCTTTATATAAAAGTGGACTGTCTATATCCTAAATGTAACATCTAAAGGTTACATCTCAATGTGACTTTACATAAGATGTGATTAAACATATAGTGCAATGTACCTTATACAGAACTCACTGATTAATTCTGGCAGAAAGCACATCATAAGGTTAGTGATTTATTAAATCAAGTAAGGTTGTACAGTTCTATTTAAAAAGGAAAACATTGTTAGGAGTGCCCTCTAGTGCATCAGTAGTCTGAGGTGGTTTCTGTGTACATGTAAAGTTCATCTGAATAATACTCAAATAAGGTCACCTTTCAATTTTCAGTCGTTCCATTCAGTCTATTTAAACAGATACACAAAAAATCACCAGTAAGTGTGAAGCCCCTGAGTTTTAAATGAAATGCTTGTTCTTTGTTATATTCACAGTTTGGCAAATGTGTAGCTGTCTAAAGGCAGTTATCCAGTGCAAAACGTGGGCTAACTTTGCATCTTGTGTTATAGTGTAACTGACATTTGAACACTTGACTGACACTGACAGAATCCAGTTCACCATTTGATTCATTTGGCACAAACTGACAACATTTGTGATATGGGTTTGACACTAAACACTGAAAACACAAACACATCCATGTGATCTGGTGGGGCTGGGAAGAGTCCCCACAATCTCCCAAGAGTCCAGCTGAGGGTCATATTTCTCAATGCTCTGCAGATATGTCCCTTTTGAGTAGGAATATCCCCCTGTTACATAAATACAACCATTTATTACTGCTGCCCCACACTCCATCCTCCTCTCCTTCATCACTGATACTGGCCTCCATTCGTCTCTCTCTATGTCGTAGCAGTCTGCGACAGTCGTCTGTCCACCCACCAAATACAGCTTGTTGTGGAGAGACACAGAACACAGCCCGTACTCTGAAAACAGAGGATTTCAAATCAAAATACAGTATTCTGCATATTTTTATTATTTCTTCTCATTTTTCTCATACCTGGATGGGGAGTTATTGTTATGATACTCCACTCATTGACATCTGGCCTGTAAACTTGGATTTTTTCATAGGTGCAGTTTCCTCTGTATCCATAGTGACCTCCGGTCACATAGATTTTATCTCCAATTACACAGGCAGTGGCATTTCCTACACCTTCAAAAGAAACAAAGGTTATACATATCATTTGATCAGTCACTCACATATATAAATGTTAATGACTTGCATTAATGACCGGCATTAATTTTTAATTATAGCTTTCAGCTATATCTAGGTAACTCAATCATCTCCATGATAACTGAACTCCATATACTGATGACAGACCCAAGATGTGTCTGAAAGCCCCTAAGTCTAGTTAGTGGACCTTGGGTTAAGATTTTTTTTGTTAAACTGTTATTCCCAAAGTCGAGAATGAACCCTTAAACTCATAAACATCAGTAATCAGCAGTTAAAAATATATCTTATCAGAAAAGCAATGATTTATTGAGGTTCAAAGTTGACCTTGGAAACAGCAGTTGAGAAAATAATCACACCAAAGGTTCCATTTAAAACCTGCTCAGGAGCCTTTAATCAATTCACGTGATCTTCTTCATCTGATGGAGGGTTGAGAATGAACACTGAAATTCAGCTTTTAAGCCAACATAGGCACAGAGTCTTTACATGGCTCAGAAAAAACGGGACGTTGAACATCTACAGTGGTGTGACATCTAGGCAAACTCCATCTGCTGATGAAGATAATGTGATATGATCAAAAGCTCCAGGACAGCTATTAAATTGATCCTGTAGTGACATTGTTTGCTCAACATGAATCTACTCTTTCTTCTTCCTCTTCAGTTTATGGGAAACATCACTTTATATTTTCCATACCTTGGATCATTTTGGCCACAGGGAACCATTTCTTTTTCAAGGGATCATAAAATTCTGTCTCTTGCTCTGGAGCTCCTCCTCTGTAGCCTCCGATGGCATAAATACAGCCGTGCAAAGCCACACAGCAATGGTAGTATCTAGCTGTGTTCATGGGACAACCCTCAGTCCATTCATCATAATCACAGTTATAAATTGAAACTGTGTCCAGAGCCTCAACAGTGTTTGTCCTGTAACCGCCGGTCACATAGATATTTGCTCCAAGTATACTGACGCTGTAGCTTTCTCTTGCATGGCCAGGCATGTCTTTTCCTTGCACCCAGGTGTTGCTGACAGGATCCCATATGTGAACTTCACAAAGAGGGTGCCAGTAGTATCCACCAATGACATACATGCTGGAAGACATTTTTCTGCTTACAGACACCTTCTTGCCATTGGGCCTTAAAGCCTGAATGATCATAGATTTTAATTCCCCTTCACTGTTCAGCAAGCATTGTCTGTGCACATCCAAAGTGGCCTTGAAGTGAACCTCATCCAGGTCCAGATGGATAGTGTGCAGCAACTCTGCAGCATAGTGAACGCGATTATCTAAGTCATGGGTTACCCATCTGGCCACGGCATCTATCAACACTTCATCCTTCTGCAGGGTGAGGTGGTTCTGAGCAGCCAGAACCGAGCTCATCTTCTCATGATCCAGCTCTAGGAACTCTTCCTGCTGAATGAGCTCCGTGAACCTGTTCAGCGTCACCCTGCGGGCCTCCCTCTCCAGACCGGGACACAGGTGGAGCTCAGCAAACGCTTGCATCCCCAGGCAGTTGTCCACATCCAGGAGGCGAATGAGAAACTCCTCACACGCTCGTTTGACGGAGATGAACTGCAGGAGGTCCGCAGCCTCCAGCAGGCTCTGCACATTGCTCTCGGTGATGCACACCTGAGCTGTGTACACGTAGTTAACCAGAGCCCCCAGGACCCCGCAGTCTACCCCGGTTAGTTTGATGACGCGGTTCGACCTCTCCCTCATGTCAGCTGTGAACATGACTTTGAAATAGGAGCTGCGGGCTGACAGTAGCGCCTTGTGGCAGTGAAACACCTGTCCGGACTCGCCACATTGTAGAGTCACGTCGGTAAACAGGCCGCCGACGTAGAAATGCCTGAGAGCATCTAGGACCTCTGCTGGGTGTTCACTGTCATAGAAGTCGTGTGTGTAGATTTCAGCTTGCATATGTGACATGGTCTCTGGAAGAAATACAGGAGGATTTGTCCTGTTGCACAACCTGCTGTACAGAAAAGCAAAGCAAAATCGTGGTCCCATCTCTATCAATAATTAACTGCATGCCCCTTTATTACCATTTAACTCATGGACAGAAGGCTACACTCAGTAAGAGAAACAATAGGCTTACCTCTCATCCTATTTGCATGAGTAACCCGTGCTGTTCGCTGACCCTCGGCAATGTAGGTCTACTCACTTTGAACGCTCCTCTCCAAAACACATGAACCTCAATTTAGCTCCTGTGGGACGATCGCAGGCAGCTCTATCCTATTTTGGTATTTTTGTGCAGCGGCCAGCCCCCTCCTCCTCCTCCCCTGAAGCAAGTCTCCACAAGCAGGTCCTTGACAAAACCAAGCAACCATGCAGAGGAATCACCCAACGCCGCTATTTTCTCTCGGAGCCTAAATATAACCCCTCCATCCACAGTCTCGTGATGCGCTCATAGACGGCGTATTAGTGTATCCAACAAGCAGGAGAAGCATCACCAGCAGAATGCAAATCAACCGAGCACCTCCTTCAATACAGCACAACAAAAACACTTTCCACTTTCCACTCCCCCCCCAATTCTTGCGGTTGCCATGGTATTTTGAACCTAGTTTCAGTGTGACCGGGGCTTTACCTAATCCTAACACGGATTAACAGCACAGAGCACAATATTCATCAATGCACAAGATCTGAGATATGGAATTCAAATACACAGAGAGAATACACAGTCTTGACATACAGCACTTAACCTAAATGTATAAAACCGTTGTGGAAATATACTTAAGGTCATTAAAGTGACAGTGAAAATAGGACTAGGATAGTATCAGTAAAATGTATTTTTAGTGTCAAGAACAGTCATAGGCCCTACTAAAGAATGGCCCATTTGAATAGTGTTTTACAAATTGTTGATGTTGTTGGTCTATGTTGCATTAGTGTGGGACAGTGGTGGAAGAAGTAGCCTACAAAATTGTACATTGTGCAAATGTACTTATTTACATTCCTCCACTGCGGTTAGGTAGTTTTTCTGGACGTGCATCATAGTATTTTATGCGATCAAATACTATAAACTATTGGCAAAAAAAATAACAAGTGTTCTCTCTCGGACACAAAAACTGGACATTTTAAACTTTACAAAATAGGATTTACACTGCAGAGCTTCTGTATGCTTAAGATACTGGTAACTTAGTGTAGTACATTCCCTTTTAAAATGTAGTAAGTGAAAGTGTAAAGTTCACTGAATAAAAACACTCAGCTACCAGTTCTTGAAAAATGTTCTTACACTGTTTTAGTTAAGTGTGCTTTATTTTACATCTTGGCTTTAAAAAGCTCAAACAACAAACTGAACAACACACAACACTGAAACATTTGATTTAGTTTTAGTGCAGTTAAAACATTCTAAACACAGGAATGTTATCAAAATGCAAGTGTTCAACTTCTAAACAAGTTGTTAGTTGTAAACGTTAAGGCCAAGGAGGCTCAATTATGTTAAGACACTCTTTGAGATTTCCAGATGCCGTTGCTTCTGTAATTTAAATGCTGAGCTGTGCTGCCTCCTTAACCAAAGGCTTCAAGGCACTGAGGTCTCGCAGGAGAGAGGACACCCCCACACAATACCACAGATCCCCAGTGCGGTCTGTGGGAGCACTGAAAGACTCAATCTCCACTCCTTCTGTGTCCAGAAGTCCTAAACAAAGAACAATCGAAAAGAGAAAATAGGTTTTTAAAGAAAGTCATAACTCAATTCACAATTCATCCTCAGGTTAAAAAAATAAATCAAAAAAAGTGGGGAAAAATCTGCCTCACAGTTTTTGCCTTGCTCACAGCAATGTTTGCTTTATTTTGAATTATTCCCAACATTAACCACTTGAGCCCTCATGACCACCTAAATTGCCCCTTTAGATGCTTTAAAGTAACCTACATTTTGTCCAACATCACATACTGTACTGTGTCTGTCTGTCCATTGCTTCACTGACTGCTATATTTAATCTTTGAGGAGGCTGATAGGCTACATCTAAAAGAATAATGTGTGTTGTAATTAAATTATTGTACCTATTAAAAAAAAATAAAGGTACAATATCTAAGAATTTAGTCTACGCTCCGTCTGTCGAATTCATACTCCAAAAGAAAAGTGGTGGGGAGCATGTCACATATCAGGACATAACAGCTGACTAAATCCCAACTGGACAACAGAACTGGAGCCGGGTGAGCGAGGGGCAACAGAACCAGGCAAAACAGCCTCTGAGTGATCAAGGCCAGACCGGAACCAAACACAGCCGCTGACACAGAGGCCAGAAATTTTTAATTTCTTGACATTTTGTGAGTTTATTTTGTTTATTGCACACTGAGAGCAAACTCACCACACGCACACATCTACCAGCTGAAAACTTCAGGGACAGGCCTGAGCTTTACTGTGGTATTATGAGACAGTATGGGCCGGAGCTAGCTCTTTAGCATGCTAACTCCAGTAGATATCTCTGCCACACAAAACGTAGATGTCTTTGACCCAACGTCACAACTGTTACTTCTTCACATTGTGTTGATAATGTTAGTTTCTTTTTAGATTTTTTTCAAATGTTGGCCATATCTTACACACTGTACCTTTAAGATTCAAGAAGAGTGTGTTGATACAGAACATTCTAACATCTTCAGTGTTATAGGAGTGATTTCCCCCTTAACATTACTGGGCAATAGCATACTTTTAAAGTTTCTTACCAGCCACTGAGGATAGGAGCTGAGGATTTGCAGAGGCCTTGAAGAACAGCAGATTTCCAGTGAGAGAGACCGGCTGTCTAAACACACTCTCGCTCAGCTCCAGCAGGACTGGCACACCACCTTGAACTGAACCACTGGCTTTGTAGCTGCTGCCGTTGGCCATGATCTCCACCTTACACACCCCGCTGGCAGCCCCGTCAGATGCACAGTGGCTCTGGTTTACCTGAAGATTCAGTTCACATGTATAAAAAGATTATTTTCTAAAAAAACAAAACAAAAGACACACGCTCGTTGTTGTCATGTGCCTTTTGCCACAATGAGTTTGTCGTACCGTGATTCCAGACTCCTTTGCTAGGCTCAGCACATTGATGAGGTTCAGGCAATGACCAGACTCATGATTCAGCAGTCCAACAAGTACTGATGAAGTCATATAACCAGTGGAGGACTTCATGCAATCCCCTGGTTTGAAGAAAACAGTATATAGTGTTACTTTCCACTAGTAGGAAGTCAAACATTTCAAAGCAAAATTTTTTGAAAAAAACATTAACAATAGAAAGTGAATCTTCATAATTTACTGCAAAAGCTTCGGTATAAAATACATCATCTGTTTCACAAGCGGACCACCAGAGGGAGCTATGATATGACCACCTTTCCCTTTCTGGTTGCACAACTGGA
Source organism: Micropterus salmoides (assembly GCF_014851395.1). Lineage (NCBI taxonomy): Eukaryota > Metazoa > Chordata > Actinopteri > Centrarchiformes > Centrarchidae > Micropterus > Micropterus salmoides. The sequence goes on along the minus strand of NW_024040596.1, from coordinate 14,322,786 downwards.
TAGAGAGTAGCTTTACCTTCAGTAGTGATTTGGACATGGCTGAACGGTTTCTTAGAAGCAGTGCATGACTGCAGCACAGCTCCGACAGCTTCTCCGAGTTTGATCAGTAGGTGAGATTCCTGGGAGAATGTGCTGGCCAAAACCTGTGCGTTCACCTACAATAAAGGAGAAGAGGTGGAGTCAGAGTGCTTTCGTGAACTGAATGTGATCCCAAATTTTGAAATCTGTAGCTGAATCAATATTAAAATGTCAATATAATTTTAATGGAAGGCTAAGAGAAGACTCAGTGTTAACACCATACACAAATAAGCATTTGAGACCCATATTAAAGCCATGTTTTGTTTACTTATAATTCTACCAGTTTGATCAGAGACAAAAACTATTGATGTAGATCAGACACTGTCACCCAAGTGTGTACATGTTTTCTTTGAAAGTTTATTCTTGACATTTCAATCAAACGTAAATCAACATGAATGAAAAATCCTTAAGAAATGCTCAGACAAATGGACATTGAACATCTACAAATTTTATTTCCAACTTCCATACCTCATGTTTTTACCCTTGAATAGAGGAGCAGCTGATCAAAATGATGAAAAAACCTGTTTAACCTTTATAACCTGTAGTTATTTAATGAAAATATACTGGAATTACTGTAGACGGCATTAGGACATAGTGTGAGACACGCTAAGCTATAGAGAGTCCAACAGTTTGTAATTAATGTCTGCCTAAATTGTGCATTATGTCCCAAAGCATAGTCTGAAAAAAAATGGACGTGTAAAATCTAAAAAAGTGACTTGTGCAGAGACAGCTCCTCATAGACACATCAGATGTGTGTATTAAAGTCTGAGAGTCTGTTGAACTACTTTAGCGACTCCATGACCAAATGCCAACATGAGGCCACTTGGCTAATATCTTCTATAAATGTTAACTATAAAATACTTACTTGGAAGATTATTAGGCTTCGGCAGATGTTTCAACACTGTTGTCTGACACCTCTGATTGTATCATATCCCCAAATACTGAGTAATAGGTAAGAGATTTCTTTGAGATGGAATAAGCTGCAAATTGAGTTTGGTAGAGGGCCGTAAAGAAGTCTCTCAAGATAGCTACAGGAACTGAAGCAGTATTTGCATTTGTGTAAATACTTATTTGTTTCTCCATTTACCTCTACCAATTTTTACTTGTCATAGGGAGGACTACTCACCCAGTGAAGACAGTTGTTTAATGTTTTCTGTGGCTTGTGCTTAGAGATAACTTTCAGACAGAAAGCCTGCATTACAAACTGGGGGTTTGGAGTTTGAAAGACGTTGGCATTTTCCAGGCATGGAAGGTCTAATAAAAGATGCTACCCAGTTGCATTAGTGGAAGTGTAGGACTCATTGTTTTTGGAGCTTTAACCATTTTAGGGACTAGAGGTCACGATCTCAGTTTGTTTTATTGCTTTTTTCTTTCCCCACTTTACAGAAGTGCAGTACCAAATCGCTGTAGTGCACCTTTAATATGTTCTGTAACAAGGAAATCTCAAGGACTGAGTGGTAATTGCTTTGAAAATGTACTGAATAGAACTTACAGCTCCAACCAGCTTCTTGCCCTTCACCATGTCCACAATCTGCAGAGAGATGTCCTCCCCACAACGGGCCTGAGCCTCCTTCGTACTGGCTCCCAGGTGAGGACAGCTGATGACATTAGGATGGCTGACCAGTGACCAGCTCTTAGGAGGCTCCTGCGATCAAACATAAACGCAAAGATGAAGGCTTTTATTCCATTTAATGGAGTGATTAAAGACACAATTTGATTTTTAAAAACAAACTGCTATAGGTACATACAGTAGTATGGAGTTATTTGTGTGCTCCAATAACCTTGCCTCAACAAAGACATCAAGCCCAGCGCCTCCACACTGTCCGGACTCCAAAGCTCTGAGCAGAGCGGCCTCGTCGATGATACCCCCTCGTGCACAATTCACAACCTTCACCCCTTTCTTGCATTTAGCAAACGATTCATCATTAAGCAAACCTTGGGCAAAAGAAAAAAACAATTGAAAGAGATATTCCACAATTACAGTACAATTTCTGACAGCAATATAAATCAGGAGAACCTCTGTAAAACTCACCGACAGTAGAGGGCATTAGGGGAGTGTGGACAGTAATATAGTCACACTGAGGCCAAAGCTGCTCCAGAGACATCTGCTCCACCCCCCAGCTGGCTGACACCTCAGGAGGAGTGATTGGATCATAGCCGATAGTCTAAGAAGAGAGAGAGAGGGGGAAACTTGACACGTTTGTTTCATCTAAATATTAAAGTACAATTAACCATGGAGATATGCGACTACGCAGTTTTGTCATGTATAATCTGGTTACATACCTTCATGCCAAATGATTGCATTCTTGAAGCGACTTCCTTTCCTATTCTTCCAAGTCCAACTATTCCGAGTACCTTGCCATACAGTTCTGCGCCCATGAACTGTAAAATCAGCAACAAAACAATGACGCCGTCTACGAGACCCAAAATTGCACAGATCCAAGCGTCACATCGGATTAGTGATGACTGGCTGAACAACGGGGGCGACCATGCAACAGTAATCGCTTTGTGTGGCAACAATCATTCAAACAGCACTCAGGGGCAAACTAAAAATCTTTGTTTACCTTTTTCCGATCCCAGTTCCCTTGTTTCATCGACATTGCAGCTTGAGGCACATTTCTGGAAACAGAACGGCAGTTACAGTACTTCAAATCAATTAAAAAGACTGAGCATGTTGACATAAAAACATGAATCATCTTGCCTTGAGAGGCTCATCAGCAGGGCACATGTCAGCTCAGCAGCACTGATCGTGTTACCGCTTGGCGTACTGGAGAAAACAGTCTACAGTTAATGGACAGTACATTATATTGAAAGCAGATTTGTGCGTAGAGTGGAAACTTACTTCATGACAATAATACCCTTTTTGGTGGCAGCATCAACATCCACGTTGTCCACACCAGTCCCAGCTCTCCCAATGATTTTGAGATTACTAGCAGCATTGATGACATCAGCCGTTACCTTTGTTGAAGATCTAACCAAAAGGCCATCGTAGTCCTAGGATCGTGAGAAAAGCACATGGTTGCTCTCATGGTGTTATATAGCTGCGGTGAATCTACTCAAGGCTAGATTAGCAACCATGCACGCCTATTGTGCCGGGCCGTCAAAGTACGTCCACTAAAAGTACTTGTTTCTGTCACTGACAGGCTCAGAATATTTTTAAAAGTGTCTGATTACATTATGGAAAGGATCCCTAAAACAGATAGACCTAAGAGTGAGGTCCTTTTTTGTTTAACCAGAAACAGTCACTACATCGCTCTCAAAGCCACCAGACTCCCTTGACCAAAACAGTAATTTTGCCTCTCTGGTTGACTGCTGCCTCGATTGGTTAGTATGTGTTATTTTGTGACTTAGTCACACAATAATACAAAACAGACTAACCGACTAAAGCAGCAGTAGATCAGCAACTCCCATGTTCTGTGAGGTAAAATTATAAAATTACTGTTTTTATCAATGGAGTCTGGTTAAACAAAAAGAATCTTACTCTTTAGGTATCCTTTCCATAATGTCAGACACTTGTAATAGCAATCTGATCCTGTCAGTGGCAAAAACAAGCACTTTAGTGAATGTACTTTGATGGGGAACAATTGCCCGCAATTATAACATTGCAGCCCTGTTTCGCTGCTCCCATATGTATCCCACCTGCTCAATACTGGACCACTTTTGAAAAATGTTGTCCAATTAGTCACATAGACACAAAAACAAGGTGGTTGAAAAAGGTACCCTTTGGTACCCCCTCTGGTTTCTTTACTCCTCTATTTCTTTGGTTTGTGGACATTGTTATCTGGGGCTTTGGATTTTTTTTTGTTTACCATTTTCTGACATTTTATAGACCAAACAACTAATCGACAGATTCTATCGGCAATGAAAGTAAATCAGTACTTGCAGAACTAAATTCAGTGATGTGCAGTCTATATTTATACAAGATAATTCTGTAACCATGGCAACATGTATGCAGGTCAGCTCATCAGTGTGGAAATTTTCTGACATGTGTGAGTGAAACGCAGCAACAACACAGGAACTGTCCCCTTGTAGGAACCATAGACTGTATATAAAAATGTAGACATGGTTTCAGAGACTTAACGGGTTGGAGTAAAAAAAGTGTGTGTGTGTGTGTGGGGGGGGGGGGTTACAGGTCACTGTTGTCCCAGGGCCTAAGAGTGTTTAAGTCCAGCCCTGAATATACAGCAAAACACTACAATGCATTTGGAACAGTTGCAAGAATTTTTAATCTGAAAAATCTAAGTTGTACAAAGCAAATATTTGTTCCTGTTTCTGTGCATGTCAGTTAAAGCTGCCATTCTGCTCTCCATGTGGCACTCAGGAGAGAAAGTGATGAGGGAACCGGTAAATCTAGGGATGAGTTGCATCAGCTTCACAAGGGGCGGTACGAACTTAACCAATTCTCTCACCTCAGCCCAGCAAACAGGTTACATGTCAGACTCTCATTGCCGAAAATCAGAGCGCACACACCTGACGTTAAAGTTTGTATGGGAAAAAACAGCAGGTGCTATTTGGTTTTTGCCTCATAAACACATTTTCCCCAGGACGTGTGCAGCCGCAAATCCCGCGAGCTTTTAAGAAGATGCTAGCTAAAGCGAACAAACTTTTTAACAAGATTTGCAACCATGTCGCGTAGAAAACAACCTGCGAAAGCAGATATGTAACTTAATAAGGTTACTGCGTGCCAACCTTACCTTAATCTCCGCCATCAGTTCATCCTTTTTCATATTCAGTTTTTCCGTGACTAGGATGCCATTTTCCTCCAGAATCGTCTTACAGCGGGGATCAAGACTTTCACTGACTAAAACAGTCTTGATGGAAATCGGGGCCATCTTGGGGTTTTTTCTCCGGGTTGCTTGTTGGAGGGTAACTGCAGCTGGACGTCTTCTCCCTTTGTGAAGTGAAGTGAAGTGATGGACATGGGGAGTTTTTTCCCCCTCTGTTGGTTTTGAATGGTTATCTCGGATTTAAGACAGCCCCCTTTCAAAGTAAAACCCGCCTCTTGTGCATCTCCTGCTCTGACGTAACATGCAGGAGGCCGTCTGTACTGGGGACCAGTTTGGACCAAATGCTGTTACCAGTTTGGGATGCTTTATCAGGCTTTTTTTTTTACTTTAGTTAAAATAGCAATAGGCCTATCACAAGTAGCCTACTCCATAATGCAAGTAGAAAATCTGGCATTCAGCAATATCAGAATAAAAGTATTCTGCTTTACATACAAAAAAATCACCTCTGTGTGATTTAATATTATTATGGGGAGCTCATTTAGCAATGCCAATGGTGGAATGTAACAAAGTACATTTACTAGTAGACTTAAGTAAGTAAATCCAGGTACTTGAGTATTATGCAACTATACTTCTACTTCACTCATTTCAGAGGCAAATGTTTTTTCTCTACTAGGCTATAGGCCCAGGCTACTTGTCTGACAGCTTTAGTTACTAATTTTTAGATAGCAATTTTCAATACCCTTCCTGTCTAGTGAAAAACATGGTGTGTTTGATTATAAATGTTTGTCATAAACTGAAGGATTAAATGTTCCTTTATGGGTTGAGAAAATGCTCCTACTCCTTAAGATAAATAAACTATTTAAACCCCCTCTTGGGGGCAGCAGTAATGTTAATCCAGCTAAAAACACTTATGCATTTAGTAATTTTGAGTCATTTCTTAGATACTTTTTTTCTTTAAATACATTCTTCTGATAATACTTACTTATGTTTTGAATGCAGGACTTTTACTTGTAGTGGATTATTTTCAGTCTTCCACCACTGAGCAATGCATCATATTTTATAAACTCATCGTATGTTTAGTGTGCTAACTAGTGACTATAGTTAAATGTAGCTGAGTTAAAAGTACTTTATTTATGACCGAAATGTAGTGGAACAGAAGTATTAAGCAGCACAAAATGTAAAAACTCAAAGTCAAGTACGCATGACAAAACCCCCCCATATCCTTTAATAATAATAATTCATTTTCAGCCTTAATTTAACAGACGCTGTTCATCACCTGACTCATTAGGCTGCACATGACAGCACCCCCTTACCTTAGTGTCAGCTCAGTAATTTGACACAACTGTCAGAGTCATACTATTATATCTGCATTTAACACTAGATTTTAAAACACATGTAAATTATTTATGTGCAGAATCCATATTAGTGTCCTTACAATACATAAATATGTTTAGTAGTAGAAGACCAAAAGAATATCTAGAGTCAAATATGAACCTATAGGAGTTTTGTTATTCTGCCATAAACCAGACAGTCTTTTCCCTCCTGTAATACCACCCTGCTCCAAGTGAATTTAGGAATATGCAACAACCCCCCCACACACACACACAAACAAAAATTACTGGACCCTCTTCAAGACATGGTCTCAAATAAAGTAAGCTTAATGAATGTATCATGTCATTTCATGCTGTATTTTAGTTGTGTACATTTCAATTTAATTAGAAGAAATTTAATTGGAAACACAGTGAGCATGGAGATTTCAGTTGCATATTCTTTCCATTCCATCCAATGATCCAGACTAAATATCTTGTACAGTATACGGAGTCTCTAGTGTCTGACACTGGGTTCGATGTTGTGCTTCTAAACGCCTTGGTAATAAGTTCATGATACAAGTTACAGATTCAATTTAATCTGTGCCAGAAGCAGAAAAGACAACCCTAAGATATTGTGTTCCTCCTCCATGTTTGATGCTGTTCTTCTTTTTAAAGGCTTCATGTTCTTTTCTGTAAACACACATAGAGATGATCTGGCTTTCGAACACCCTCCTCTCTCCAGGGAGTCCTCTGTGTTCTCTACACCCGAGTCCCTTTTGAGTGAGTTTGTGATTGATGGCGCAAGTTAAAATTGTCTCAAGGGTAGATTTAATATATTGGGCAGTTGATGGCAGCTCTTTCCCTTGCATCCGAATCCAGAGAGGTTGGCTCCAGTGCCATGGGTCTTCTTGTCATAGTAAGCGCATAATAACATGATGGCTCTGTTGTATTTAAGTCCCCAGTAAGCTGTGACAGTACATACAATACCAAGACCCTAAAACTGAAGCAATTAAATGGAATTCAGCCATCATTTATTTTATTGTTCACACCTGTTTTTCTTCTTTGACATTTAATTTTGTCTCCTGCAAGAAAAGGCTGATCATGAACATGGTGGACACAGGAACAGGTCTGTGGAAATGGACTTGCAGCTGTGGGGTTGTCCATGCTCTGCTGCAGTCAGACACACTGACACAAAACTGCAGATTAGTAATCTGCAGTTCTCTATTTAAAGTTGAATTATTTTTACATTACAGAAACCTGCAACTCAACACACAAGTTTAATAAAAATTAAAGGAATCCCGTGCTTGATACAATTATGTCTTAAAACCAATAAAGGTGACCTGCGCTGACCCCTGAATTTTCTGTAGGATTTTGGATTTGTGGTTAGCACTGTCACCTCACAGCAAGGGGTTCAAACCTTGCTCCCTTTCTGTGTGGAATTTGCTTTGGCTTCCTCCTACCGTCCAAAGAGAAGCAAGCTAGGTTAATTGGTGATTCTAAATTGCCCATAACGAGTGGTTGTTCTTGTCTGTGTGCCCTGCGATGGACTGGCAGGGTGTCCCGGTGCCAGCTGGGATTGGCTCCAGCCCCCCAGCGACCCTGTACACAGGAGAAACGGTTGACAATGGATGGATGGTAGGGATTTATTTTCAAGACAGAGATTTCTGAAGGAAGCTTAAGAAGGTCAAGTTCTTGTCAGCTTTTACAGAGGAGCAATAGAAAGCATCCTGACTGAAACCATCACTACACACAGCCCAGGGCTGGAGGGCTCTGCAGCGGATGATTAAAACTGCTCAAAAGATCATTGGTACCCATCTCCCGAGCATCATCAATGAGGTGCCTACGCAGAGCTCAAAGGGTACTAAAGGACAGTACCTGTCCAGCCACAGCCTGTTCACCCTGCTGCCTTCTGGTAGGAGATACAGAAGTTTCTGCTGCTGCACCACCAGACTGCAGAGCAGCTTTTCCCCAAACTATCAGACTTTTAAACTCAAACTCATCCTCAGCGACTCCACTGTGTATATATATATATATATATAAAATAGTAAACAGATATATATATATCTGTTTACTATTTTTATAATTGCTTTTATATTGGGCTACTGTATATTGTCTGCTACGTAGCAGAAGGGAGTTACAAACTCAATTTCACTTTATAACCTGTTGTAATTTGACAAATCTACATTGTACCCTGTATTTTGTTTTGTTCCACCACAAAGCAAAGAAATACTTGTGTTAAATTTCAGTGTTTTTATGGAAGAAACGTTGCACTAAGCTTTTTGAAAAAAGTACAACGCTACCAACAATTTTGGTCAGGATATAGATGTCACATACAATCATTTTTCTCTGAAATGCAGGTGTGTATTTTTACCTGGGCGCCACCTGTCGTCGATCAACGGAAAGGCTTCAGATTGGTTCAAGGGTTGCCTGGATACAACGCAACAAATGCGGACCGTCACCTCACACGTCTGAATGCAAGCTGGGAAGAGTTAACATTAGCTTCACTTTTCTTCGTTAGCTGTTTTATTTGGCTCTTATATTTAGTATTTCATTAGCAAGTTAGGTCATATATCGGATAAAAATGACATCGGTGGTTCAGTACGGCCGAAGAAGAGGCTCCAGTAAGAGAGGTGAGAGCTGAAGAGAGAGTTTTGTTTTACACTTAGTGAAGGTAAAGTTAAGCTCGCTGGTAAAGCTAACAGACACTGTATAAGTCTGTGAAGGCAACAGCAGTGTTGAAATAATATGACATTAAACCCGAAAAATGGGTTTTAGTTTAATTATTATGCATCCATGTAATGTCAAGCCCACCAGTAAACATTTAACCTCTTTCAAAAGAAAACAACTTCCTGTGCAATTTCATATTTAATAATCTTGAAAGTAATGTACAGTATTATTGTTGCATTTGTTTACATTTCCAAATCCCCCTGCACAACCTTTTTATTTACAGTTTAACATATCATAAAACTAAGACAACTCATAAATTGGCGGCAGTACAGTAGCCTACTATATTTAAGCTGTATGATCTGATTACCTCTGTATTCAGGGACCATGCATAATAAAATTTAACATGTATACGATTCCATTGCATGTGTAACTTTACACATTACACATAAGTGGTTTCCCAGAATCACCCTATAGTGTGCTCAATGGTAGCTATGGCCCTGCTCTTATGAACACATAACAACCTTTGTTTGGCACACAGCAACTACTGTCCCTTCCAACATGTAACAAATATATGCATCCCATACCATTGTGGAGAAAAGCATGTAAGATATGACTATTTTAAAATTGCATAAAACACAAACTAATGGTGCATATTTTCAGTCCCCTAATACACTGTGTTCTAGATGTAGTGTTCGATGTACCGGAGGATCTTTGTAGTGTAATTTCCTCCTTTTTTTAATAGTGTCTTCAGCCGAGGAAGCCAGCAGGATGATCCAACCACCAGACCTCCGACAAGTCACTGTCTTAACCAAGGCTGAATGGCTGAGGATTCAGGATGAATTGAACCGGGTTAATAAAGACAAGGAGAGTATGAGAGAGGCAGCTAAACAGAGAGAGGCCCTGCACATGCAATCAAAAGAGGTGGTGAAGCTGTGGTCCAATACCTTCGCTGTAAGTTGCCTGCACGGGGTTCTCAAATGTAGTTTGCTTTCTTAAAATTAGATGTGCTTGTAAGGATGAAAAAAATCACAATATGCTGCAAGGAAGCAAAAGGTTAACACAGTCTATGTTTACATTTATCAAAGGGTCAAAGGCAAAAAAAGCTTGAGGCAAAGAAGATTCGGGAGCAGATTGAGGAGGAGAAAAGGAAACTGACTGATATAGAAGAGGCCAAATATCAGGAGCAGAAGCGGAAAGAGGCCATTCAAAAAGCCAAGACGCAGCTGTATTATCAAACCGACCGTGTTAAAGGATTACATGTTAGTCTAAGAATTGAGAATTATTGTGCCACTTGAACATGTTTGGCTATACATGTACATTGATGTTTTTGGGATAAAGCATGATTGTTACTACTCCCACAGCGTGCGCTCTTGCTGACAGAGGTACTGAAGGAAAGGGAGACTCAGATTGAAGTGAAGCAGAGAATCAAGAGTGCATCTAAAGACGTGGACAAAGAATTCATGAATATGGTAAAGGCAAGAGAGGACGAAGCCTTGAGACAGGAGCAGGAGAAAGCACTTGAGAAAAAGCTCAAGCAACAGGCTGTTGCAGAGGACCTGAAGCACCAGTAAGTCTCACATCAGATCCAAGAACCAGCTTTGAACATGCCAGGGATGCAACAGTTGGCAGGGTCTTCGCAGAAGTATAGATATGATGGTGCTCTCAATTTAAATGCATTACTGTTGTATGTAGTCTATTGTATGGTTAAATTGCATGAGAATATCCATTTAACATCTTATTTTGTAAGTGGAGTTATGGTGCTACCATGAACATATTTTGCTTCACGTCAGAGTGTGATTCTTTTTCTTTAGGATCATGGGAAATGAGCAAGTGAGAGAGCGACAGAAGATAGAGAACAAAAAGGATGGAGAGGAAACCCAGCGACTTCAAGAACTCTTTCAGTGGGAGCAAAGAATGGAGGAAGAAAGACAAGCACAGCAGAAGAGAAACCTTATGCAAGCTCACCTGGTAGGGTCTTAGCAGCACAGGGTATGTAGTTTTGTATGTGTGGTTTACTATAGATTACTCTGTATTTACAGGAACATATAACCAATAGGGACCTCATAAGAGCGACAGATGCACAAAAACAGGAGGCCGAAGAGGAGCAAAGGAAACTTTTTCTCTCTGCAAAACAAAAAATGATGAAGTTACGGAAAGACAAAGAAAGAGAATTGTTTAGGTAAGACCCAGCAAAACAATAAACACACACTGCAAAACTTCAAATAATAACCCAGGCTTTTTTTTGCCTAAATCAGTAATCTCACAGAACTTCTGTAAAAACCAGACCAGGCTTCTAACTGAGACCTGAGACAATGGGTTTTCACATCAATTAAATGGAGCTTTTTGGCATGGGAAACAGTCGTTTACATTGCCAAAGCAAAATGTTAAAATAAAAACATGTACATAAACAGAAGAATTGTGCTTTCATATATATATATATATATATATATATATATATATATATATATATATAGATATATATATAGATAGATATAGATATAGATATAGATAAGTAAACTAAGGTAGACGAAGTTTAAAAAAATACAAATAAGATATATAAAAGACTGCTACATTTAAAAATGTAATGAATGAAAATGTGTTTGTATCACGATCATACTTGTGAGTTGTTTCATTCTTCAGAGAGGCTCAGCTGCGCAGGGAAATGATCATGAACAAACTGACGGTTAAACAGCAGGAGCAAACTGTCAGCGAGGAGCAGAGTATCGCAAGGGCTGTCGCTGAGCGCGATGCAAAACAGGCACAGCAGCAGTGGGAGGAGGAGATGAAGAGGGCTACTATGTTGAAGTCAATCGTTGCACATAGAGAATTCTTGGTAACACAAGTTCATGTCCTGCAAAATACAAAGTTACCATAGTATAAAGCTTTTCTTAAGTCAGTAATATGAAAAGTGTTCTTGGTTACTTATGTAGTTTAAAAAATTGTAGATAATTATTTTCTTTTAAAGCTGCAGAGAAATCTGGGTTAATTTGAGGCTCGTGAAAAGTTCATCCACTTGTAACTAACACATGTTGTCACACCTGTAAAACAAACTGTGTTTCATCAGAGACAAGAAAAGGAGCAGAGGGACAAAATGGCAAAACAAAACACTCAAGACACACTTCAGGCCCAGAAAAAGGCTGACAGAATATTTTCTGAGAAACAACAACTAAAGGCTCTGAAGATCAAAGGAGATGGAAGAAAAGTACAAGAATTCAATGCCACACAGATGGTAATGTTGAAACTATAGTATCTCCACATCATTACAAACATGAACACTTTTGGTTTGTTCTGTGAAAGAAAACTTGTATGATGTTTATCTTTCATCTGTAGGCTGAAAAAAGTGCTAGGCTTCAGCAGCTGAGAAGAGAAGAACACGAGTGGGAGGAGAAGAACGCAGAGCTCATGGCTGAGGAGGAGAACCAGTTTCAACAGTATTCACAGCACATCATCAGGGCAGCGGCGGAGGCTCAGCGAAATGTGTTTCCACTTTGCAAAGCTGCGAGGGAAGGGATTGGAGCCGCTTCCAGTGCAGTCAGGCCCAGCTTCCTCGTTCAGGACCGTACTGGTGCTCAAATGCCAAAATATGTCTCCGGTGCCACCCAGAACATTAAAATGCTTAATGAGGCTGTAGATATTCAAGAAGCAAAGAGGAGACTTGGATTCACATGGTGATAGGTCACTCCCAGTTGCCAAATTTGGTTCTGAGAATTTTCCCCTAAATTTACCATCTTTGAACATACTGAATGTTTTAATAACGGCCTTAAAATATTTTGACAAAGGCTGTATCTAAAATCACTCCCTCATTCACTACTCCGTATGTCATAGACGCTCAATAGTTTGCTCTATTATATAGTATATGGGGAACTGTTTTGTGTAACCACATAGAGGTATAATGCAGCACAACACTCATATGTATAATATTTAAGTATGATGCATTGCATTGTGGGATTTAAATAGTGTCCATGGGGCATCCTACATGTTTAAGCAATGATCTAAACCGCAATATCCCATTTTGTGTGCAGCCAGTGACCCGTTGTTTCCATCTCGCTAATAAAAGGCAAAAAACATGCCCCATGTAACTAAAAAATACAAAAAAGTAGTCTCTATGCCATGGACATTTTTTGGGCACAACATAGTACAACCTTTTTAAACTTACAGTACACTGTACAGTATTTGGTAAATAGGGAGTGATTTTGGACTAAAACCTGTGTATATTATTTACAGTAATATGTGCTGTCAACATTCTCGCAATATTCTCTGAATGTTTCAGTCAGAATGCTTGACTGCTTATTATGGACTTCTGTAACGTTTCACACATTCTGTAGAGAAACTTATGGTTAACATTTTGAGGTTATTGTGAGATTGCAACACGTACATAATTGTTGTAGTTTGTAATGAATCATTCGTTATTTAGATGTTGTTAATCAACTACCCCAAGCAGAGAAGATCACTCTGGACTGTTGTCAACACTAAAACGAGTGATTAATCACCTCTGCAGTTCATTGAACCCGACACTGGATGACACAATGTTAACAGTACGGTGTAAATTTCATGTAATACCGATGTCACTGTTGGTTCATGTAATTTTGGATGCCAATCATGTTTGGGCCTCCAAAGGATAGTGTTTGTTAGCATTTATATAATATTACAACAATTGTTTAAAATCAAAGTGGAGCCTTTTATTACATTCTATACTGCAGTCGAGATCTTCTTAAAAGCAACTTGTACAAATCACAAATTATACAAATTGATTTAATATTGTACTTACAGCATGACATGTTTTTTCATTCAAAAAAAACAAACCAGAGGTATCTCAAAATCAGTTAACAAACAGGATTACAGTAAAATGCTGTGGATGTACAAAACAAAGTTATTGATGTACATATTTCGTCTAACATGGCAGGGATAAGCATGCAAGAAAGTATGTATTCTCTTCCAGATTGATTGTTGAAGTAAAAACAACTTGACAAGTTTGAATCACAGCACGCCAAACTTAGACGTCCTTATCCCCTAAACAAACTGTTAAATAACATTAAAACAAATTACCGGAGAAATCAGGGGGGAAAGACTTTTTTTTTTTTTTAAATGGATCTAAAGCCAAAAAATAATTTACCAAAGAACTCAAAACAAACAGCCTTCAAACTGACTCTCTGGTCAAACAAAAAAATGGTACTTTTACACACTGTAGGTGAACTGCTTTGCCAGTAACAAAGGCTTTTCTCTTAACTGACCACAATGCAGCTTCACCTACCCATCAACAGTGTAATGCACTTAATGGGGGACAAATCCACAACTTCCATTCATTCAGTGCCAAATTGAAGTCCACAGTTCAGCCAAAGCTCACATGGTTGCAAGTCAGTTTTGAGAATTAGCTTTGACAGAATTTGACAATTGTGTTAGCTTTGGCTGAGCTGTGGAGTGAGGGTTTTGCACTAAATGAGGAATGTGAGTTAGTCCCACTGTGGATGGAAAGCTGGTGCTGCATATGTGTGTGTGTGTGTGTGTGTGTGTAATGGGTAAAAAGATATGGACAGACAGACTTCAAAACTCCCAATCTCTTCCTTTAGGATCTCATCACAGGCTCAGTCGCTGTCAGAGCTAGAGCTTGATTTATTCCTCTTGCTGTCGTTTCTGTCTCTGCCTTTTGTACTATCAGGTCTTGGTTTTGCCGGGCTTCTTCGGTCTTTGGATTTGGAAGTACTTTTTGCTCGGCTCCATTTGCGTTCTGGGCTTTTTTGACTCTTCCGTTTGTCGTCTCTATCAATCTCAGTGCTGCTGCTACGTTTTCGCCTTTGGTTGGCAACTTCTCTGTCTCGGTCCTTTCTATAAGATGACCCGTCTTTGCTGTGGTCTCTCTTGTTACTCTTGCTCCTGGAGCGCCTGCTTCTGTGCGAGTCTCTTGGCTTGTTTCTATCTGGACTTCTTGTTCGAAATTCCTTGTCCCTGGATGTTTGGCGCCTCTTATTCTCCCTTTCGCTGTTGTGTCGTCTTTCCTGACTCCTGCTACGTTCTCTGCCCCTCCCCCCTCTGTCCTTTTCTCGTTTTTCTTCTTTGTCTTTTGATACTGCAGGTCCACTCCTTTCCCTGTTCCTGCTACCTGATCTGTACCCATCTTTTGTAGTTGTTCTTTCCTTGCTTTGAGACTTTGCCCTAGTTCTCTCACCATTTCTTCCTTTGGTATCCTCTTTATGCTTTTTATCAGACTCTTGGCCCTTATTTCTATCTTTATTATGATCAGATTCTGACTCCTCTTTTTTATTAGCATTTCGGTCTTTGCTCCTTGAGAGACCTCTCCTGTCATCACTTTTGTGCTTCTGAGACTTTTCTCTGCTTTTTGACCTCCTACTCTTTTCTCTGCTTTTACTGCGGCTTTGAGACTTTTCTCTTTTCTTTGCCTTGTGTTTGCTATGCTTCTCATCCTTCTCAACAGCACGGTCTTCTTTGCTTTTGGACCTATGTGACTGAGTTTTCTTGTCTTTTTTACCCTCAGCTGAGTGTTCATGCTTTGAGTCGGAGGTCCGTCTCTCTCTTCTTGGAGGTTTAGCGGCCTCATCCATGTCACCTCTGTAAAATAGTGCAGTCAATGTAACCTACAGAACATGACAACTATCAAGTCAAATGACAGCGTTCAATTATGTTCTGAGCCAATTGTTATATTCTATTCTGCCTATTCAAACAGGAACGCTTCAGATTTTTAATGTAGCTGTCCAAACTGATTCGTGCTTCAGTTACATTTGTAACTGCGTCCACAAAATTTACGTTTCACTTAAGCATGCAAGTACATTGTGTTCTTGGCTGTGAGCACTGACAAAAACACCTCAGGCTGGCTAAAACAGTGTTTACATACTGCTGAATATGTCAAAATGAGGTTATCTTACCGGTCACCCTTGATCCAGCGCTCTCCAGTGAGTGGCCTCATCCTTTGACGGTTCATCTCCTGACGCCAGTGTGGAGGGGTTTCACTGCGGCGAAAACGATCTCTGGACCTTGAACGAGAGCGTGACGGAGTCCGATACCGCTGGATGGGAGAAAAGACAGACACCTTACAAAACTGAAATTAAAATGTTTAGAAATGGTGAAATTACATGACAGTTAATAGACACAGTATGAATTGTAGGGGATGGTGGAAAAAAATCGGTTCTTTGATGCATCCCGATGCAGACGTGGAAGATTCTGAATCCATTAACAAATGTCGATTATTAAATGTTAATTCATAACGCAATGTTGATGGAACGCAAAAGGCGGAACTTGCGGAGGTGCAACGGCCGGATCGCCTGTGGCGTGCACACAACAGAGACCGGTGCGGAATGAATGACTACTTAAATGTCACACAATCATTAATATCAATGAACAAGTGATGATTTTAACTTGCACACTGTGGCGAGCTCTCTGTGTATCCTGCAGAATATGACAGTGAAAGTTAGTGGAGAAAAATATTAGCAATAACTTTAAGTCTGGTAGTAAACGTGCAGTGTAGTTCACAGTGTGTCCGTTAATCAACATATTGTTGTTTCCCCAACTCCTGGAAAAGTGAACATCAGGTACAAGCTTGGACTAAACTGGTGTACAGCTTTGTCCTATATACATACATACATACATACATACATACATACTGTAAGTTACATCCTGATAATTATATTTCAGTTTTCAGGAGTCTGACAACTGGTAATTAAAGTAATGAAAGTTGTGACTATGGAGCTGAGGTTAATGAAGTAAATTAGGGATGCAGAAAAATACTGTTTAATGAGGGGAACTCTCATATACTACTCTTTGTGTGCATGAGGGGTGAGAGATATCTGCATTGGCTGTAAAGTCCTTTCAAGCTAATTAGGAGATCTTTCTTTTGAATTTTAGTGCACAAATTAAATGCTTAGTAACTATCCAGAAAGATACATCAAGATAATCGTTTTATAAATCGCATCGCAGCCCTCTGAATCGTAATCGAATTGTGAGGTGCCAAGAGATTCCCACCCCTAGGGAGTTGTGCACCTACCCTTGGACCCCTGCCTTTTATCTTCCTCCCGGATCGTGTCATCACTAATCTCCTGTGAAACGCTGACTGAGAATTAAATGAGCCAGTACTAGAGACAGAAAAAAAACAAGTTGTGAAAATTAACAGACAACTGCATGTTTAGAGTTTTGCTATAACATGCCGTTTGTCAAGCAGACTTACCTCTCTCTCTGCCTTTCCTCTTTATTTCGCGGCTCCTTTTCTGGCTCCTCATTTGACTTCTGGGCCAGCTGGGGACTCCTCCTCATGAGGAATCGATTCTCTGGGATGGGTGGAATTTCCTCAGGACGTACAGTAGATGTAACCAACTCTTCTTGTTCTTTCTCTTCAGCACTTTCAGCCTCTGACCTAGGAAAGCATTGCAGCTCAGAAAATAAGACACTAGGTACGGTTTACACTGCAGACAGTGAAAATAAATGGAGGTACCTTTTCTTTTCCTTCTTCTTCTGCTTCTTTTTTAGTTTTTTCACCTTCTTTTTCCTCTTCTTAGATTCTTTCTCTGATTCTTCAGAATCAGAGGAGGATGCGGATGAGCTCGCAGAGTCGGTGGAGCTACTGCTGGAACTGGAAGAGGCCCGCTCTTTCTTTTTTCCATCTTTCTTTGCTGCAAACATTTAAGAGTCTGTCAGAAGCACTTCTATAAAATCTAAAAACAATAACCACTGCGTCCATCTTGGCAGACAAATCACAAGTGGAAGTTTGAAACTTATTTTGAAAGTACAGACAATGGTTCACACAAACAAACCTTTAGATTTGGGGATGAGCTCTCCACAGTTCAAAACCTTCACGTCAGCATATGGTCTGCTATTAGGATCCGTTTTCTGGCTCTCCATGGTTTGAACAACCTCTTGGCCAGAAATCACATGACCAAAAACTACATGGACACTGAGAAAATATAGTGGTGTTCATCTTTAGCTATGTTGATATAAGACAAGCAAAACATAGTGTACACTGTGTACTATGCAATCAATCAGCACTTACCCATCCAGATGCGGTGAGGGTTTTGTTGTTCTGAAGTGTCACAGGCCATTCAAGAAAAGAGGCATTTCATTATTTGTTTGGTTTAGGCACAACAAAATGAACTAATAATGCATCAGATCTATAATATATATAGCAACTGACACATTGCTTACATGAAAAACTGTGATCCATTTGTATCTTTGCCTCTATTGGCCATAGACAGCAGGTACTCCTTGTTGTGTTTCACAGCAAAGCTTTCATCTGGGGGAAAAGGAGAAGATTGTACTGCCATCTTGAAGCCAACGCCGGTTTGGATAACAACTGACAGCTTTGACAGTGGCCTCTTTACCTTCAAAAAAGCCTCCGTAGATGGATTCGCCTCCTCTTCCATTACCTACGATGTCAATAAAAGAATAAAACACAAGCAAGGAGGCTGCTACAGGAAAAAAAATGTTTGTGTCATAAAACTTAATTTCTGGTCATTCAAATAGATTGGGTAGGGTAATGTTAACTGGCAGCTTTGTGATGCTATTGACATAGAGAGACTTGCAGTCAGTAACTACACCCTTGCCTTCTTAAAGTGGACCATAACCATGGGTATTCTAAGCTAAGTACATCGTCCACAAACTTCGACCTTTATTAACTCACCTTCACTGAAGTCTCCTCCTTGAATCATAAAGTCTTTTACAATTCGATGGAACAGACATCCTTTGTAGTGCAGAGGTTTCTGAGTTCCTTTACCAATGCCTTTCTCACCTGAATAAAACCACAGTACGTGTCAATATCGATCTGTGCCATGGAGTAAAAAGTTTTGACACATTCTTATTGGAAACACACAAACAAAAAAAAAGTATTCACCTGTGCAGAGGCACCTGAAGTTTTCACATGTTTTGGGACAGATGTCTGAAAACAATTCCACCACAACTCTGCCGACTGAGAGGAAAGATCATCATTAGTGTGTTGGTTTTGCTTATTTTGAGAAAGAAATTACTTTAAGTTCATTAGGTGAATCTACTTAAAACGAATACAGTGTAATACAACATCATTGCAAAACTTGATTATTACTGCATACATATAGGAGTTTCTAATATTTTGCTAAGCCCACATATATCAGTGATGGTAGACTAAATATTAGAAAGAATGTTTATACTACAACACAACAGCAGCATAAACTACAGTCTCCAACCGATCTTACAGTTGAACCATCGATTATTAAAACGTATAATGGTCATATTATTGCAGGGCTGTTGTATTAAACTGCATTACTTGTAGCTAAAGTGAACATTTCCGTAAGTAGCCAGAAAGTTTACACAAGTTTATTTCTTACCGAGTACATTACTGATTCCAATGTCAAGGAAGCACCGAGTGCGCTGAGCCTTGATACCCATGATCACCTCTACTGATCAAAACAGCTGAAGGTGAGAAACACACATAAAACACATGTTAGTGACAACTTATTAATACCTTGCCCGTAGGATGTCAATTAACAGTCGGAATTATCTAAAAAAAAATAATCACGCACACCTAACGTTACCGGGTCTGACCAGCTAAACGATTTATTTAAATGCTACTGAATACCATATGATGCAAACCACGTCATAAATGTGTTGACTTACAATACTGGTATATCAAATTAACAAACGTTACTGTTTACGTTGCGATGACAGCTTTGATAATAACGTTATGCAAAATTAGGCTGGCTAATGTTGGTTTGTTTTCCACTCGCTAGCTAGCGTTAGCTAACTAGCAACGCCTTTTAAGTCCCATTTGACATGTGGAGCTGATTAAAAAGATATTTTTAACAGTTTCCCCGCTCACACACTCACCAATCTGGATTGTATCGCTTTGCTTTCACATAGGCACACCGAAGACAGACGTTAGGCCTGGTGTTAGCATTAGCAAGTTTACCTAGCCACCGCCAGACAACATGTAACGTTACAGAGATTCTCCTTCATATCCTGAAACCATGTTGCCATACGATTTGGACTTATTAACTACACGCACATATCGCTAACACGTGGTTAATGGGAAATCACATCACCTGGAAACCCAAGGATATCACTCCATACAGCGAGCAGTTCTCACAAACGGCGAAAATTAAGTTTCATTCAGCGTTGCGCTCACAGACTGGTTGCGCTTAGCGTTTTCTAAAGATGGCGCGGCAGGGACGTCAATGGATCTGGAGGATCGTGCGCAGTAGGGCGCGCAGCTGAAGAGGCCTGTGAGCTGTGTGCCCTGAAACTGACCTGGCAGGTATGAACAACTTAAAGGGTATTGAAAGGAATGGTAACATTATGGGGAGTCCAAGACCAAGGGGAGTCGCATTATTCTTTGCAATCTCAGGTTAAAAAAGCCAGGTATTGTTATGGTTCCAGAAGAGATTCTATTAAAATCTGTATGTTTAAGTTCGGCATTGTGGGCTATATCAGTTCTTATATTATAGGAAAGCATCCTTATGTGCTTTGCGAGGGTAGAAACTCTGAAACTGTTGAACATGTTTTACTGAAATGTAATAAATACAATATAGAAAAGAGTTATAAAACAGATTAACAGATTCGGGGATGGGAGAGGTCATTTTCAATTAAATCTACATTGGCTCAAAATGAGAATCACCACTTGATTATTAAAAAAGTATATAACAGTTTATACATGATACAGGGTTATAGATGACAATGAAGCAATCCACATTAAGAAGAACAAGAAGAAGACCTGTAAGGTATAACAATAATCCCTCTGGCTTCTCAAACTCATTCACATCGCCCACGCAGCTCCTGCATAACAGGGAACGATATATAAAGAATCATTAATGTGAGGTCATGTGAGGGAAATCAGGGTCCTGTGAAGATAATGTATAGTTTCTTTGAGTGATTCAGAAGGATAATTTGCGTTTGTGTCAGATGTATTTACACTATGAAAACACCTTAATTAATCCCTCAAAACTTCTGGTTGCCTTTCCTAAGGACACGCTAGACTCCCCAGCATGCGTGGGCTGCTGCTGCCTGAAAGGCAAAGCCCAGGGTTTGAAGATATTCCAACTTCCTTATGTCACTGGCTACGGAAGTGAAACATTATAGCACACATGCTAGGTAATAATTTGACTTTGAATGAGGCTTTAATGACAGTATTATATTTGTGTTAGATATATACTATTTGAACCTCTATAATCTGCAGAAATCTATCTAAAAACCCAGTTAGCACGGCTAATCTGGGGTTGTCAGTCGTTTTAGGTGATTGTCTCTTCATCCACGTGAATACCGTGTTAGCAAACTGAGCTTAGCTACTCAGCTCACTCCAGTACAGTGGTGCACTAAAGGAAAGTCATATGCAATCTCTCAGTGGGTCTCTAAGCGAGATGAAATCGTCAGGACCTGAGGTCAGCATGACACACTGAGCTAACCTCATGAAGTGTATTCTTTGTGCATACAATTAAACTCATAACCAAATATATTGTGATAAATTTTAAAATAATGTGTTCTTTTCTGTGTTTTTTTTTCAGTTGACACGTGCGGAGCACCTAACATCTAACTTAATACTTACAAACTGTACCTTTGTGAATGTGATCTCAGCTGCCTGAGCCTGCCTGCTTGTTTCACATTGAGGTGGACAGTGGACAATCTGTTGGTACAATGAAGACCCCAGTGCATACTTAATTTGAGCCAAGGTCTGTGGTGATGTTGCGGCTCCGGTGTGTGAATTCCTTCCTTCAGAGGCTCCGTCATGGGGGGACAGTGAACCGAGACCAGGTTTTGGAGCAACTGCGGGTTTGTTCTGCCGAAGATCAGCTGTTTGATGTGGTGGGCAAGAACAAGGCCAAGCTCACAGTGAGCCATGTCAGCTGGGCTGTGGGGATGCTATGGCAGTTTCAGAAAGAGAAACCACAAATGCTCAGGACTGTCGAGCTCCTCAAGAACCACCCACAGTTCTTGACTCTCCGGGTTTTGGCAGAGAACAAAATAGCCCTTATGGATGACTTTATGTTGGTCGACATGCTTTACAGTTTCCTCAGGTACATTAAGATATAGACACAATCAGATTATGTGTTGTGCATTTGCATTAGGAAATAGTGATGATAACACTGTATTATTGTCTGTCTTTTAGGTTGAATGTGGATCCACATGACTCTCTTGTTCAGCAGTTGGTTTCAGAAGCATGGCTCCGAGTAGACAGGTATGATTTGCATCACATTGTTTTTTTGTTTTGTGTAAGTAAGGTGTAGGGCTGCAACTAACTATGATTATGAAATATACAATGATATAAAAAAGAGAAAAACAGCAGATTGCTACATAAGAGAAGCATTTTTGTTTAATACATTATTAAAAGTCAAATCTGGATACCACTTCTTGTTACATTTTCTGTCAATCCATTGATAGATTGTCTTAATTGTTTCAGCACTAATGAGATGTTACACAAATGTGGATTTTTGCAGATTTCCAATGGCATCCCTGTCCAAGTTCGCCATCTGTCTCAGTGATCAGCACCTTCAACACAGTCCTCTGATGGGCCATATTGCCAGAATTGTGGATCAGAGGTTGTCATCTATTGATGATGCCAGGTTGGTCTTGAGACAGATATGATCAAATACCTTCAAATATAAGTACCTACATATTGTGTATTTACTCTC
This sequence comes from Micropterus salmoides, assembly GCF_014851395.1. Lineage (NCBI taxonomy): Eukaryota > Metazoa > Chordata > Actinopteri > Centrarchiformes > Centrarchidae > Micropterus > Micropterus salmoides. The sequence continues at coordinate 14,300,412 of NW_024040596.1, read as the reverse complement.
TGGCCACGCTTTTCCAGGATCCTAACTACACTGATGATAAGCGTGTCGTCCCTGGTGTCTCCCCGGCTTCGGGATGCCCTCATTAGCAGGGCAGACCGTCTCCTGGACACCATGGATCCCTCAAGTTATAACAACCCACGGAGAGTGGTGCAGTTCCTCCGCAACATCAAGTACAGTCACCGGCCCCTGCTGGAGAAGTGCAACCAGATCCTCTTGTGCAACATTCCCAGGCTGGACGCAGAAAACATTAGCATCATCATGGGACTGTATCAGTCCCTGCAGTTCAACAACTGTGACTTCAGGCTGGCTGTTAAACAAAGACTAACAGAACTGGTTGATTCAAGCACCGACCCTTTCTCCTTCACTAAACTGTTTGTCGCTCTGGCTCCGATGGCCAGCCAGGAGATCAGAGAAGGGTTCGTATCGTTATCAGTGGGGTGAACCTTGAGTGGAAATCTAAGCCTATACAACAATTCTTGAGTCTCACAGGTTTCCACTGTGGTTTCATCTTTCTTAGGTTGGAGAACACTGCCCTCCTGTTGGCGGATGAGCTCAATGCACAGCAGGCTCTGGCTGTAGCTGAAGCTCTAGAAGAGATTGAGAGCAGGAATCTTAGCTTACTGAACAAGTGAGTTCATATCTCTGCCATACAGCACCTGCCTAGCTTAAGAAGTGAAGGCGATATGATAAAGTAATAAAGTATTTCAGATATCGGCTAATATCAGCTTATTATGAATTAGAAAAGTTCATTCTTGATCTTGGAAACAGACCAGTTTAGGACCTCTGCTGTTTCTTTCGATCATGTCCCATGATCTTCCTCAGCAGATACAGTTGCCCAATTATCATGGACTCGTCTTGTAGATGTTTAAAGATGTTTTTGATTTAAAATTAATTCTTGACAAAATCCCACCACAAAACCAGTGTTTCCATTACATTGTTTGATAAGGGTAAGTAAAGTGTAAAATCTCCAACTCAGTCTTGTTCACAATTCTTTAAAAATCTAATTAAATGGATCCTTATCATAATGTTTATTTAATGTGCTAATGTAAAAAGACAAATCTCCACGTATACATTGAAATATCTGTTAAATATTTTGTATTATTACTATGTTATTTTCCAGAATTGCATCAGTAATCCAAAAGAACCTTCATGTCTACAAGCCAGTAGAGGTGGCCAGAGTCACCCAAGCCCTTTTTCTGTTGCAGTACCAGAACCCCGAACTCTTCACTAAATTAAGAAACATTTTGGTCAAGTAAGGCTTTATTTGAGCTCAGGACATTTTTTATTCACATTTTGATTGAATAACACTGACTGATATAATTTTTATCTTGCAGCTTTTTGCAGCGCAGTGTCTTCCCCTACGAAGTCACCATGTTGACCCGCGTCCTCTCCATGCTGCCCTGCCCACGACTTGACGAGGGTGTGATTTCACGGGTGGACGCAGTGGTGTCCCAGTGCAATCTCAATGACCTCAACACCATTTCTTTTGCCGTTGCCAAGTGGGTACGCAACGATCCCTCCTACCGCCACAACACCCCCAGCAAATACGTCCGTCTGCTGCAGACCCTGAACCGCTGCGGGCACGAGAGGCTGAAGACGGCTGACCGGCTGGAACTGCTGCTGGAGGAGCTCAGGTACATTTCGGGAGAGTGGTTTGAGGAAATGCTGGTTGAAGAGACAATGGTCACACTGCAGAGGATGATGGACCAAATAAATTGGACCAATTTGCCTGAGCTGGCCCTCTTCCTAACAAGGATAAATCACGTCTGCCCTCCCCTGATGGACCGCATCGCCTGTGTGGCCATTAAAGACATTGACAAGGTGCTGTAAGAGACATCACAGTATATTAAGTCTGGAAAAATTAAATGTATAGTAACTGTACCTCTCCTGCATCATTTTTAAGATTCACCACTCTGCAACATATGCCACGCTGCTACCCTTCTCTGTCCTGAATTATGATTCTGCACAAGCAGACGAGTTGTACGATGTTTGTATTCAGCGCATCACTCCTCATATAAGTAAGTGAATCGCTTTACACATTTTTTTGTTTGTTTTAAGCTTACACTAACGCTTTTCTCTGTGTTTGTAGGCTCCTTTGACCCTCATCTGCTAGTTCTCCTGGCATACTCCTTGGCTGTGGCTGACTGTTTTTCTGAGGAACTAGTCAGAGAAATCTTCAGTATAGACTTTCTGGGAAAGCTGGATGCCCAACTAGAAAGTAAATTTGAAATACAATTGTTAATATGCATCAGGAGCAAAATATTCATCTTGAGATGTAAGCACTACACACTTGTTCAATCAGGACTAGTGTAACTATTCTCCTTACTTCTTACAGCCCTACCTGATGCCCTTAATATGCGGACCAGACTGCGCCTCATGGAGCTCAATCGTGCCGTGTGTCTCGAGTGTCCTGAGTTCCAGGTGCCGTGGTTTCATGAGCGCTACTGCCAGCAGCTCCGAAAGAAAGGTAACTAGAGAAACTATTGTCGGGTTTTTAAAATGGAATTTAAAGGAATCTATACAATTCAGTTGTCTGTCAAAATGTTTTTCAGTGAGTGGCATTGTCAGTCCTGCGCAACAGCAAATCCACAAAATGCTGGGTGAAGTTCTTGGTGGCATTAACTGTGTTCGAGTAGCAGTTGTCACTCCATATTTTTACACCATAGGTGAGTAAGATTGGATCATTTTGCATCTCTCTGATATTTTATCACACCTTTTCTATTCTCTGAAAAAGGATAACAGACGCTGATACGAGTGGGAGCCTCTAGACTTAAAATGTATCGATTTAATTTCGTACATTAATAAGGAAAATACACATTAATCAACCTAAAATTATAAAATTGACAGATAGCCATGCATGCAACATGATGCAATAACACATAAGACATAATAAAATACAGAAATCATTATGTTGATCTTGATAAAATTTATATGAATGAAATTCAATGTATACCTACTGAACACAAGCTTGGCTATCACATTAAATTTCCCTGCACTGGCCTCCAAAAAAGGATGGGATGTCATGTCTCTGATGCTGGTAATAACTGAATATTGATCAGAGGGATCACAAACTATTAACTGTGTATGAAGCCAACAAAAAACACAAGCTTGAATTTGTCCATGATATGGGCTTCTACAGAAGTGAATGGGAAATAGAGCGAGTACTCACAGTCATAGGACGAATGTGTAACGTGAGCGCATTTTGTCGTTTCAGACTTTGAATGCATTCTGGACAAACGCCTGCAGCCGTTGCCCTACAGTGAGCCTAGCACACTGCAGATCTCAGACAGAGGAAAGGTTCACTGGGGGACAAGCTCACTGGAAAACACCAGGGATGATCTGGTACCTGGAGCTCAGCGGTAGGCGATACATCGGAAAACAGCCTGATTATTAAAGATGAATAATTAGACCACTCAGAAATGAAGTATGATAGATATTCTGTTTTTATGTATCACTCAGAGTGGCTGTGGACTTTCTTGATTCAAAGTCCTTCTGCAAGAATTCTCACCATATGAAAGGTGAAGCCCTGATGAGGAAAAGACACCTGGAAATTCTGGGATACCGAGTGGTTCAGGTGAGAAAGCAGCATTTAAGATTCCCTGCGGTATTGTACAGCTCTTACTCTGAATCACATCAATTATGAGAGATTTCCAAAACTCACTACAATTTGTGTTTTACAGATCCCCCACTTTGAATGGAACTCTATGGAGCTCTCAACACAGGACGCCTGGAAGGAATATCTAAAGAAGAAAATATTTAGAGAGCTTTCTTCTTGAAGGCCGTTATTTATTGAATAATGAAATGTAAAATGCAACATTATAAGGATCAACACTGAGCCTTTGAGATTTTTTCAGGCTGAACGACAGTATGTTAATGTACATCAAGTGCTCCTTAGTTTTAGTCACTGAGCATAAAGTTGACATGAATCTACCTCATTCATGTTAAGTGCCATTGTCTACTATGTGCTTTTGTATGAAAATGAGTTTTTTAAATAAAATGTAACGCTTCTTGGTTAATTTTCAGTGTTGCTCATCAAACTGAATTAATTTGTATTGTTTTAGATAATTTATTACAAGTTAAGATTCAGGGTAGTTAATAACAGCTGTAAAGTCAATAATGACCGGAACATCAGCTGATACCCCTGTCCGCTTATGGTGAGTATTGTATATTAATTTACACGAATCATTCGAACCTTTAGTTGAATCCAGTCGATTCTTTTTAGTTACTTTTCTCATACAAAAACAATGGTATTGGCTGGAAATGTTTTAAATAAAATTTGTCGTGAACATGCACAGGGACACAATATTTCTGCTCTTGAATATTGACCTCTTGCTTTAAAACCAACCAATCTGAAGTGTAAAACACACAGTGAGTCTGTGGAAGATAACATTTTAATATTAAAGAGTTAAAACATACATGTTACATGTAATTGACTGCAGGAGGAACATTTCTAGATTAACAGAAGAAAACATTCATTTCTATGCAAACCTTTATTAGTTAACAGTGAAATACTCATTTAAGGGGTGGGGTGGTGGGAAATCCTCAACAAGTGATATTATATGTTTTAGAAGATCGGAATCAGCAATGATTTCTGGTCCAAAAAACAGCAACTGTTGAAGTTCAGACACTGATGACTTAGGAGAAATAAGTCAATTAAAACCATGTTACATTTACGTTACTATTTTACTCACAGAACAGGTAAATGGGACATGTGTCCGATATGTTAAAATGCTAAATGACAACAATGAGCTACTAAATAAGAGCATGTACATCATAATCTTGCCTACAGTAGTAAAGTGAAAGTCCCTTGTTTGTCCCTGGACTGTTTACAGTTTGGGCATTCTGGCTGCATTCAGACGCATGGACACACAGGAGGCTCCAGCTGCGTAACGCATCTCTTTAATCATGCCAGTCCACTGTTTCTTGTCATCTTCATACCTGGTAAGACAGTTAATACATGTAACTATAAATCACTGTAAGAGGAGAGCTATCAGTGCAAAAGAAAGTGAATGAAATTACATTGTTCAGTAGTACATATTCTAAGATATAATGCAACAAAATGAACACATACTGCCAAATGTCAATGATTTCACTGGGTGCACACTCTTTGTACTCGTTCTCCATCAAGGCGAAGCCTCCTACAGCATACAACAGCCCTCCACAGCTGACCAGGTTGACTGAACTCCTCTCCTGGGGAAACTCTGTGAAAGGTGACCACCTGCAACCAGGTGCACTCAGCTTAAAATACAGTCTTTTTTTTCTTGTCTTTAAAAATCCCAGCAAGACTTCCTTGACTTTTTATTTTAAATATAGATTTAAGTTGTAGTTCCTAACCTTGATGTTGGGATAAAAGACAGTTTAAGGAACAAGAAAGAATACTGTATGCCTCTTGAAGACTCCAAAAATACTTCAAATTAAGCACGAGGATGAAAAACCGGTCTGTGGTTTAACTGAAAAGAAGGGCCCTCTGTCAAGCCCCCTTCAAAAGCCAAGAAGGTTCATGCCCCCCCTACCCCAGCAAAAATGCTTTTTATTTTTATCAGTCATTAACAATACAGAATAGCCTTGCTAACATCATGTCACCACATGGATAATATTCATGCAACTTCACAACTGGCCTGAGGTGGCTCTATGCCCCCATTCCCCTTTTAATAACCACTGATTTGAATTTGAATTTGAATTTGAACCTTTATGAAAATTTGACTGAATTTCATTTGAAAATGGTTAAGTCATGTTTAAAAATGAAAATGGCGTATAATAACTTACAACCTGAGTAGCCTATTATTTGTATTGCAGCACAATAACCATCCATGCACAACACTTATGCATGGATTACAAATATACAATACTAATACTAAAAGCACATACTTGTTGGTTCCAAAGTCATAGGCTTCACATGTAGCTGTGAGGCCTTCTTCATTGACTCCCCCAGCGACAACAATCTTCCCATTGTGGATAACTGCGGCAAACATTGATCTGGGCGTCTTCATGGAAGCCACCTCCTTCCACTCTGACCTCTTGTGGTTGTATGCAAACATCTTATTGGTTGCTTTACTTGAGACAGAATTATTCCCAGCAAGGGTTAATGTGATGAGAAAATCATAATTTAACTTAATATAAAATGTTTTGGCATTGCAATCTTACTTGTCATCCGTTTTCCCCCCGATGCAGTACACCAGCCCGTTCTCAGACACCACACAGTGGCCGTGGATTTTTAAGGGCAGCTTTTTAGTTTCAGTCCACTTCATTTTTCTAAAAAGAGCAAATAAAGTAACAGAGAATGTGCTCAACAGTAAATGTGCATCAGTGTTTTCAGTAAGAAATAGATTTTACTGAATGAGTACATCCAAATGGTTTTTGTACTGAACTTACTCAGTGTCGTAGCACAGAACAGTATCGTGAGACTCGTTGGACTGTAAATCTTTTCCTGCTACAACTAAGATGAGGTTTTCAAATTCCCCCATACCAAACAAACACCTGGGGGAGGGCATGGGTGGCAGAGCAATCCATTCAGCGGTGAGACTGTCCAACTGAAAGACACATTTCAAGATGGAATTACTTGGAGTGTGTTCAGTACATCTGCAATACAAATGAAATGTTTATACCTGGTAGTGGTAACACTGCAGTGGGTGTTCTTTGTCCTCTTCGTCAACAAACAGTCCTCCCAATACATACAGATTGTTCTTCTTTGATATCAGACTGACGTGGTTTCTGGGGATCTGCTCCGTCATTGCAGCAAGAAAACATTCATTCTCCTGGGCGTTGTAGGCCACGGCAGCTGTGTCATTGATCATCAGAACCATGTCTTTGGCATACATGCCATATCTACGGTTATCATTCAGATAGCCAGGCAACTTTCTTTCCTCTCCCTCTTCACCATCTTGTCCCTTTATCTTCTCGGGCAGCTTCCCTGCGAAGGCTTCCTTTATGACTTTAATTATTTTGAGAAGCTCAGGGTTGGCTTTAATGAGGTCATCCTTCTCTACCTTTTCCTTGAAGTACTTCTCTGGGAGTAAACGGAAACGAATATACTCAAAGGCCTCTTCTAGGGTTTTCCCACGCTTTTCTTTGTCTTTCTTGATCCATCTCATGAGGGTCTCAAACACTGCCTCCTCTTTTTCAACATTCAACACATCTGCTCCGATAATGGCAAAGAGTTCAGGTGGAGCGAGCTCTAGGAAGTCCTCATCCGTGGCTATGGTCTCAAACCGATCTGCAATGTAATCTCGAGCTGCCATTGCCAGCCTGGTGCAGTTCAGCAACAGTCCCAACCTGTAGATGGCAAGGCAGTTTTTATATGACAGCTTCTTCTGGAGGTAATTCACACAAACTGTGAACACTGAGGGGACCTGGAAGCGATTGGCAATGGCCAAAATATCCTGCACATTGTTGTCGTTGATGTCAATCTCTGCCGAGTACATGTAATTTACAATCGCCTCCATAACATCGGGATCCAGGTTCTCCAGGACAACCTCCTTTTTGTCTGCTTCCTTGCCGTCCTCTGAGAAGTACAGCTCTCGGAAGTAAGGACTACAAGCTGCCAGGATAAGCCGATGGCAGGGAATGCTTCGCTCTCCAATCTTTAGGACACAGTCAATCAACTTATTCTCATTCAGAAGCTCTTTGAGTCCATCCTGCAGCAAAGTGGTTTGAAACAGACGGAGATCTTCCCTCAAGCCTTGGGGATCCATTCTGTCAGGACAGGAAGTGGGGCAGCTCACGGCAGATTGTCCTAGCTGGTGAAGACAGAGAACTATAGGCAGCCAGGTCTGAAGCCTCTTCAATATAACCGTGCCCCCGCTAAATATAGCCAGCCACCCCATCCATGAAGAATTCAGGTTGGCCAAATCGGAGAGCTCACACAGCTGTCATAGAGTAAAAACAACTGTGGAGCCCTGTCACCCTAGTGATTAAGCACAACATTGTTGTATGGCCACACAGAAATAACCTAGAATATTTTCACTTAATTTAGTCCCAAATTGGGTAAATACAAAAGAAAATACAATTTTAAAACAAACTTCACACGATGGCAGGACTATTTGTTCCAGTACCCTACTTTATGTGTGCACAGATATTGTTGGCATTTAATACAATCGTGTATTCTAGGAACATCTACACATGGAGTGAATCACAATTCCCTGATAGCAATGACCACTTCACAACAGTGTGATTCAGTATTTGTGTGTGACGCATCCACAGTATCTAAAAAGTAGACAGGGTCAGTGAACAGCTGCTGCCACAGGAGGTGACAGTCTGTCCTCTTTTTAGATTTTTAAAATACTTTAGTGCCTTGTGCAGTTATGTGTTCAGCTCATTGTGTTCTTTCCACATACAAATTAATTGTATATGAGGCACAGTACAAACCTACTGCATTAATGTTATTGAAAGGCAAAAAAAAAAATGCACTCCAATATCTACTTAAATACATTTAATAGCTTTAAATAAACTGCATTATATTTCACATTCTAAATCACTGCAAAAGTTTTGTAAAAATATCCCCACCATAAATATTTTATACATGTAAATTGGTATTTTCTTTTTTATGAAAATGTATCTACACATAAACTGTACAACATTTAACCTACCCAATGAATAAATGTACTTTTGCCTTTATAGTCACAATATGTACAGAGAGCACACAGATGTTTCATCTTATTTCAGCCCATAACTTCCCACAGTCCTTGGAGTGTGAAGCCATCCTTCAGCTTTTCAACGGCGAGGCCCAGCTCCTCGGAGAAAATTGGCTCACGGTCTTGTTGCTTTTGGAAAAGCCCAAAAGATGTTATTATGATAATGCCACATACTATTCAACATATTTTACAACTATAGCGGGACATAAAATTTTATTGTGAGACTTTACCTTATTTCCATCAGCAAAGTAAGCCTGTAGGCAAGCAACACACACAATTCATACAATTAATCAAAATAACTGGGACAAGTCTGTAATGTTATTGTTGTCCGATGAGCATTACTCTGTACAAACACGAGCACTAGGCAACAGAAATTTATGTTTGTTCATTATGCTGAAGGGCATGCGCTAACAGCTATTCTGAGAGTCTGAAAACTAAACCATTAACTCCCAGAGGACAAATGAGTATAAGGGTGGCACACTCACAGTGAAAGCATCGGTCTGCTCATCGGGCTCAATTTCCACATCATCCGCAGGCTGTTCCACTGTGAGTTCTTCCAACGGCTGGGGCTGAAATCATTGTTAGGACAAACAGCGCTATGACAACAAGATCAGCTTAACTGGAGAAAAAACAAGCTTCAATGGGTTATTTAAAACATTTACGGAAATGTAGATTTAAAATAATCAGCTGTTAAAATGACAGTTTTAAAAAATGTACATGTAGAGTATTTTAAAGTTTGTTGCCAGTTTCAACAGTGTACACTTTCTGACATATTTTAATGTAATACTATTGAGGTGATGATTCTAATACTGTGCATGGATGCCTACCTTTTCTTCCATTTCATATTCCACTCCAAAGATGGGGTTGGCAGAGTACACCTTATGCAAAGAGTTGATTTCCTTCAGTGCATCTTGAAGCTTATCCACAGGGTCAATCTTAAACCCCAGCACATAGCCCCCACTCTAAAAAAAAGAAAGGACAGTGTGTTTGTGTATTACAAGCAACAAAACCTGAATTACTGGTATTAAATCACTATACAGTGATCAGTTCAGGTGAATGTGAGTAGAGTAAAGCAGGTTACCTGGCGTGAACTCTCGATCACCAGAGCCAAACCAAACTTTGAATCTCTTATTCTGATAGACCACTTTGGGGAGGGGGAAAGACAAAAAAATACAATTAAAATACATATAACCTCAAACTGAAAGTAAAACAATATATTTTTTTTTACAACAGAAATGCAATCATTAGTAGCAGCTCATGTACAAAGGTAAAGTGGTGTCTGTCTATGACTGAAGTGAAACTACCTCAGTTCAGCCTGTATGTTATCAGCAAAAATACAACAATAAATAATCACACAGGGTTCCCGTCTTGCTGAGGGGCTCCTTAGCACATACAGTAATAGATGGTGTGTATGTTTGTTATGACTTTATGTGAACTGGGCTGGTACATAATAATTGTTTTTTAAGTTATGAATACTACTATCTACATTACAGTATCTGGGCTTGCTAGTAGTTGCCATGGACATTTTCTATGTGAGTTTCACCCATTTACTTGACAAGTCAGGTAAAAAGTGAGGACTGGATAGGTAAGGTTATTTAGTGTACTGTACTTACAATCTGAAGGAAAGGAATGCTGACATTGAAGCTCTCGTTCATATTTGCGTGCCACACAATCCGAACGTTGGTGATAAAGAAGGTTCCAAGGTTACCCTAAAAGAAAGAAGGAAAATGAACTCTTACTTTTACTGCAAACTAAATATCTCCAATAATCACTTCAAATTATCTGCCATGTATGAGATGTGGACTCTTTAGGAAGAATTCATATTCAAGCAACAATGTAATTAAATGAGGAAAATCACTTGTTACATTGTTAACTAACATTTTCATACAACTACTTGTTAAAAATGACAATGGAAAGTACACACCTCAATACATTTGGGATGTGCAATGTAAAACTTCAACTCTCCTTATGTAGAGCTAGTTCAGTTTAAGTTTGAATGTGTATGTTGTCTGAGAAATTCTAAATAGGGGTGTACCTGATCACTGGATAAATTCCAAACTCCATTAATTTTATCGTACACTTGCTCCCGGGGCAAGAGTCTTAGTTGCTTGTTTTGAATAAGAGCGGCTCGCAATTTCAGGTCCCTGTACATTTTAGATGTCTCATAGGCCCTGTAGCAAAAAACATTACCACATATTTAGTAGGACATACAGTATATGGAGAATGTAATCTGTAATTGAACATTACCTCAGTGTTGTTTTACCTGTGTACAGCAATGACGGAAGTAAAGAGCCGCGGACTTCCTGGAACCACATTTGTGAAAATGAACTCAAATCTTGTGTTGTTGGACTTTGTCAAGATGTAGAGGGCTTCAGTTTGGCCTCTCAATTTCTGGAAAACAACATGCAATTCATAAATTAGCATTAACATTTATTATTTATTTCAACACCATGATGTAACAATGTTGCCGTTACTGGCTTTGTCCTTGCATAAATTAGATTGAAAATGGTTTTCACTTTAAAAGTGAATTACTTTGGGGCAATCAAACATTTGTTCATTTAAGAAGCAGCTATGATATAAACCATATATGTGATGAAATAGAAGAATCAAACAAATACTATATATATATATTTAATAGTTATAGAAATAAAAAAAAGGTTTACTTACTGAGTTAGCTGTCCTTGTTGTGATGTTGATGATGGAGTTGTAGCCCACAGCTGACCAAAAAAAAAAAGAGATTTGCATTTAGGTTTGTTAGATTTTTCATATGGTTTAATACTTCCTCTTATAACACCTCTGACTTCTAACCTCTAACATGCACTGCCTGTGCTCTTCTTCTTCTATCCCCTACAATGATCTTGTATAGATTGCACTTTTTGTTAACTCTTACTTCCTTCCATAGGTATCTACCCCATTGATGTGATATGTACTGTGAGTTCTTACTAGTATTTATTGCTGCTCTTACTAGTATGTTTTGTCAGTTGTAGATCTGTAGTTGATGCTCTGTTGATGCTTGTATGTTGTTCCTCAAATGTAAGTCGCTTTGGATAAAAGCGTCTGCCAAATGAGTAAATGTAAAATGTAAATGTAAATACTTGGCTTTTTCAAGTCATCTCGACTGTGCTTCGTTAATATAATATCTGATAAGTGTCTGTTTATTATTCTGTTTTTCAGTATGCTTTCCATTGTCTTAAAGCACTCAATATTACTTGTAGTGCTCATTCATTTAAACACTTTTAAATAAAGTTGATTCAACATAAAACATACTATACAAACCAACATGAAAACAATCTCACCAAATGGTAAAAGCTATTGGATTATTCTGAAATTGGTGGCAATGGTCCCTCACAACATTTTTATATTTAGTTTATGTTTAAGCTAAAAGGAAAACTAAACATACGGTAAAGTCATAAAACCGACAATGAAAACGTTTTCAATACTTTGAATATGGCCACATAATGCCATTTAGTAAGGTCATTTAATGCCATGCATTTCCAAGAGAGGGCAGAAACATTCAGCTGCTGGTGGAGACAGACTCAAACAATACAACAAATAAATTATAAACCATGCAGGTGTACTCACACAAATTGACTCTTGGTAGGGCCAAAGAATGCCAAATGATTCTCAGGTTTGTTACTAACAGTCGTCCTACAAAAGAGTGGACATCAGCAGTTATTAGGTGACCCGCCACACACAGATTACACAGATAGTGTTAACCTTAAAGTTACTTAACGTTACCTCGATCTCCGTTGTTTCCTTTCGTGTCTTCTATAGAGTCAAGACAGTCTATTAGTGCTTCTCCTGGACGAGTTTTCATTTGCCTGTGTGATAGATTTGACAGATTGATCAGATAGATAAGTGAACGCTGAGGTTTAATTTAGCTAACTTAGCTAAGTGTATCACAGCAGGTTACAGAAATTTAATGCTAACGTTAGTATTCAGCTAACGTTAGTCTACGGCATAAAACTAAGCTCCCGTAAAACGTTTTTCACGACCAAATATAAAGCTAAAGCCTTGTATTTTAGAAGTAACGTGATCCAGCAGGTGAATTATATCCTTTATCTGACGTTAACTTTGGTTAGCCAATTAACGTTAGCGTAGCTGAGATAACTAGCTGGTACCATAGTGGAATAATACGGATTTCAGTGCGGTAACATCAACGTACTGTGCTGTTATGTCGAATCTAACGTCTCTGTCTTCCCAGAGAGCATCTAAAACAGATGCCATGACTGCAGTTTATTACTCTCTCGGGTTACCGTAGGTTAGTAATGTTTACTAGCTTCCTATCTCTTTGGTTTACCAGTTAGCTAACACTGGCTAATCCGAAAAAGCCTCTCTAGCGTCATAATCACCATGGCAACAGACGGCAAGCCAAAGGACAAGACCGTAGACATGTTCCCAATCTCAAATTTGTACAATACATTTAGATACATCATAAATATAAGTATTCCGACCTCTAAACAGTACATCAGAACATTTTTTGTATTCAACAAGATCAGAACAACATACTAAAACACAAAATGTATTAATTTAAATTTAATATTCTTGTCAAGTGCAATGTATCTTATTATTTCAGAATCCCTGTGAAACATTATATATTATTAAAGCTGATATAATATTGCCATTGTGTAATATAATATTGACAGTGACATGTTAATAAGTTGAAAATTACTTATACTCTTAAATGGGCATTTCAGTACATGCCAGTATGTCACTAAACTCTCAAATATTTCCATTTCTGGTTGCAGTAGAGCTCAGAGATATGTTTTATGGGGGGCATTTGCTTGGTGAAACATCTGTCCTTCAAGTCATAGTGTGCTATAAAGATGTATGACTGTGGTGTGGAATGCTCCAATGGGACTCCTAATTAGTGCGTGATTAAAGGCATGTGTACTACAAAGGCCTACCAATAAAGATGTTAAAAACACACGGACAGAGAAAGATAAGTCACACTTGCACATATAATACTTCATGCAAAATGTGCTTCACATTAGAAAGAAAATACAAATCAACTTTGTTATACAGTTAAATTTAGGTTATTTCCATAATTAAAAATACATTATGAATCAAAAGTTTCTCAATACAAATCTATTTTTCTCATTTTATTTACTCTGAATTTTCAATAACATTGTTTGAGATTAAACTGCATCTTCTATTACTAAATAAATAAACTAAATAATAAGCTTAATACAACACATACAAAATAGGCAACATTATTTTATATTTTATTATTTAAAACATACAAATCATTAATTCTGATATACACACACTGCCCGAATAGAGAGGCCTTTAATAGATGGTTTTCAGAAGGGCTTAATCTTCATCTCAACATGATGTTCACAGTAGACCTCTGAAAGCAGTTCCCAGTTACCCTCTATTGCAGCTGCCAGTTATAACTCAATCGACATATTGTAATAACAACAAACAGAACACACACAAAAGTACTCCGCAAAATCACATAAAAAACAAGGTAAACAAACATCTTATTATTGCTGTCTTGCTAGAAATATATTTAGTGTATGTACTGCATGAGGTAAAGGAATGATCTACAGATCCATTTAAAATGTAGTAACATTTTTGTAGTTGTGAAGCCAGAAGAGCCAGACCCTGAATGTAGAATTTCTTCTGGTGTATCAAGCACAATATAATTTCTTTGAGGTAATAAAGTCTGTTTTTATGTAGAAGTTGATCAATTAGTCATTCATTTGGGTTAAAAAAACACCAACAGGATTTGATTCCATTGATCACTTTTTAGCAGCATTTTGCTGTTTGATCAGAAAATGCATTTGTGTGTGGGGACAAAAGTCAGAACAGTGCATTCAATTTTCTGAACATGACTGACAGAATGCCTCACAATCAGCGGATTGTAGAGTAGTAAATTCCACTTTCTTCTTCTTCTTTTATCCTGCTGGTGGACAAGACAGTAAGTGAGTAAGTAAGTATATTATTTAGAAAATAAATAATAAGGGAATGTGACCATTTGGTGTTTAAAATGTACAAAAGGTACCTGTTCTGAATAGAACACAATTCTCCTTGCATTCATCTTCTGTTTCGTAACGGTTATCATTTCCACCACAGCCTCCATACCAAAATTGTGCACAGGCATTGGCCTGCTTGTCATAGTACCACCAGATGCTATAGTTCCGGCAGGTGCCTTGGTCCAAGCTGAGGGTACAGCGGGAATTAAGAACAGGGGCTTCTGAAGAAAAAAATGGTGTATGAGATCCATGTTTTCCGATAAGTACTTGTGTACTCAATGAGAATAGGCCCTTTTCACAGCAGATATTTTGACATGTCATATTAGGAAAAGGACAGGTGTTACTAGTAACATTAATGATGGCTCTGGTCCCTTCAAATCTCCCAGTAAGCCAAGCAGCTAAACGCAATGAAGCCATCATAGATTTTATTATTTACTCCTGTGCTTTCCCTACTTTGACATGTCAAAATCTCCTCTGTGAAAAAGCCTTATTGAGCAGGAGTGCAGAACTTACCTTCAGGCAGGACTGGACTCACCACAGGCTGCGACTGAATAGCGTTTAAAGATGAATCTGAGCGCAGTGTTGATGAAGATGTTGCAGATAATGATGAAGACGTAGACGATGATGAAGATGATAAGACCGCCTTACTGTAGACGGAGCTTTTCTCTCTCACAGGCAATAAAGATGTTGTTTTGTTAACAACAGCTGTAGTACTGCTGCCTCGTGCATGGGCTCTCAAGTCTAAATCTTCACCATCATCATCTTCATCCAACACCTAGAGTAAGACGACAACATAAAAATGCATCAGTATTGCAATGAGTTTTGTACCATCAGCAAA
This sequence comes from Micropterus salmoides, assembly GCF_014851395.1. NCBI lineage: Eukaryota > Metazoa > Chordata > Actinopteri > Centrarchiformes > Centrarchidae > Micropterus > Micropterus salmoides. Next base: position 14,284,966 of record NW_024040596.1, on the reverse strand, counting down.
GAAAATGACAACAGTGTAGAATACAGAATGAGTTTTCAGCGAAGACCTGAACAGGGAGAGGATCCGCACTGATGGGCAGCGTGAAAGTGTCTCCACGGCCTCGGCTGTTGGTGTGTCTCTGATTTTGGATGTCCTCTTGGTGATTGTAACCATTCCCGTTGTTCCCATATCCATTGTTTCCATAAACATAACCATTATTGCCGTGGCCATTATTTCCCTTGGTGTTCTCTCCATGTCTGTTGTTTCCATTAGTACCATGCACATGCCCATTGTTGCTGTTCCAGTGTCCATTTGTAATGTGATTGTAAATAAGGGCGCCATTTTCATCTTCACAGAACTGGCTGACGAGTTTAGACTCCAGTGCTGAAAAGAGAAATTAAGAAATCAGTTAACTTGGCAAGTGTATATTTTAATGAACATACTGCTGAAGGTATAATTACAACATCTGACTACGATTGTCACCTGTTAGAGTGTTGAAGTCGTCAATAAGGTACATGTGTTCACTGTCGGGGTCAGAGGCAATGAGGTTGAGTTCTCGCAGGAACTCAGCCTGCGTAGGATCAGAAGAATTGACAATCCCGAGGGCGTACATCTCGATGTTTGCAGCATGCGCTTCCCTCACAGCTATGTCAAGTTTGATAGGCTCCCGTTTGTCAGCTTGACCGTCAGTGATGACGATGGCTACTTTTCGGACTCCAGACCGAGCGCCGAAGAAAGCCTCCTGAGTCGCCTTTCTGATGGCTGTGCCAGTGTAGGTGCCCTCACCCATGTATGGCATTGTCCTGATTGCCTGCTTAACATCCTGTTTGTTCATGTAGCGAGCCAAATTGAACTCCAAATGGACATCCAGACTGTAGAGGACCAGTCCGATTCTGGTGGCATTGCGTCCAACTGTGGTCCGGTCCACCAGCCTGGTGACAAAGTCCTTGATAATTTCAAAGTTCTCTGGGCCGACGCTCTCTGAGCTGTCGATGACGAACACAAGTTCCATTGGCCTTTCTTTGCACTTGATGCCACATCCTGAAAACAATGAAATACTGTCACCACTTGACAACTGTCATATACTCTGGTTTACTGACCTACATTTAAAGCTGCTCTAATCAATATTTTTATTGTAATAATAAAAATAAGAATGTGTAATGTGAAAGGGGATCTTCACAGTGACAAGTGATCTGACTACTGCTAGAAAAAAGTGTAGCTTGTACTGTATAATATGGTGCTGTCAGAATCTGAACCAAACCATTGAGAATAATTTGAGAATAATGAGAATAATAATTTGAGAATACAACACCTTTCATACTTTTTCATACTTTGGCTCTACATACAGGCCATTTGTCAGTTCAAAGATATGTCCAGTCTTATTGCATATTATACACTGCCACATGCTTTCCCTTTGGAAACCAGATACTTATTCACGATTATACCAATAACCTAGATTTGGCTTGTAGTCTTACCGCAAATTTCTTTGATCATCTTAATTATGTCTTCTCTCTAAAAAAAAATATGAAAACATTTTTATTAGTACAAACGTACAACACGTTGATAAATTGAATGTTCAAACATTGGTTGAACTGATGAACGTACTGTGAGGCCTGGGTCTCCTTTTGCTCCTGGCCTTCCCTGGGATGGGAGAAAAGTTGAAAACAACATTACTGTTTCCATATTGTGTTATTAAAAATAGCTCTATCTCATAGGACTGTGATGTAGATTAAGGTGATGGATGTGAAATTAATTATTTTTATGTAAAATTAATTATTTTTATGTAAAATTGAATTACTATCAAACAGCTAATCTTTTTTGACAGTATACTTATTCTCATAGACTGCATATACTGCACACTGTTCTAGATTATGAGAGGTACAGGATCTAGTCTTGCAGTGACACTCATTTCTAGCCCATTTGTGTAACAGCCACACAGCAGAAGCCCATCTGAAGAAAATGTGCCCCTTCTTTAAAGGTCTCTCTCACGTTAATCACCAGCAGTTTGTTTTAATCAATCTCATTCGTCCAGGTAGTACATTGTCAAGTAAGTGGAGTTTATAATCTGTTCTGCTTACCCCCTCACCAGGGACTCCAGGATCTCCCAAGTCTCCTTTTGTACCTTTCATTCCCCTCTCACCCTGTAATCCACGATCACCCTGTGACAACCGAAGAGTAATTCATCAGTCAGAGACCAGTTAATCAGATATCAATAAAATGTTTGAAAGATAAGTGTAAATCTATCACCTTAGCTCCAGGAAATCCATCTCCTCGAGGCCCTCTAGGCCCAGTCATACCTTGAGATCCTGGTTCACCCTGAAATGAGATTTTACTGAATCATAAAGGAGTGTTCCAAGCTCTTGGAGGATCATAAATTATTATGTTTTGTCCTACAGCGAGTTTGTCAGGAAGTTATATTGAGTAACATGTCAACACCGACTGAGTACATCATATTGCTTCGCTCTTACTGTGAACAAGAAACTATAAATATGAATAAATCCCGATGAGCTTTGCATGAATTGCATGAAAAACAGTAAAACAGTGGCAACCTTTACCTTTGGGCCTTGAATACCCTCTCCTGGAGGTCCAGTTGGACCAGGAGGTCCTGACCTCCCAACACTACCCTTGAAACAAATGTTTAAAAGTTGTCAGACCTCTGGTTTATGACAAAAACAACCTGCAAACTTGCGCATTGTAAATAATCATAGCAGAACATTTATCTTATTGTCAAAGGTTTAATTTGTGTAGGTATTAGCTATGATTCAGATGAGAATATTAATTAGAATTGGATCAAGGTTTAGGTTAGATAATGTTTCTTACAGGTGGTCCTTGTAATCCCTCTCCAGGTGGGCCGGGCAAACCTGGCAATCCTCTGAAGCCAATGTCACCCTAAAAATGATAATGAAATCATCAAATGCATTGTGAGCATTCCCATGCAAAAAAAGACAAACCAAAAGACATATAAACACAAACCTTGGGTCCAGGAATTCCTATCCCTTCCAGGCCTGGCTCGCCTGGGAAGCCTGACATGCCTGGAGGACCCTAATATAAGCACATAAATAAGTTCAGACCATGCCAACTTGCACAGGACTCCCTGCTTCCAGAATTTCAGTGTGCAAAATGTTGATGATACACACCACAGGGCCGGGGATGCCTTCGCCTTTTGGACCAACTGGACCTGGTAAACCCGTATGACCACGGTCACCCTGGTTAAACAGAATTTAGTGATGAAGACCAACAACATTATGCTGATTAGAACAATATGGTTAATAAATGTTCTAAAAAATAAAGGCTACAGTGTTTACCTTTGGACCAGGTAACCCATGGCCTGTTTCCCCAACAGGACCAGAGGGACCAGCAGGGCCTACATCACCCTGGAGACAAGACAATAAAGTCACAGTGATGAAGAATGGCATCAATGTTTATGCATCACATCGGACCTTATCTGGCAGTTCTTCTGGCTGCTTGCTGCTTGTCAACCTCTGTGCCAAGAGTTTGATGATGCATCTTTATTCATTTACCTTTGGGCCTGATATGGACCGTCCTGGCTGCCCTGGCATGCCCTGCTGGCCTGGTAATCCACGTTCACCCTAAAGTGGAAGTTGGCAAGAGACTTAAAATCTAATTCATGTTTGTCTTTATTTCAACAACAATTGTGCTGCCAACCACATGCAGAAGATTTGTCTTTTGGCTCTATTCATAGGTGCTTACACTACTTCATCACGGAAGCTATCAAACCACAATAAATTCTTACCTTTGGCCCAGAGGGTCCGGAGATCCCAGGAGGCCCATGTAACCCACGGATGCCCCTCAGACCCTGGTCACCCTGGGAGGGATTGCAGCACACATCATCGGATTAACAATTGTTGTCATTTAAATTCTGAACTACACAAGGATGTGTAACCTAAAACATACCTTCTCCCCTTGAATGCCAATTCCTTGTGCTCCTTCTGGACCTCTTAAACCAGGTAAACCAGGCTCCCCCTAAGAGAAGAGAGGTAGATGAGATATAGAAAGAATATTTTTTAAACCCACCACAAATAACTCTGGAAACAAAGGAAAGGAACGTACAGTTCAGATACTACTAGGTAGTGGAAGTTTTCCACAAAGTTGGCATAATGTCCTTTACCTTCTGCCCTGGAGCCCCATCCTCTCCTGGAAGACCATGCAGGCCACCCAAACCAGCTGATCCAGGCTCTCCCTGTAACAGTAAAATTGTATTATTAGATTTTTCAGTACAGTGGCACTCCCCATATGTTATTATACACAATAACTATTGACTTGTTCAGGACATAGGCCTACGTTGTCTTACCTTTGGACCAGGCTCACCAATGCCTCTCTCTCCTGGAGCTCCCTGCTCTCCTGGTAAACCTTGGTCTCCCTAGGAATAGAAATAGCATGGTGACACACAGTATACTGTCTGTCCAATCTGATGTCAAATCCAAATTACCGTAAAGTTACAACTTTTTTCAAACCACAAAAAATACTCAAAAATCTAACCTTATAGACAGTTGATTTGCAGTAACGGTGTAAATTCAACTTCTGTCCTTTGTCTTTTGTACCTTGTTTGCTACTTGTTTCATACAACAGGAAACTTGGGATGATTAAAAAATCGATTTTGACTCGTCCTGCTTCACAATGATGTGAGAGGACAGTATCAAATTGTAAAACTAGACTGACCTGTTACAAAAGTTAACTATTGTGCCAGCTCTCTCTCTGACCTTACAAGCACATGCAATCTTGCATTTCATACAGTAGGTTTCTAAACAAACCTTAGATCCAGGTAAACCCTCTCCCGGTGGTCCTCTGATTCCTGGTGGACCTCTTGGACCCTCGATTCCCTGAGCAGTGATAAAGATTAGAGGGACTTCAGTGCAGAATGTCCTGTAACTCTATGTGTCAGTGGGACATTGTGAAAATATAGATGAACCTACCTTCTCTCCCTGTATGCCCACTCCTGTCAGCCCAGTTGGCCCTGGAAGACCTGGAGGCCCCAATTCACCCTGGAAGTAAAACACCTTAGTCAGTTTAATACAGAAGTATCAGTTTGCAGTAACTCCCTTGACTACATGTGTGCATATGTTACCTATATAATCAATATCTAGCAATAAGGTGTTAATAACAACAAAACCTTTAGACAAGACATTATTTTCACTGTAACGTCGGAGTGAGCAGATGTTAGAATAGTGGATGATATAATCGTAATATAAGGCTAAAGGCGAAGTGTGGCACCAGAAGAATGATTGTACAGAAAAACCAAGCACACAGAACTGAATGTTAATTTCATGGGTTCGGGTTCGTCTTAATACATTTTTATGTTCTCTGTTCATTATTCACCCCGGTCAGTACTAACATCTCCTCTCTCATCCCCTTCCAGATCTTTACCAGATCGTTCATTGTGCTTTATGGCGCTCCAGCCTTAGATCAGTGTTTGCCTGCCTGCGAATGATCTCCACCTGTGTTTTTGGGCTTGTTTATTTTCAATGACAACTTAACTGTTGCTGAAACTTGTTTAAGAACAAAGACCAAGTAAACTACCTCTTTACCTTAGCAGTTCTGCCTCTGCATCCTGCTTTTGGATCCTCAATAAAATTATACCAGGACAGTCACACTTTACTTTTACTTTACTCAAGAGTATCCTATGCACAGTGCCTATCCATTTTGGCAGGAAATAACCAGATAATTTAGAAACTGCATTAATAGTACATGAATGGTCCTTTCCATTATAGCACATAAACCATAACCCTCGTTATGTTTGACTGAAAACACAAACCTGATTACTTAAAATGTAAACGGTAACCTGGAGTGTCTGACCTCTAGTAGCCCTGTGGAGTTTCTTTGTTACAACTGGGTCCCTGTTTTGCTTGCACGTGCATGCATGTGGGTGACACAATTCACATTGCATGCCAAAGGTTTCACACAACGATTAACAGGTAGTGGGAACAATCCAAGAAACACTGGAATCTGCCAGCAATGCTAATGAAAACAAAAAACGGCACGCTAGCAAACATGTAAACAATGCAGGTTTTAAAATGTTTTTAAAAATCTACTTCGCAAATGTTTTATTTGAAAGGAAAGGCAGACAACAAGTTGGTTAGACGTCAGTGACGCACACAACGTGCTTTGGTGAGCAACACTGAATGTAAACATGACTTTTGTTAGTTTACAAGAAAACTTCACAGGGCTCCTGTAATTAAAATGACTGAACTTGTATAATCTTATCTGTAGACCTGAGTGTTTGCAGTATTGTTCTCTTTCTTAGATGATGAATTTATAAAACCAACCATTTCTCCTTTGATTCCTGCACCCTGCTGTCCCTTTGGCCCCCTGGGTCCAGGAAGCCCGCGATCCCCCTGTGGAACAAAACCAGGTCATCTCTGTCAGTTACATCACAGCCACTTGCCGTTGGTTCACAGCCAAGTCTGCATTGTTCTCAGTGAAGGGAGAGTATGGCAGAAGAGCACGTTGGCTCCTGTTACCCTCTTGTGGTTGATCAAAAAAAAGATCGTACAAGTTTTTTCCTGTCTTTGTTAGTGAATTATGAAGTGAAGAAGTTGCTGATGGGAGCAGCCTGAACAATATCCAAGTGTAATGAAAATGAAGACATGAGGTCCTGATCATACTAACTTTTCACTTCTCATTTTCCAAGAGCTTTTTTTAACAAGTAAAAGTGTGCTTACATTTCTTTACAGAGAATCCTCAACAACCACATATGCTCTTTCTATTGCCAATTTTACCCACAAGTGTGATCTTGTGAGAAGATATTGATGCAATTCTTTTCACTCTTTTTTGGATAATCTCACTTTTGTGGTTAGATTTTTTCTATGCTGCTGCACAGTAAGACATGCTGTTATTAGTAATTAGCTTCAGGTAAATTTTATACTTTAAGCCATATACCATTGTGCCCATTCGTGCATATCTTGTCAAAATCTTGGATGGTATTTGCGTCGTGTATTATAAAACATGACTTCACATAGTGCAGCATGTTGCAGCATGGTGAAAAAAAACACAGTTTTTACAAGCTTAACAGATCAACATAGTGAGTAGTAATGCTAGAGTGAACACCTGAGTTGTGAGTCAGTGAGCTGGAACAGAGTGAGATTTGGCTTTGACAGATGCAGGCCATGAACTGCAGAGTGACCTCCAGTCATGATATCCAATGTGCTTTGTTGTTAATGTTTTTTGGGGGGGGGTCTGAGAGTTATTTCTATAAGTAATGTCAGCTACACCCAAAGGATTCTAGCAACTCATACATGCCATGTTTATGTACGTAGGTTGTAAACATGGTCAAACTGAAAACAGTTAGTTTCTGATGATTGATAATTTGGATTAAGCAGTTATAATTTATGATTGTTTGTTAACATGGTAGAGATAGGTCCTGCTAATCAATTAATGAATATCTGTAGTGTCTAATTTTACATTGATATCAGGTTGACATTCAGCATAGGAGCAACAACAAAGACTAATTTAATTTAGTAACTGAATCAAAGGAATGATTCATTTCCAGATGACCTTTGTTGCATGTCATCCCCACTGCTCTATCATTGCGTTTCCTGTCAACTGTATGGAACTATAGGGAAAATGCTACATCAAATGAATGAGCCATAACCTTAGAGAGTGTTAGAGTGTAGCAACTTCTGGTTCTTAAGGTATTTCCTGACTACTTTAATGTAATTGTCTGCTTAATTTAGGATTTAATTACTTTTCCGGCAGCATTGTACATGAGATGTATGCAGTTTCACACACCTTCACTTCACTGGGGGTTAAGTGCTTTGCTGAAGAGCACCTTGACAGAATAATTGATATATACGTAAAGGGATAGCGACGTCTTTGCTTACCTCAATCTTTCTATTTATATTTTTGAATAAAATGTCCATCCTGGCTAGTGTCCTTGAATACCATTGACATGCTCTTTTTAAATGTATGTGGTCATGCAAGTTGAAAAATCTGGACTTGTTCAATGGATGACACATTTTTGACTAATGTCATAACAAATCATCAACAGTGCATGAGTTATGTAAGACAGTTCTCTGCAACAATTTAACTTTTATTGATACTTTTGAAGCATTACTTGATGAACAACAAATTACTCATTGTTGTGTACTTCATTTGTAACTCATGTTGTGTTGTATGTAACGTTGTTTAAGTGTTCAGACTTTTATGAAGAATGTCTCTTGCTGGTCGACAAATAGAGAGCATTGTGGTATGTTCTAGTTTTGACCTGGTCTCCAAAATAATACCTTCAGTCCGGGAAACCCCTCTCCTTGTGGTCCTTTTTCCCCTTGAACACCTTGTGGTCCTTGAGGTCCCTGTAAACAAAGCCAGAGTGTACAATATGTCAGCCAAACAGTGTCTTTATAGGCTTATGGGCTTTCTCAACAGATCACATTTTCCACTGAAATAAATATGGACATCACAGACACAAAAACATCCAACAGTTTGCCATAGCACAGATTCTGTTTCTTCTTCACTTACAGGAAGGCCAGGTTCACCAACTCCAAGAGGACCAGGAGGACCTGGTCGGCCCTGGAATCCCATGTCACCCTGCAGATTTATATAGTTACTTTATATATAAAAGAGAAACCCAAATATAAGCAAATTGAAATTAAACACTCACAAAGTGCAAGAGAATATTTAGAGGATAATCCATTTACTTTTGGTCCAGGTAGTCCAATACCAGTTTCCCCTTGAATTCCAGGAGGGCCAGCTGGGCCACGTTCACCCTGTAATCACAAACAAAATAAGACTTAACACTAGTGTACATTAAATCTTCAATCATGTATCAATATGGCAAAAGGACATGCGTCTTGATAGACAGGAAGTAGCATGTTAAGCTGGGAAATTCTGATTCTGAATATACCAAAAAGACATGAGTCCTGGACTGTTAATTAAGTATCTTTGTCTTTCATTTATTGTGTAAAATCACTATGTTGCACCACTGAAAAGTTCTACGACCCTCCAAACCAGCAGCTGAGCTATTTTTAGCCAAATTTGATCAGAGCACAGAGTAATGTTGTATTGTTGCACAGCAGCTCTAAGTAAAGGTAAACCTAGGCCATTTATAATATCTTAGAAATGAGAGAATGAGTTTGGGTTTTACTTAACATAGACATTTGTAAATGAACAATTGCTCTGGGGCCAGCATTCGCCTCTTCTAATCAGTGTTAAAGTTAGTTATTCTGGAGCGCACGCACACACAAGCACACACACACACACTCCTTTGAAGCTGAAGTTAATACCGTAATCCCTTTAGGTGTTGTGTAATAGGGTATAGTGGACAGGATATTTGGTTCCTTTCTGCAGGTTGGGATAAATAAGAGTCAAACTGGAGCTCCAGTAATGTCTCAAAGTTCAAAAAACCCCAAACAAAGGTATATAATAACAAAGAACTGTTGGAAGCTCTTTACTCCATCAAAGTTTGGATTAGTTACAATATTTGCTTGGCTTTTACCTAAAACAAATGCAGAGCCATGTAATCATTTAGCTTGTTTTAACAGAATATAATATATAGTTTCCATGTGCCATTTTAGTGCATTTCATGTAAATTTAACCTGAACTATTAATTAAAGTGTCACCCTCTTTTGATTGTGAGTACTTTGGAGAGGCACACTTGAAATTTCATATTTAAATATGGATTTTCTTCTAGAAATACAGTATATATAAATAAAATGAGTATGTAAAAATTCTTTTTTTATGGATGATCACAAAGTATACTACATAGGGACCACCCAGAGTCCTGTAAATCTTTGCAAATGCTTCCTACATGTCCTCACATGGCGAAACACTGAGCATAAACTGACTTTCCATGTACGTTTTTAACTGCAGGTCTTGTTGGAGAAGCTGACAGTCCTGTAGGCTCTTTCTAGTCTGTGTTTAGAAACAGGATACAAGCCATTAGGAGAACCTGTAGTGAGATTTTTGCTGATGGTTCATTTGCTGGTGAATAACAATAATCATAGGGAAGACTTTGGCTCATTGCCAAATGTTCACACAGGGGTATATTACCAGACAAACAGACCTCTTTGCTGCATGGAAAGACCGGGGCGATAAAGCTCCAAACTCGTGTTTGAATGAATCATGAAAGGAAATGTAAAGGTCACAGCAGATGTGCACGATGAGGTAAGTAAAAGTTGTTCAAAAGGAGCTGACCTGCTTTCCCTGAGGGCCCTCTGGCCCAATGTCTCCATGTGGTCCTGGTAACCCCTGGGCAGGAACAACATACAGCCATTAATAAAGAAATATCAGGAAACATTTGGACATGTGTGTGTGTCAATCGGATAGAAGGAAATAATGACAAATGATTCTGCAGCTGTTTTCTTTCATATGAAGATAATTTTCCTCTAGTATTGTCTGCTTTTTAAAACAATATAAAGTGTTAACAATCAAAGACAAGCTCTATAAACATGCATATTTTACTACTAAAATATTACTGACCTGCAGACCTCTAAGTCCTCTTGTTCCAACTGAACCCTCCGGACCCTGAAGCACATCCCACAGTGAAGAGAAAGAGTGCAAGATCAAACACAGTATGTACAGTAAGTAGGAATTATCCAACTGGAAACATAATATTTAATATGTGTAACGTCAACGGTGCACTCATACCCGGTCTCCTTTGATTCCTGGAGTGCCACACTCACCCCTCTCACCCTGTGTATAAAAGTATTGGATAGGCTTGAGTTGTTTCCAACAAATAAAAAGTTATAATTTACATTAATTTCAATTACCTACCTTCTCTCCTTTGTAACCCGGTTTTCCCTGCAAATCAAATGAATGAGTGAACAAACTATATACAGTTTTGAATATTTTTTACATTTTGGTCATGAATAGTGCAATTTACCTCAGCACCCTCTCGCCCAGGAAGACCACTTAGTCCTGCTTCACCCTGATATGAGAGAAAGTACACTACCTCATTCTATCAATGAATAAGAGTTTATACAAGCTACTGTTAAGTAAATACATGAACACAGAATAGACAGTCTGAAAATACAGGTATAAACTGGTATAGAAGAGAAAAAAAAGAAGAAAAAATAGATGAAAAAATGAAACCACTGTCACTGAAAAGGCATTTTAAAATTAATATGTATAAGTCCCATAAGTGAGTTGATATTAAATAAATTAGCTTTTTATGATTATTCATAATGTATGATGCATATTCTAATAATTTTAACAGACTATTTTAACAGATTAGTATTTCATGGCTAGTTAATATTCACAATATGTAGCATTTTTTACAAGCATGAAAATGGACAAAACTACAAAAAGTCACATAGTCAGATTAACATTTGTGTATACTCAAACACCATCCATCCAACTCCATCTTTTTACTAAGGTAAAAAGATGCAAACTATAGCACTATAGCACAACTATAGCAAACTATAAAAAATGAAGGATGTGACTGTAAACCAGACTTGGTACAGATATGGCAAATGCTCAATCACTGATGAGGGGTGTGTAGGTGGAATCGGGGCGGATGTGGTCAGAAATATCGTGTGCCACAACATCCAGTGCAGTAAATCCAACCATCTCCACATCTCCAGGGACTCTAAGGTCACTAATGGGCATCACCAGTATTTAAAGGGAGGTACAGTAACATATCGTTAGGGTGGCAGTGATAAGTGTGAAAATAGGGCCCAGTGGGCGAATATAAAGAAAATAAAATAGTACCTAAAATCAAACCTTGTCTACAGGAGATGGGTGAAGAGAAGGAAGAAAAGCCATGAGTAGTAACAGAAACTAACTGCTCTGTGTAAGTAAGGGGCAAACAGTTGCAAAGCATGAACTTAAATGTTGTCATATGGTAAGTCAGTTTGGTTCATTACACACGAGTGTTTACATTTGACATTTTCAACTTATTTCTTCAAAGAGCACTATAAAGTTTGCCACTGAACAGATCACCACCCTTTTGGACTTGATTAAATTATATATTCATTGGTAATGATACATTGTGATGTTGGTATGGCAGTCACAGTGTATACTCTGACAATTTCACAGCACCATATGTGACTGACAGGCAAGAGCAGTAACCCCACCCAGATTCAAACCCGGGTCTACGGGCTACCAAACATACAACTTGACCGCAACGCCAAAGAGCCAGGCTCATTGGTATGGCAGTCACAGAGATTACTCAACCGTAGTGACGGTGGTCTGTCACACAGATAATGGTTTCCATGTGCAGTAAAGCCGGTCATGTATTATTTTATGAGCAAAAATATTATAAGGAAATGCCTTAAATAATATCATTATTAATTATTGTACGTATCTGTAACAAATTACTAGTACCTATGTTAACTATTTGCTTATAAACATTCATTCTGTACAATTCAGATATTGGTTGACCCAGCTCAGGAATCCTTACAACATTTTCCAAAATTCAAACATAGAATGTATGTGTGGGGCACTCAGGAAATATTATTTGACTCCTGAAAGAGCCCACCACCTAAGAAATTCATAGTTCATATGTCAATGAGCACGCACCTTTTGCCCTTTAAGCCCTGGGGCTCCATCATCTCCGGGTCGACCTTTTTTCCCCTAGAGAATGAGACAAAATCAGGGTTAAGATGTATTCCATTGACATTTTGTTCTCTTCTTGGTGAGTACTAAATATTTATTGTTTGAGAAAGACAGAGGAGGGGAAAGGGTGATGTCTGAATGTGTGTTAAGTATGTACTTATGGATGTGAGGGCTGTATGACAGCTGAAGCCATATGTGGGCATGAGGTGTCTTGTCCACAGGATCAGGGGTCATTCCCTTGAGCTGCACCTGGACAGTGTGTGTCAGTTGCTATCCACCAGGAATCGCTAGTTTGTGACCATTACACTAATGAGAGCAATTATGAGAGCCTCCAAGTCTGAGTGTAAGAATTTGAAGAATCTCTCTGAGTAGAAAGCACCTGGTTAATGGTCATGCAGCTGTCTGTCAGCAACACGATCATCTGGTTGATGGTTGCTATCTTTTATCTGAGGAGGGGGCTTGGGTGGAAGTTTTCATATGAGTAAATGGGAGCATCTTCTCTTAGCATCATACAGAAATGTGTGAAATCTGGTACTCCTTACTAAGGTCATTCTATCTCTGTGTAATTTACCGTGGCAGTAGGGGTTGTATTTGTGATTTATGGTGGACAAAGGTCCAGTTTTATAGGTAGTGGAGCTCCGAATGTGGTGCCTCTGGTTTCCATGGCAGACAACTTATGTTACACGAGAAATGCACAATAACTGGCTGAGACTGGACTCGAGTTGCAACAAACATGTATCTCTGGGAATATCACACCACTCTCTCTCCTCTCTTTTTCCTGTTGCCATAGATTTACTTTTAGAATGTGGGACAGGATCATCTTTCCACTTACGCTGCTTGTGCAAATGCCTGCAAGTTACACTGTTGGGAAAAAGCAATTAATTATCCTGACTGTTCAAAACTGCACAATTACCTTTCCTAAAATATCAGCAACATGGTAGATTTCTCTGCCTAGACGGATTTCAGGAATCCTTCCTTCTGACAAACCCACTTCCGACACTTCAAAGGAAACTTGTCTTTGTTTGTGGGATATCTAGAAAGGTTTGGGGCTAAATACTCACCGCAGGCCCGCTTGGCCCCCTCTCTCCTTTCTCACAAGTACATGTCTGAACCAGAGGGCACTTAAAAAAAAAGAAAGACACATTTGCTAAGCTGTAATTCTATACATTCAAAGTGGGCACCTTCACTCAATTACACATTTTTAATGTCAAAAGATTCTATATATGAGTTGTCAACTTGTAACAATACTTACTCCTTCATCAGCCAAGCTGATCTGCAAAGAAAACAAAAGCTTATTATTATCTGACAGAATTTGAATTGTAGCAATATTGCATCAGGCATTGCTGAGTGAAGCCGATCAGTTTTTTCATTTAATGTAGCACAATGAATGCCTGTAAAACTACTTCATACAAACAGTAGTTTGGGGAAACCAAAAATATAGGCACTTAAAATTGAAAGAAGAAAAACTGATAAAGACAAAAAACATTCCTAAATACTTCAACTTTAAAAACAAGTCCTTTAACAATAATGACTTAAACCAAGTGACAGAAGAATCACAGTTTAAAATCTAAAGTTATTTGTTACTGTATAAAGAATATCACTTTTAACCTCCTTAAAGGAATGTAATGTGAGGTTGCAAGACAAAGGAAATTCTAGGGGGATATGCATATGCAGATGTCATGCAGTATTTTCTTAAAGCTGTGTTTTCTTAAAACCTTATTAGCCAGAGCTGTCATAGACATTTTTTTCATTTGGTTCTCCAGAGCATTGCCATCATTCCATCTCTTCATGAATACCTGAACAGGCCTGTCCATGTGTCAACTCTGAACAGATGCTTATTTAAAGCAAACACATGACCTTTCCTGTCAGTGCCGCCTTCAAACAGACAAGGATACTCACAATCTCAGTGGCGATTTTTTCAACAATGTCTTCGTCCTGCAAATTATGCAGGAAGCGGGAGGCTGGGGAACTGGCGAGTTGACGGAGTTGGGCTACATTGGCTGCCTCTTTGGCTGCCCGGGTGATGCCCAAAGTGAAGAATTTGATGCCCTGGTTCTTGGCATCCGCAACAGCAGAGAAAATGTCAGGGTTCCTGGGGTGGGAAATGCCATCTGTAAGCAGCACGGCTACTTTGATGCTACCATGGCTGGATTCCTCCAGGTAGATCTTGGTCATGTTGGTGATGGCGTAGGTGGTGTAGGTGCCATGCCCGATGTAGATGATGGGAGCTGTATGGGTCTTGAAGTTCTCTGTGCCCCTCCAGTCTCTGAAGGTTTGCTCTATTATAACATGACTGCTGTACTGCAGTAGAGCCACCCTCAAGCTCAGTCTGCGGCCAGTCTGCAGCTGTACCCCTTGGAGTCTGTCCACCACGTTCATAGCTAACTGCTTTTCCTGCTCGTGATTGTCCTTAGCACTCTCAGAGCTGTCCAACAGGAAGGACAGCTCCAAGCTACAGTCCTCATCTAGGATAGCTGTGAGAATACAGGAAAGGATGAAGGACTCCCTATTGGAAACATGTTTTACAAGTGGTATTACTTTGACTAAGTGACTACATTATACATTACTCAAAAATTATGTATTTGTTTCTTACAAAGTCCTCATACATAGGGGGGAAATTGTAGATGAGCGATAACAAGAATACAGAGTAAGGCATAAACAAGTTCAGGCTTATCCTTTGTTGGTCAGCAACATGATGATGAATTTCGTGCACCAAAAATATATTAATTCATTGTATTTTTCATTCATTTTCTTACCTTGTCCGTCACGAATATTTGCAGCCACAAGTTTGGTCCTGGATTTCTTATTTGTTTTGGTCTCTTCATAAAATTCTTGGGCCCAGACACTGGTCAGTGCTGTGACCAGCAGCACCGACGTAAAGGAGGGGAACATCCTCGCTCCAGCTACGGAGAAAAAGGGCAACAACAAGTCAAAATTGTCCACAAAAGTCCTTTGCATGAAACCAGAGTGGATGCATATATTCGATCTGCTAACTTTCTGAACATTACACAAAACATTTTAAAAGCCAAACTAAATTGCTGAATAAAATTTTGTCTTCTCATTGACTCACAGTACAACCTCCTTTGAAAATGCTGCAATTTCTGGTATTTCAGTGTCGTATTTTGAGTGCAGCCCAAAATACAGACTTTATAATGGTAGCAGGAACAGCAGAGGACCGGAGTGCACAGTGAGCTCCAGTTATCTCACAGATTGTGTGGCAGCAGCAGTCTCAGTCATTCTGTGGAACAGAGAGTGAGAGACCCTGAGACACTCACTCCTCTTTTATAAGGAGGCACAGACAGACCAGATCTCATGGAGCCCCGCCAAGACTCCTGCTCTACCCTCAGGGCAGGGGAAGGCTCCTGGGATATGTTTGCTACAGTGAAGCAATGTTGTTTGCTGAAATTTGTATTTTTATCACTACAAGTACAATCAACTGTAGATGTATTCGTTTACTGTGGGGGTAACTAATTTTTAAATACTAAAGAAGTACAGTTATCATGTACTGTAATAGCATATTAGTTTATGTGTGACACTTTGTCTTGTTTGTATTTAAATGTTTTCTGAGGTGGACCTGGGGTAATTTTGGTTTAACATGATTTATTTCCATAGTGAGCAGGGAGGAGTGAGATAATTAGACATACAATCTGACAAGTTGGTATAGAATACGCTGTATTTTTTAACATCTCCATTTTAAAAAGATCTGTTAATTAAGTCAGTAAAGCTTGTAGGAAAATTTGGATATAATGTACAATAAGGTTACATCACAAAAAATTGATAAATAGCACAAAATTACATAAATAATTAAGTAGCACAAAATTACAACATTATAACGGGGTTAAAAGGTAAAAAAGTGGCAGGGTTGACAGCATACATTCCACAAGTATGTTTTTTCTTTTAAATTAAAGGCCCTAATGGCAAAGGCCTGGTGACCTTTGATCTCTGCGACAGACTTTGGAATGACCATAACAACCCTGCCTGAGGAAAAAAGGGTTAAAAGCCAAATAATGAAATTAAGAAATTCATAAAATCATAAAATTAACCAAGCAATGGCAACTAGTGTAGAGATGCTAGAATTGTTTCCTGTTCTGTTGTACTAATTATTATGGTATTCTCAACAGAAACCTCAGCTAGACCATTCGATGAAAATGGGCTAATGGGCGCATTTAGCAAAGGATCAAAAGCTCTACAATATCTTTGTAATACCATCCAGAGAGTAGCATGTGCAATGCATATGAGCTCTATTTTTAGATTTGAAACATATATGAAACATCTCCAAAGTATGAGCAGTTAGTACAAGCAATGAGGGCCTCACAGTAACCTCAAGCGTTGATTGTATGAGCTGTTAGGGCACTAGATTTACAATACCTTTTGTTGGCTGGTATGATTTGATTTGTTTCCTTTAATTATACTTGTATGAAAAGGGGGTTGTAACCACAAGGACATGCAATTTATCTTTCAGAAAATAAATAACTGGAAGCTCTAGGTGGTGCTTCACCTTTCAGACCCTAAGAGATGACCATATGACTGTTCAGCTGTGAAGATGACCTTTCAGCGAGCATACTCCTCCTGGTGTGGTTTCTGGTTCTGTGCAGAGGATTCATGGAGCTTTCTGCCTGCTGTGCTTAAAGCGAAGAGGCTTTATATTGCAAAGCTTCAGGCAAGAAGTAATTAGAGGAAACTTTCTGACACAAAGGAATGTTTCATCAAATTATGGACTGGCAAAATCCACCCCAACACTTTGCCCTATGATGAATGGCAACCATTCAGTGTTATATGCTGCAGCAGTTGTAAAATGAAAGTAAAGTCAGGTTATCTTTCAGGTACATCCATCACTGACTGAATGCTTTTGTTTATGCTCCCCATTATGTTTGTGGCTACTAATGATAAGAAAAAATTGCTCTACTTTCTCCTCATTCCTGCCAATGAATTGCTGTTTTTTAATTGTTGGGTTCAGCGACATACATCAAATCAATCTTTCGTAGACCAGGATTACAGACGTTTAGGTCAACAAAACAGGAATAGAGATTCTAAAGCAGTGATTGTTATAGGGTCAGGATTCTGCACCAGCGATCCAGTAGAAATTTGAAGCATGAATTAGATTATTGATGGAATTTTCCACAAGAGTCGCATCTTACAGATCATCTGATCAAATCTCAAACACACTTCTTAGACTCACTAAAAACTGACTTCTTGCTGAAATAAAAAGTGCTTATGGCACACTTGAAAGATAAGCCTCTATGTTTGAATGTTCCTGAGCAGTGCTATTTTTTTTTATCATTCCAATCTTCATGTTATGCCTGATCATCAAAACTATAGGAGCGATCCTACTTTAGATGAGCAGTTGCGTAACAATACTGCGAAAACTCCTACGTGGGTAGAAAACACAAGAACTACACACTCTGTTCCTCTGTGTAACAGAAGGATAGAATGTACAGGTGTGCAGTCCACAGTATGTCAAATGAACTATAAAATGCTATGCTTCAGGAAATACAGCAGCCTCCTGAATTAGCCATGTTTTCATTCAGTACAGTGGTAATTTGAGTAATATTAGGTTAGCTTTACTTAACACATTCAAATATTTCATGAAATAAATGAACACTTCCGCAACAGTAGAACCAGACCTCAACGAATCCTACTAGATGGGTCTGTGGTGCCCTCTTTCTGTAAGTAAGTGGACTTAAAAACGAGTGGACTACGCATGCTCAGGCAGGCTGTTGGGCACAGCAGTATCTCCTGCCCTGTACAGCATGGGTGTATACTGTTGTTGCCTGTGGCTTCCTTACCTTCACCTACAACTATCTTAACCACGTTGGGTGCTGTGGGATGGTGCAGCAGCGGGTCAGTGGGAGAAATGCGTCTCTTTCTTCGACTGGGTGAATACACTAAATGAACATGGTCCGACTGTCAGCAATATGTGCCCTTTGGCTTGTATTTAACGCAAACGGATACATGCGTGAGTCACAACCTTACATTGACCATTAAGTGTAAGTTTAAGCAGCTAAAATAAGAGATAAGCAATTATCCATCTCTTCAATCAGACCCATTATGTCTTGGTTCACTGTCTCAGTGACCTTTCCAATTAACTCATTAAAAGTCAGTGTCTCACACACTGCCTGTTTGAACTTTTTGAGTTTCAGTGGCAACAAATTATGAGCAATGCTATCCTAAAGCACTCAGATGTGTTAATATATTTTAAGTTTGCTTATTTGTCTTGTAGATTTATTATATTCCATGCATTGCAATCATAAAAACTTTTAATGGCCAGGTACACAAAGGGCTCTACATGACTCTACATTGCTCTCAGTGTACCTACACACATAACAAAAAAAACAAAAAGACAGCAAGCTAAACAGAAACAGACACGTAACAGTGTACAGTACAAACATAAGGCCTATAAGCAAAACAACCACATTTGGAGACAGCAAGATAGTGTCCTGAAGTATAGTGCAACATAGCAACACAAGGAGCACATTTTAAAATAACTTTTTAGTATCTTGCAGAATTGCTGATATTCACCCTGAAGCAAAGTTCACAGACATGAGTGTGGAGCAGGAGCTCATGGTCACTGGCCTCAAAGTGGTAGATCTGCTGGCACCCTCTGCTTAAAGTAGAGATTGGCTGGTGGTTTATCTGACACTCTATTGTAATTTTGGTCTGCACTCACATTTTCATACACGCATTTCATGATGGTTGATTCTTGTACATGTTGTTTTGCTTCAGGTCTGTTTGGCGGCACTGGTGTTGGCAAGACTGTGTTGATTATGGAGCTGATCAACAATTTGATCCAAGGCTCCCAGTGGCGACTCTGTGTTTGCTGGAGTGGGACAGCAAATCCATAAGGGTTACAACTTGTACCATGAAATTATTGGTGTCCGTGAGCTGTATTTATTTGTTAAAACACAATTTCAGTTTTCTTTTGACTTAGCTATTTAAAAAACTTAATGCCTAATAAGGCTGACGTTTAGCCCATCAGGTGGCGAAGTTTCTTGTTTAACTCCCTTTCTTGCATAAGGAGGTTGGTGCTGTGTTCTTTGAAGGCTTCAAAGTCCTGTAAAGTAATGAAAATATGAAAATATGTTGAGCATGTTCTAAGACTTGTATAGGCCACTGTCAATAACACAATATTTCATATTCTTACTAACCTTTTTGAACTTCCCATAATTTGATGTGGATTCATCAAGAGCGGATTGGAGAGACTTCACTTTTACATCTGCATTAACCGCTTCTGCTTCCTGTTCAAACCTGAGGCAATGTCAGGGACAAATAAAGACATGGACAATGTCACACTTCAGAATTTTCCATTAAGCAGTAGTGTTTTGTTGATGCACCTTTACCTGTCCTCTGCTTTGGCCCTGGCTTTTTTCTCTTCTTTCCATTTTATCTCCAGCTGCTGGATTTCCTCTTGTTTCTCCTGTATTGAAGACCAATTTGTGTGTGCATAAAGTGATTGGTTCATCTGTGCAGGGCTTTGAGTTCAGTGAGGAGAACAAATAACTTATTATTTTTACCTGTATTACTTTTCCTCTTTTCATAGACAGATGCAATAATTTGTCCTTCTCTTTGGTGAGGCTTGTTATGCTTCCTCTCATGTTGATTTCCTTCAAAGCATGCTGTTCTTCAGCCTTTTGTAGCTTCAGCTTAAGGTCTGATCATGGAGAGAATGCCACAAGTTTACAAGTGCTTGCATTTTGTTGCACTCCAGAGAATAATAGAATATTGAATACCCACCTTTGCACATCTCCACAGCATCTCTGTGTTGTTGCTGAGCATCATGCAATTGATCAAGTAGCGATGCTTCTTTGGCTTGATGCCGAGTTGCTTGTTCCTGGAGTTTTGACTGGCATCCAGCTAATTTCTCCCTTAAACACAGATGTAAAATACTGCAAAGGTATTCAATTAAGAATAACAGAGAGAAAAACAGCAAATATATACATTTTAAAAGCTGAAACAAGAGAATGTTTGGCAGTTTTAGTGGACAAATTACTGACAGGATGAAAAGATAATCAAATTTCTGTTAATTGACCAATAGATTGATCTTTCAGCACTATTCATTTATTCTTCTTCTTACCGATATTCATTTTCCTTAATTGTGTATTTCTCTGTCAGCTGTTTGATTTCTTCCATCAGTTTTTGAACAAACACTTCCTTATCTTGTAATTTTTGGGAGAAAAGTGTTTCATTTTCTGACTGCAGCTGCTTGTTTTCCAGCTTTAACTGGGCGTTCTGTTTTTTGTGCTCGTCCATGAAAGCAATAATGCCTTGATTGTTGGCAGCTAAATCCATAAATCTCTTTTCCAATAGCTCTGCTTTCTTTCTTTCGCTGTCCAGTTTTTTCTGGTAGTCTGTTACTCTGTCCTCCAGCTCCGTATTGATTTTCTGCAGGGCATCACAGCGAAGAAGCAGCTCATCTGCTCTGTGCTTCAATATGCAGATCAGACTTGACTGTTCATCTATCCTGGACCGCAGCATCCCTGTGTCCTTTGGAGAAAGGCTTCGAAGTTTCTCCAGTGCCTTCTGCATACTATCCAAATGCTGAAAATATGGAAAACCCTGTGTTAAAATATGACACACAGTTGCTTTTGGCAGCTTCTTAATTATACTGTCACTATTTTTATAGGATGCCCCCGCATTAAAAAAATCAAAAATATAAATTACATATTGGCATCACAGAAACATGTTAACTGTTAAAAAGAGGTAGCAACAAAGTCCAATTCAAGAGTAGGACTGTTCAACAGTAGAACTATTCAGATACTTTACAGTACCAATACAACAATGTAAAAATTATTTTAAGTAAAAGCTGTCAACAAAAAGTATTATCAGCTAAATATACTGTAATTATACTAAGTATCAAAAGTTAAAGTACTCGTTATGAAGGCAGAATGGTTCCTGTCACTGGTATAATGTTATAACGTTATATCATTGGATTGCTATTAGGTTAGTGCTTTACGACGTGTAGGATGGCTCATTTGACAAATTTCCTTTATATACAGTTGGGTTAAAGCATTCCACTATTTCAGCTCATATTTGTATATAAAGCATTAACGTTATCAAATAACAGTTGTAGAGTATTTGCTGAAAGGGGCGTTGGGAAAATGCGAGTGACGGCTCATTTGGCCGCAGTGAAATGTAGTAATGTACAGGCATGTACAGTTGTAAAAAGTCACGTTAGAATAAAATGGAAATATTTAATGCTTACAATTAACGATTAGATTAGATGTCAGAAACTTTTTAACAATGTAATGTTACATGTAGCCCATAGTACATGAGCGCATAACGTTAGTGTAACGTTGCCAAACACATGAGCTCAAATAAACTCAGAATATCATACTTTTAGAGGAAAGTAGCGATTTTATCACATGAGAATTAAGTTAGCACAATACTAGATAACAGGTGGGCAGAATATCAACAACTGACGTGTTAAGAAAGTTGAAGTTGAAGCTCTTTTTTACGTATTTAACATTACATAACTTATAGCGAAGTTACTTCAGCTATATGGGACCGTTTTTCAGCAAGTCTCAAGTTTTCTTAAAGACATAATACACTCGTATGTAATTTAAGATTATGTGACCGTTGCGCAAGTAAGATGACTTGACATTCAGTTAAAAGTATAACGTTATTCATTAGCAAACTAGCAAGTTAACGGTTAGCTAAACCTTAGCTAAACCAACCGTTAGCTAGGAGACTGAGAGTAAGTTAATTTACACACTCTCGCCAACGAAGACCCCGCAGATTTATCGTTTTCATCGATAAGTTTTACATACCTCCGTGTTGTTGCCCTCCACCTTCATTAAGTTTTCTGCATTTATCTGTGGAGTTGCCATTATGAGAAAAAATACCCCCCATCAACGCTTTGTAGAATTCATCTTCAAGTTTCAGTTACTCGTCGCTAATAGAAACCATCTTTGACCAGTACTCTCTGATTTAGCACAGCTGCAGGTGAAACGCTGGTGCTCCTGCTCGGCCGCAAGATGGAGGTGTTGGGCTTCAGATCAGCCACATTCACTGTCAAGGTATGGGTCATCTCGAAATTTAATCATGGTGGAAAAGTCAGTAGTTTTTAGTTTTTTTTACTGTTGCTAAAATCGCTTTGGTACATCTTTTAGTAACTTGATTGTATGTGTCAGTTTTCATTTGGAGGCGTAACGTTAATTAGCGGATGTACCGTCGATTTAATTGTTTTATGCATTTAAGTCACTTGTGAAATAGGGAAATATTCTTAATGGACCTTAAGAGATCCCATTGTACCCGTATGGCTTAAGACACTGTTCGCCTCATTTTCATTTAAAATTATTTGCATTTTCCTGTCGTAGGTTATATTAAGCCTGGTGTGGGGAAGTGCGTGTATAACATGCAACCAGGGAGGGTCCTTGGTCAAACTCGGACCAGGGACATTGGGATTACGTGACTCGTCTGGTCCTTCCGGACAACCCAATTTGCAGCTCTTCATAGTTTTATATTTTTATTACTCCTCATCATTAATTTCCTCTCAAACGCCCACAGGCACCTAAATGCGGAGCAAATAAACATGATAACCCGAGAATGATAACCCGCTGTGAGTGAAAAATTACCGGTACTCGGGACAAGTCGGACCTGCATGGCATTATGCAGATTCCAGGGCCAGAGGGATTTATCTGGAGGGGCCGAGGCTGGCTTGGGGGAGCGGCTGTCCTGGCCTTTGTGCACGCCCCTTTTCATCGACTAGCGGGCCAAGAAAGACAGAAGAAAGCAACAGCATCCCAGCCCCAGTCCCTACAGCTCCTCCATCTGCACAGCGGAGCTGGACGGACCAGCCAGAATGTGGACATCACTGCTACTCAAACTCTTTCTCTTCTTCATATGCTGTGTTAGATGGTGCCACTCTGAAGGTAAGTAGTGTGACCCCCACCCCCCCTTAAACATTTTTTTTTAACATTCATACAGGTTGTCAGCTGAATGATACATTGAGGACCTGCAGAGTTGTTGTGTTACTAGTGAGTCACCCAGTGCACTTGTTGCTCATCAAAACAAACCGTGCAGGGAAACTGAAATAAAATCTGTATTTATTTCTTCCATCCAATGAGTAATAGTTTAAATGTTGATGGGATAAATTAACTGAACACATTGAAATAACCTTGTGGATGATTCAAAAAGCCACTGTTTTAATAGAAGTACACAGTCTCCTCCAGTTGTTCTGATGTGGCTACTTGGGTAAAGTAATGCTGGCTCTAGAGCTAAATGTTTTACCACGTAGTTTTACTTTAAAGGTTGAGCACAAAGCCGTCCTCACACAGATTTGAGGTTCTCCTGAGGAACCTTTGCCTGAGCTTTACTGTTGCTAGGTAACAGAAAAGAGCATGTGACTTACAGACAATCTGTGAGGACTGAGAGCTGCTGGTACAAATCTCACTCAGTGGAGCAAACTTTACGCTGCGAACCACTGATTCAAACTCGATTCCAGCTCTAGGAAGAACTTTGTTTTGCTTGATGTGAGGCGGTGACAAAGTGTTGGGACACTGCTCTTTATGCATGGCAGTCTTGTGTTTGTCGCTTGTGTTTGTAGCACAGCTAGATCCTACTTCTCAAATTGTAATCTGCTTTCTTTTGCTCAACCCTTAGTATGTAAGCTCCTTAGTGTGAATCAAGCAACTAATTACACTGCAGCTGCTGCAGAATGGAGCCATTTCTACCTAAGGAGCAGTTTGAAGTTAAGAAAAAAACTGTACCACGAGTAAGGTCATGGCTACAGCTTTCTTATTTATTTATTATCAAAGTTCCTGGACCTATTCTTTTATATTTCCTCATGAGCTAATAGACACACAACAAAAGAAAAGGTGGACTGTCCATGCAAATTACAGCAGCCACAGTACTTGTAGCTGAAATTTGCTGATGACAACTGAGGGGTACAAAATGATGAGTTGACTAAAACCACAGACTCTCAGTAGACTTTGTCAGTATGTTCACATTGATCATTAGCTTGGATTTGTTGTGATTAACAGACAGTGATGTAGGCTGCATAAATAAAAATCACTGAGTAATTTATCTTTTTTATCTTTTAATAGCAATTTCATATTATATTGAGTAACAAGTGCTTCCTGAAGGCTATCTGGATCAGACTGAAAGATGTGTCACTTAATAATATATGCAGAAAGATTAGTAATGGTTTATTTATGTAGTTTTACTGTGAAGTGACAGGGTACTTTATCTAATCTCTGCTTGATCCTCCACATATATCCTTTAGTTTGATAATTATTTGTTCCCCGACCTTCTGTAAGACATTATCTAGCCTTTGGGCTTGATGCTGCTGCAGAATGCTTACACTGGCATTAATAGCTAATGTGACGGTCTGAGGGGATTTCATGGTGCTGGTTTGTTAACTATCCTCTGCCATTTTTGCTATTCCAGACATGTTTTGTCAGTAAACTGAGTTGTTTTCTCCATTGATCATTGCCCAGTGAAATCTTGATAACCTATTTACAGTAAGAACTTTAATGGTATTGCAATTTTTTATTTCACAAGAGGAATATGAAACAGAATAATGAAGTATTTTGGTTAGTTGTGGGGCTTATCTTGATTTGATCAAACCTGTTTTTAAGCTTCTTCCGTTGTGTTCAAACTTTTCAAGACACACAAACTTGGGCATCATGTGCATGTAAAACCTCACACATGCCGGCTTCTTTCCGGAGCCTAAATCCTTGTGCAACAGTTACACTTCGTTAGAAAAAGGAACACATTTGGCACAAATTGAGAGCAGATCCTTTATTTTCCTGCAGCTCCCTCAGTCTAAGTTACAGACACTGACAGTTGGTGAGCTGTGACTCACTGTACAGGGGAAATAGAAGTTGTCCATTGGCTGTGTCACTGCATTGTGACATCTTAATTTACGGTTCTTTTACTCATGTCTTTGTTAAGGCACATACCAAAAATCATGTTGAGTATTCCGCAGTTCTAACCAGACCAAAGTTTTATTCCTCTCACCATTTATTCCTTCCTTTTGCTCCCATGCCACTGCCAAAGCCCCTTGTTTTTTTCACTGTTTTGTGTGTAGCAGTAAGAGCCAAAGTCACTTGTTTGGCAATTGACTGCATTCTGCTGCATTGATTTCCATATGAAATAGGCAGCAGCACTTCGCTCTGACAGCATGGACGGGTCCAGCGTTTCATGCTGCCAGCAGCCGTTTTCTCCACGTTTCTCCACACACATTCAGTGAGTGCAGAGGGCTGGGCCAAAACAAGATGGTATTGATGAAAGCTTGAAGGCATCTTTCAGGCGCCCCATGACAAGAAAGAGATGTTTCAGTGCCAGTTGACAGGTGTTTTCTTAATGGGTGGCCGTGAGAGAGGAACTTATGTTCCACTTTTGTTTTACCTCATTGCAGGATGTAATCCTTACTGTACTCTGCTTTCTGCTGTCCATCTCCAAAGTGCCTTTTTTTAGGGTGACACTTCCAGTTATGAGTTTGCATCCCTGCTGGCACCTCTTTTGTGCCATTGTAATTTCACAGTGGGGTTTAAGGCGTTTGGGGGGGCTTCATTCTAATGAAAATTCCTCTACTGCTCTTTGTTGGGCAATAGTAAGGCGCCCTTATCTTCCTGCATGGATAGTGCGGTGCTGTCTCCTGCTGTGGGTTTAAGTTGCTAATTAGAAAAGACAAGCCTAGAAAGAAGGGAAAGGACAACATTAAATAACACAAAAACACTCAGCCAAAAAACTAATTAAAGGGACAGATCATCAGATTCAGGTTAAACATTCTTAATAGCAGAATTGAACCATTCACCCCGGCTTTTACCTTTTCTTATATTGATTGACGTAGTGAAATTGTGACTTTGTCAGGATGAAGACATAGAAATTGGAGGATTTAGGAAAAGCTACAAAGACAACGTTCTTTTCAGAATGTAAGAAGAACCTGCTCAGGAGATAGTGCCGTTGAAAGGTTCAGCTTCAGTGTAGCTGTCACCTTTCCCAGAAGTAATACTGTCAGGAAACACTGGCTGCATTTGAAAGCCTCATGCAGATTGGTTTCTCCTTAGCATATGTGGTTTTAAGTTGTCAGCCTAGCTGTGAATGTATG
Source organism: Micropterus salmoides (assembly GCF_014851395.1). Taxonomy (NCBI): domain Eukaryota; kingdom Metazoa; phylum Chordata; class Actinopteri; order Centrarchiformes; family Centrarchidae; genus Micropterus; species Micropterus salmoides. Next base: position 14,258,427 of record NW_024040596.1, on the reverse strand, counting down.
GCAACTATAAAAATCTTTCAATTGTTTTGCAAATGTTTACTGTTTTATTTTATTGTTACATATTTGACATTCAGTTTTTTAACGTTTGTGGTCCTGTACAGATAGTAGTGATGTCTGGGCATTCATACTTAGATGTGTTGAATGAGTCCTTCATTGTTGAGGGAAATATTGTATTTTTGTTAGATATAAGATATTGTATTTTTGTTAAATACAGCGCATCTAGCTGTTCTACTGTATGCAACACTTGTGCCTGCTACCATGCTATAGATAATGCTGAAACCTCTGGGATCACTAACTTTCAACAAAGGCTCCCTTTGAGCAGATTGTGAGCAATTTTATCATTAGTAAACTGAGCAGGAAAAAAAGGTTAGTCTCCTGGATAGCTGCTGAAGGAGTTAAATATACAGCTTGTCTTGCTGGGCTGGCCGTAAAGCAGTTTGGTGGTGTGCTGGCTAATTAATCTGAGACAAAAATTCTTGATCGGAACGCATGCAAGGCTTTTAGTGCTGGAGCACAGGCAATGAACCCACAACTGTTGTGGAAGTTCATCCATCTTTAAAAGAGAACATTACATAAAGGAGATGATAAACCTGTGACTCTAAATGCAATTAAAGACATTACATTTTTTGCTTAGGTAAACACACATGGCCTAAAAATGTTATACGATGTTTAAATAATTCCTTAGAACTAGTAACTTAAGCCATTATAGTGGGATTATATAGCTAAAGCTACGGGGTACTGCAACATTTGATTTGAGATAAGAAACCCCAATATTTATTTATAAGTATAAACATTTTTGATCAAGAAGGAAAGAATATTTCCTAAATGCTGGATAAGACAGCACACCAGATAGACCACCAACCCCATGTGTGCACCACCAATCATCACCTCGTTGCTCTTCTCACGAAGAATTTGGGTTGAAATGGTTGCGGTACCACCCAGTACCACTATTTATTCCAATTACATTTCAGACCGGACAGGAACAGCATGCTCCATAAATCAGGCTGTCAGAGAGACAATCAGAATTGCACATTCCTATTTGGACGGGTCTGATGGAGTGCTCTGCCACTGAACTATGCTGCCTGAATCAATCTCTGCTGGAAAACGTCAGGGAAGGTAGAGTGGTGGTACCTTATCTCTACATATGCCACTCAGTGAGAACATCAAAAGGAGGCTCGGGATGAGTGCAGTGAAGGTTGTGTAAGTGTTGGGGGGATGGCTGGCACGCTTGTCTCCAAGGCTTGTCAATGCTGTTAACAGCATGCTTCATCAGTGGAAGGCATCGCTGCCCCCATATGCCATGTTTTTATTAAATACAGAGTATATATGAATGTTTCAATTCTCTTTTTGTGACCATATTTTTTATAGCTTTTTCCCCTTTCCCTAAGGACCCAGGATGGACCGGATGACATTTTTTTTTTTTTTTTTACATAATTAAACAAAAGGAAATATACAATAAAATGGCAAAAACATTGATGGAAAGTACTAACTATGGATAAGAATCGTAAAAGTGTGAAAGAAAAAGCTTAAAATCACGCACTGAATTATGCTCAATTTGAAATATGTGTAGGATGTGAGTTGGGGCAGTTTCGCTGTGGGACAGGCCGATGTATACCAGGGGACTGGCACTGTGACGGCACCTCAGACTGCGTGGATGACTCTGACGAACACGGCTGCCGTGAGTTACTCATTATATCATATTGTAGGCCTGTGTTTCTCAAACTGTGTGTGTGTGTGTAGGGGGGTAGATCCACTTCAGGGGGGTTGTGGATGTTGAGTGGACCTAAAGATGCATGAATATGATTCATGTGGTGACATTAAACAAACAAAAGTTGTTGGGGGGCTTTTGATGGGGGGTGTGACAGAAAATGTTTGAGAACCACTGATGTAGGCCTCTTCTTTAATCTATGACAATGCATCCATCAAATTTTGCAAATTGCCTATATGTTTTGTATGTAAAACAATTATCTGCTAAGTAAATTTTTGTCAAGTTTAAAGTACAGTATTTCCCTAATAACTGTAGTGCAGCAGTGCAAGTAAAATTTTACTCGAAAAGTACTGTACTGTATCCACCACTGGATTACTGTAAATAATGAAATGCTCTTTGTGTATTCCAACAGCTCAGGTAACATGTGATGACAGTCATTTCCAGTGTTTGAGTGACGGCGAGTGTATCCCTGATGTTTGGGTGTGTGACGATGAGGAGGACTGTGAGGATGGCTCAGATGAGAGGCAACACTGCCGTATGTATATTATGTTATTCGAAATTCTTTAGGGGAGCTTCTATATGTTATTTATTTTTTATCCAGTTGTCTTTCAGATGAGTTGAGATTGAACCACCTGAACACTTATACCTATTTTAAAATATATATTTTCATCACATATACTGTATATTTAGTATCTGCTTGGTCCAGTGCTTTACTGAAACTACTTTTTATCACACTTATTTAAATGGAATTATTCAAATCCAGAATGTAATTTTTATGGCTGTCACTATTACATTAAATTAAATATTCCTGATATGTGGATGAAAGTATGTGGGTGTGTACAATAAGATCTTTTAAAATGAACCCTCCAAAGTGTCTGTGGGACTGAGGAAATGTGTTCAGTACCTATATCAATGCGCTGCTAAGTCACTTCCCAATCTGTTCCCAGCTGGAAGGACGTGCAACAGTGGCCAGTTCAGCTGTAGTAACGGGGCATGCATCCCAGGAGAATACCGGTGTGACCGTCTGGCAGACTGCTCAGATGGGTCTGATGAGAGAGATTGCCGTAAGTCTTCTACAGGGTGGTTTCCTTTTTTTTTATTATCTCAGTCTCCTGTGGCATTTTAATCAATTTGTTAAGATTAAGAGGCTTGCTGACTGACAGAAAGGGCCACAATATGCTTCTTGTTGTCAGAGGTTGATTGCAGATTCCTTGGTGGATTAGTCAAGCTGAAGTTCAGCTGCTATGCCATTATTGAGCTGACACGGTAGACTCACAGCACTACACACTGTGGTAATCTCACAATTGCATAAAGAATGCTGTGGCAAATGCTGTTGTTATGGTGGTGGCGTTAAATTTGAGTCTCCATTCGCTGAGCTTTTCCTGTTTTAAAGGCTCAAAAGAACACAGTTGTCAAGCTGATTTGAATGTATAACGTTATCCTGATGATGATTTAATCTTTCAGATTACCCCGAGTGTACACAGCTGAGGTGTGCTAATGGGGCATGCTACAACCGGACCCAGCGATGTGACCACATACTTGACTGCCGTGATGGCTCAGATGAGGCAAATTGCAGTAAGAAGCCAATTCTTATGAAATTTTAGTTTAAGTGGAAGTCATAGTTGAGTCTTCCAAAAAAATTTAACTAAAAAAGCTATTCCATCCATAGCATGACATCATCACCAAATCGATCTTTTTTGCGATTTTCGGTTGTGTTTTCTTTAGCACAGCACTGTAATACGGGTCTGTTCCCGTGTCATAATGGGGTGTGTGTTCCTCAACGGTACGTCTGCGACCATGACGATGACTGTGGGGACCGAAGTGATGAGCTAAACTGCAGTATGTAGCCTCTGTCTTTCTACCCTCTACCCTTAGTTTCAGATCTTTTCTGTGTATTAATATGCTCCACTTCACCTGCAGCATATCCTACATGTAGAGGAAACTACTTCACCTGCCCCAGTGGCCGCTGCATCTACCAAGTCTGGCTTTGTGATGGAGAGGATGACTGTGAGGACAATGCAGACGAAAAAGGCTGCGGTATGGGCACAACTGTTGGAAACCAAATGTCCAAAATCTAGTTAATTTTTACTGCTAGGACTAGAAACATTAGACATCGGGCTGGTTAAGGAACACTAGCATGGGTAACAACTCAAACTCTTTGTGTAAACCTGATTCATCTCCATGGTTGGTTTGGGCTGGCAAGACGCTATGCCTGTGCTCCTTTAAGTGTGTTATTCAAATGCCTCTTTGTGGCACAGATCGCGCAGCCCCCCAAAGGGCTTTAGAATTCCTCCACACGGCTGTGAAGAGTGTGTGTTTTTAGAGGATGGGCGGCAGAAGCCCTCTGAGCCCCCCATGTGACCCCCTCAAAGTTCCACTCCCCTGCATCGATTTAAAGTGACAGTGATTTCCCTGGTAATAAAGTCCTAGTCACAGTTTTCTTAAGATCAGTACTACATTCCTATGAAGATAAGGCTGCCTGTCTTTAATACACACCTCACATATTAACACTGATTATGTTTTAGTTCAGGCTAACACAACTCTTTACTGTCCTTTTTTTCTTATTTTGTTTATCCTTTTCTATGCGTAAGCCTGCACAGACAAAAATTATGAATTTGTTTTGTCTGCAGATAACGTACCACAGGAGTGCTACCCTGGAGAATGGCACTGTCCATCTTCTGGCCTGTGTATCCCCATGGATCAGCTGTGTGATGGGACCGCTCACTGTCCCCAGGGAGAGGATGAAACTAACACCACTGCTGGACGCAACTGTAGTTAGTACCAGCACGACTAGTACACATTATGTCATCTAATATCACAGACACGGTCAAATCTAATAACTTGAAATAATGCAATTCACTAATTTGGTTTCTGTGTTGGTCAGGTATCTGGAAATGTGCCTCTCTGAGCTGTGAGCATCGTTGTCATGCTTCCCCTGATGGAGGGACCTGTTCTTGTCCTTCTGGATACATTGTCAGCAGCAACAATAGTCGCTCGTGTATAGGTATATTCCTTCATTGACTACTTCACCCTGATTGACATTTGTTCTTTATATACATAGTTGCAAGGATAAGTTGGGATGTTCAGTGCTTGTCCATATAATAGAACGTATCTACTTCGGCTCAGTAAATAAGATTAGCAGTAGCTATTGCTAGGGACATCATTCTGTTAACAACACAGATGTTCAATCACAGGATAGTACACAGCTCTACCTAAATAAGAAAACTTGGTGCATACACTGACACTGTTCTTATTCTGACCAGAGCCTAATAAACTCAAATCAGGTTTGCAAGATCTAGAAGTGTTTTTGTTAGCATTCAAAAGTTCAGCACACAAACTGTTGGGGCTCATAGCTTAATTTGTAAGAAATGAATGGGAAAGACGGGAAATTTTGTTGATTTATATTTCAATACAGTTTTTTGTTGTTGTCTTAAAAACATGTTAAAAGTCTAATTTGACACAAACAAAATAAATCAGTGTATAATCCTAATCTGCTGTGATTTTGGTTTCATGCTGAAGACTTTGATGACTGTTCGATGTGGGGCGTGTGTGACCAGCTGTGTGAGGACCGCATAGGTTCCCATCACTGTAGCTGTCGAGAAGGCTACATGCTTGAGCAGCACAGATACTGCAGAGCTGATGTCTCAAGTGAGTATCATTTCCTCTCTGTTTGAACAGATTATATACAGTATTTATATACAGTATGCTCAGATTTTGAATGTGTGAATAATCTATCCAAGTCCCATTAGCATAGCCCCCTTTCCTGTTTGCCAATCACTGTGGCTGCTGAACTGAGCGTCTGCACTTCTTTCTGGTGCATCATTGCGTACTGAATGTTGTTTTAGTTAGTCTCTTGCCTTTGTGCAACATAGAAATAGTGTTGACCTGCGGCTGACCTCTCTGCCTTTAGCTTTAGTGAAAAGATAGTAATAATGATAGTGGCTAGAAAGTACTAGTAGTATTAGTCTGAGTCAGGGATCTGAATTATTGTGCTACATTCCGTAAATTTCCTCTGATATTAGTTGAGAATGCATAGTAACCTAACTTTTTCATGCTGTGTTTTGTAACTTGTATTTTGTTATCTCTGCAGCTGGGGTTCCTTCTTTGATATTTTCTAATGGCAGAGACCTGCTAATAGGTGACATCCATGGCAACAATCTGCGCACTTTGATTCACTCACAGAACAGAGGTGTTGCAGTGGGAGTGGACTTCCATTATAATCTCCATAGGATTTTCTGGACTGATACTATTCAGAATAAGGTATTTTTTCAATCCGATTTCCATAGCCAATGTCATTCGTCCCTATTTACTACAATGTTTAGGGCATTACCTTAATGGAATATTTAGTTGTCCGGGTAAGAGTTTACAGGGAGTAGACCAGTTTCTTTTTGGAGTAAATACACAAGTTCGACTGGAGCTGGCCAGGATGGAATTCTTTCAGTTATCCTTTAAAATATCAGCCATGTTGATACTATAATAATGGGATAGCTATTGGCTCCTTTGTGGCTGGGTCATAATGAAGGGAAGTAGATGTGGAATGGAATCCAAATGGCCTAATCTTGAAACCTGTCTGATAGGCTGGTATGATGTTCACATACCAGGGTGCAATTTTTGTAACTTGATCTTGTTCGAAGTAATCGTGCTGTATTTGTTTTCAGTGGCACCGTCCATCTATATGCATTCTTTGGCCAGCTAAAAAGTCTTTGTTCTGCGTATGTTTTGGCTCCTCAATGGTTTGAACTGCAGCCACTGAGCTGAAAGGCTAGGACATATCTGTGACTGGGTGTCTGTGTATATCAGCCACCTCCATGGCAGCATGTCAGATTAAAAGTAGGGAAAGCACAAACAGGGCATGTGAATGCAACCAGAAAGGTTAAACTACCAGGATATTTCCACATCTTCAGTTTCTCTTTAAACAGGTCAGTTGAAAATCCTGCTTTTTAGACGTCTGGATCTTGTTTCCAAAGAAGCAGGGCTGCTAAGAGCAGCACCCCCCTAACCAGCTGCCAACGCTTCCAGTCTGAGAAACTAGTCCCATCATAGTATCAGTGTGTGGCAGGTTCAGAAAACCAATTTACAGGCTTCACAGAAATGAAACAAGACAGAATCATCAGACAAACAAACAAACAATCTCTCTCTCTGTTCTTTTCTACTTCCTAAAATGTGTTTCTTGTTATTAACTTTACACATATGCGTGTGGCCGCTGTTGACTACAATATACTACTCTTAAATCATCTTCTTTCTTAAAAGACAGGTTCACATTCTTATACGTGTATCTTAAAATAACACTTGCATGTCCTTATGCTTGCTCTAATTGTCTCTCTTGTTCATACCGCCCAAAAACGTGATCCCCTCTTGAAACAATTTCAGTTTAAGTTTATGTTCTGTCTAAAAATGGATCCCAAAGTTTAAACAGAGCTAGTATGAGGTTTCAGCACTGTGAGTTAGACAAATAAGACTATATTCCAAAGTTGTAGTCCTATTAGCCCAAAAATCCCTCGTTGCATTACTGTGCCTTTGCAGTAGCTCAGCAGGCAAGCACTGTCCATTGAAGCGCCAAGAGTGACTTTTGTACCCACTTGATTTGTCTGACTCACACTGCTGAAGCCTCAAGCCTCCTAAATCTCAACTTTAGTCATTTTTTTTAACTCAGTACAAGGACTGCGGATTTTGTCTCCCATCACTGACATTGAAATCGATGTAAGAAGGGATTTCTTACATCGATTTTGTGGCCATTATGAACAGGGGTAACAATTACATTGTCCAGTGAGTAACACCTTCGATGTACCTACGGGTGTGTGAGTAATATATTAAAATATACTTGACAAAATGAAAACTTATCCTTTAATATCTTTATTTGTGGTAACAGTGACCACCTAAGGGCTAATTTCCTGTCAACAATGGCGTCTTTTGTGTACAGGTGTTTTCTGTGGATATGGATGGTTCCAACATGCAGGTGGTTTTAAATATATCAGTTGACTACCCTGAGAACCTGGCGGTGGATTGGGTGAACAATAAACTGTATGTGGTGGAGGCCAGCGTCAACAGGATTGACATGGTGGACTTTGATGGAAGTAACCGGGTCACACTCATCACTGAAAACCTCGGAAACCCTAGAGGACTGGCGGTGGACCCCACTGTCGGGTAAGCACATCTCCCAGTTTCCATTCATTCATCTAACCACACATTCCCAAACCCCACATACAGTATCTGTCTTGCTCCATTGGCGTGGAATAATGGGGTGTGTGTGTGAGATTAGCAGATTGCCTGGGTGGATTAGTGAGGAGCAATGTAAGTGATGACCCTCATTGTAATCCAATAGTGTAGTTCAAGGGGGAGTAGAGCCAGGTGGCTACAGATAAATTGCTTATCGTAAGTTAACGTACAGCTCTGTGGAGAGATGCACAGCCACCCACCTGGGGACATAATGTGATGATGTGGATGCTAGACTTAATTAACAAGAGGAAAGTTTCCTATAAACTTTCTTAATTGAATACATATATTGTTATTTCTGTGTTCCCAGCTGTACAAAGCAGTCCTAATGTAAGCAGTAATGATCCCACCTCAGAGATAACTGGCAGATTTAACATTTAAACTCCTTTCACAGGTATATGTTCTTCTCAGATTGGGAGGCGCTGAATGGACAACCAGGCTTGGAGCGGGCCTTCATGGATGGTACCAACCGCCATGGGATCATTAGGACTAAACTGGGCTGGCCAGCTGGTATCACACTGGATATCGAGGCCAAGCGCATCTACTGGGTTGACAGTCGCTATGACTACATTGAAACCGCAACATATGATGGCCTTCATAGGTAAATATGGCTTGTTATTTCTCATAAATAACAACATTTTTGTTGAATTTAAAGCAAAAACATAACAGCTAATAATTCTGTGGGGTAAACAAGTAGAAAGGCATTTATATTGTAATAAATCAATGTTTTCAACATTCTTTAATAGAAAAACAGTGGTCCACGGAGGTGCTTTGGTCCCACACCCATTTGGCATCAGTCTGTTTGAGCATAATGTCTATTTCACGGACTGGACCAAGATGGCCGTGATGAAAGCCAACAAGTTCACAGACAGCAGTCCTCAAGTTGTTTACAGTACATCTCAGGCTCCACACGGTGTAGCAGTAATACATCAGCTGAAACAGCCACATGGTAAGCCCCTCAGTGAAACAAATATGTCTTCTTCAGAGTGGTCCTACTGATGCAGCTCACAGTTCTGACAGTTTGATACAGATTGTCTGCCCTGTAACTGCAAGTGTTTCTAAAGAAAGAGCCATGAATAGCTATTGTTAAAGAAAGATGGATCTGAATCCATAATTCCTTTCTTGTAACTTTGCCAGTTACTGGGATTTTTTTGTTTTTGTCTCCAGTGTCAAACCCTTGCAGTGTAGACAGAGGTGGATGTGAGCAGATCTGTGTTCTGAGTCACAGGAGTGACAATGGAGGACTGGGTTACCGCTGCAAATGCCGCATGGGCTACGACCTACATGCTGATGGCAAGCGATGTTTTGGTAAGAGATCATTTCTCTTATAACACTAGTAATTTATGTCTTAAACAGCTCTCAGTATGTTTCCTGGTTTAAAGTGTAAAATTATACTTAACGCCCTAAAGATGTAATGGTTCACCTGAAACTCACCTTTACAACAACCCCCTAGGGATTCATCTTGTTTAACCCTTTCTTTTGTGTTATGATGTTTTTCTGTGGCTGAATGTCTTTGGCATGAATGGTCATTTGGTTTAAAATGGTCCTCCGATTTCTTATCTACAGCTGTGAGGCAGTTTCTGCTGTTCTCCAGCCAGCTGGCTGTGAGAGGGATCCCCTTCAACCTCTCTTCTCAGGAAGACATCATCCTGCCAGTCACTGACTCGCCTTCCTACTTTGTCGGTGTGGATTTTAGTGCTGAAGACGATGCAATCTTCTTCTCAGACACAACCAAAGATATTATCTATAAACAAAAAGTGGATGGGACTGGTGAGCATCTTGTCAGTCTAGCTGTCTGGCTGTCTAGCTGAATTGTTTAGAATTTCCAAGCCCTTGGATAATTTCTTTCCGAGCAGAGAGCTCTACCATGTGATTCGGTCAGGCTTATACAGGGAGTTAAGGGAGTGCTTGATGGGGCCGACTGGTACTATGGAGGAGGGAGCGGACAGGAGCATGGACAGGGGAAAATGGATTATATAATAAACTTACATCTCAAACAAATGACCTGAAAAGGAGTAGAACAGACTAATCAAGAATACTTTATATTTATTATTAGCAGTTTTGATATTTAGTTTAAAAACAGTCACCTAAGCTTTGGAAGGTAGTTACTAACGTCAAAATCACGAGCAGTCAAACCACACAAAAAAAGAAACACCGCTGCTCTGATCAGTGATGTTGTTTTTGGAGCTGCTCTAGTTTTTTTTGTCTGGTCCGCATGGGGAAAATTTAAGCTGACAGCCTATTTATTTAAATGTGTTCCTCTTTCATCTCTGTGTTAAACGGTGGTCTGCTTTGATCTGCACAGGCAGGGAGGTACTGGCTGCCAATAGAGTGGATGGAGTGGAGGACCTGGCTTACGACTGGATTTCAAAAAACCTCTACTGGACTGACCCTCGATACAGGAGCATATCTGTCATGAAGCTAGCTGATAAGTCCAGGAGAGCCATCATACATAACCTCAACAACCCGAGGGCCATCGTGGTGCATCCTCTCATTGGGTAAATCTATAGAAGACCGATGAATTAATAGTATTTTTGTGACTGTTGTTCCTTGAAGCAAATATTGGTATTTTGCTTATACTCATTCACACAGGGGTTATGTTGATTATGTCGGGTCAAATATACAAGTATAAAAAAGCACCTTTGAGATATGTACGGATTCAGTGGATCATGTCTACATTCCATATCTAAATAAAAGAAATGTTAGCCAGTTAACTGTTTCAAAGTATTAAATGCAGGCACATTTTCAAATGAAATATGACATTGACGCGTGTAGTTTATTTTATTTCGACAGGTATATTTTTTGGACTGACTGGTACCGGCCAGCGAAGATTATGAGGGCTTGGGGTGACGGGTCACATGCCCTGTCTATTGTAAACACTACCCTTGGCTGGCCAAATGGCCTAGCTATTGACTGGAGGTGAGTCAAACATCCTAGCCATCAACTAACCCATCTTAGCCATGTGGCTATAACAAGAGCCTCACAATACACCATTTCACCTTCTTTATTACTCTTAAGGTTGATGTCATTTTTCATTGTTTTACCCCTAAATTTTGGTTGGTATAGCAATGACTTTTTCTGATCATTCCTCAGACCTCATTTGTGACTGTGACTTATTTTAAACTCTTGCTCTCTGCTCTGATCTCCATCCAGCGCAATGCGTCTGTATTGGGTGGATGCCTTCTTTGACAAAATTGAGCACAGCAATTTTAATGGACAGAACAGGATTTCTTTAGACCGCATTACCCAGATCTCCCATCCATTTGGTCTCACCATCTTTGAAGGTAATACATCCTGGCATAAACAAAAAGCTGCCTATAAAGTTCCTGTACAGGATCATATATTTATTTTAAATAAAGAGCATTACGGTTAGGGTTACAGTTCTTTTCACTGCTGTTGACTTGAACTGTGGTTTGTCATTCTTGCTTTAATGATGATCATGACAAAAGAGCAATTACTGTTATGTGATGAAAGATAAAAGTAACTGAGGTTATGCTCTGGTGCCCCTGTCCCTCGAAGGCTATGCATATTTTACTGACTGGCGCCTGGGTGGCATTGTACGCGTGCGCAAGACCGATGGTGGGGAGATGGTCATTATCAGAAGAGGAATCAGCCACATCATGCATGTCAAGTCTTTCAACTCCCACTCTCAGATTGGTCAGTAGCTTTATTCACTGCTCTTCTCTCTCCACTATTAATATGTAGCTGAGGCTTGCACTTGTCAGTCCTATTCCCGGTAATTACACTGCACTCTTCTTCTCAGGTTCCAACCTCTGCAACAGGCAAGCAAATCCAAATGGAGACTGCAGCCACTTCTGCTTTCCAGCCCCAGACTCACAGAGAGTGTGTGGCTGTCCATATGGCATGAAGCTGTTGCCCAACCAGCAGACATGTGTGGAAGACCCTTTCAATGAACCCCCCACACTGCAGTGCGGAGCCAACTCCTTCTCCTGTGGCAACGGCAAATGTGTCCCAAACAGCTACAGATGCGATGGTGTTGACGACTGCCATGACAACAGTGATGAAGTCAACTGTGGAATTAGCAGTAATGCTTATTTTTGTAAAACCATTTCATTATACAGGCCTGACCTGACCAGAGACAAAAACAGTTTCATGTCCCTTTAAAAAAAAAATCAGTTTAATATTACAGTGTGTAATCAAGATCATCATCTCTTTCTACAGACACCACCTGCTCCCCCTCTGCGTTCACCTGTGCCAATAAGCGCTGCGTGCCATCAGGATGGCGCTGTGACGGGCAGAATGACTGTTTTGACAACAGTGATGAGATCAACTGCCCTACGCGGGTGCCTGGAACATGCCCTGCCGATAAATTTACCTGCGCCAACCACCGCTGCATCCCACATACCTGGCATTGTGACACTGATAATGACTGCGGGGACAGTTCAGATGAAGCTGACTGCCGTGAGTATACCCATAGAGGCTTAGAATTAACAAGATTTGCTTATGTTACTTCTAAATACACAATAGGCAGAAGCAGGCAGGACAAGTAGCCCAAATTCATTAGATTGGCAGAACTTTATTTCAGGGAGCAAACTACAAGCAAATATGGTGGAGGAAGAAGGCTGTTATTAAAGGAAATACTGAAAAATGTATGCACAGTTTATCTTGAAGTGATGAATGGACCTACATACATAGCCTTATTTATAAAAACATAGACATGAAAGCTGGTCACAAGGCTACTGGAGAAGCATCATTTTTTAGATGCCTCTTTATCAAGGATCAGATAATGTGCGTATGTTGGATGCCCAACCTATGTCAGAAAAAATGGGTTACTCAAAAAACTATTTATGGCTTTAAACTACAATGAATCTGCTGTGGACCCAATGGTACACAGTTGCCATTAATCAGCTACTTATAGAAGCAAGGCTAGGAAAGGTTAAGAGATTAGCTCATAGTCTCACATAGGTCGTCTAAAAATTTGTGTTGACAGATCTGGGAAGCACATGCCATCCAGAACAGTTTCAGTGTCCAGACCACCGCTGCATAGATCCCAACTATGTCTGTGATGGGGACAGGGACTGTGTGGATGGGGCAGATGAGCAGGGATGCAGTGAGTATCTCTGTGGATTACAGTTATCCTTCACTACACATATAATTGCAGGTCTTATCTGATGCTTACATATCACATCAACAACAATTTATCATGTCTTTTTTTCAAAAATATGTAATTTAATTTAATTCTGCTTCTATTTATGAAATTAGTTGCTGATCAGATCTGTTTGACCTAATTATAAACTTGCTTGCTTGCAGCATAGTCTCTCATTTTGAGCTATTTTGAAGTGGAGCTTTATTGCCCCTTTCCCAATAAAGAATTAATTCATTTGTTTAGTCATTCATGCGTTCAGCAATGCTGTGTTTGTACCAGCAAAACATGCTCAGAAGGTTGTAGAGGTCAATTGAATGCTCTGTAAAATTCAACAAGCATTTGCTAAACCTCTTAGTTTATTGATCTAATTACCAGTGTTGCACAACAGTTGGCCTCAGCATACATACAAAACTGCAGAAATATTGAATATGAGGTTTAACATACTCAGCTGGATTTTTCAGTCTACAACTGCACTGTGAATGAGTTCAAGTGCTCCAGTGGTCACCAGTGTATCAACTCCTACTACCGATGTGATGGAGTCTTTGATTGCAGTGATCGCTCAGATGAGCAAGGCTGTCGTAAGTATTTAAATACTGCCTTTGGTTTCTTGCATAATTATGTACTAAGGTTGTTTATATATTTTATAATATATTTATCACGGTATTTTATTATTTTCTGATTTTGGGCTGTTCTTACTGTATGTGGTGTCTTCTAATGAATCTCAGCTACTAGGCCCCCAGGGATGTGCCACCATGAGAGTGAGTTCCAGTGTCAGTCAGATGGGAGCTGTGTCCCGTCTACCTGGGAATGTGATGGTCATCCAGACTGTGAGGATGGCAGTGACGAACACCATGCCTGCCCACCTCGCACATGCCCCTCCTCACTTTTCCGCTGTGACAATGGAAACTGTGTGTTACACAGCTGGATTTGTGATGGGGACAATGACTGCAGGGACATGAGCGATGAAAGAGACTGTCCCACACCGCCTTTCCAATGTCCAAGCTGGCAGTGGCAGTGCCCTGGCCACAGTGTGTGCATCAACCTCACCACCGTTTGTGACAACACTCCTGACTGCCCCAATGGTGCTGACGAGTCTCCTCTCTGCAGTAAGTCTGATGTCTGCTTTCGTAGTCAGCCTTGAACATGTTCTTTGCCTTTCAGAAAGACTTTATTGTTTTATTACATTTCTGAGTTTGCTGGCCTCCTCAAATTCATGACAAACAGGATCAAACTCTCAATTGATTTGGTTCAATTTGACATTCTTCCAGTGCCTGTTTTCTGTAAACTGAAGGGGCTTAATTTCACAGAAATGTTGCGTTTAATGTTATCTGTTTGTCTTTGGATTCTTGTGTTAAAATCAGGCATGTGTGTGATTTGACCTGTATTAACCTGAAAATTATCTGTGATTTTCCTTTCTTGCCTTTCTCACTGCTTTCAGACGAGCCTTTGCCAGGTAGGAACAAACTCTCAATCATTGGTAGAAATGCTGCAAGTAGTTCTGATTCATTTTCAACAAACAGTATCTTTACTAACTATGTTGATTTATAGATTTGTTTTAAAACATAATGAAAGGATCATGTTGTTAGTAGAGTATGTGTGGTAAATGTGACAATAATTTTCTGAAAACATACATTAAAAATTGTAGTAGCACTTCTGAAGACACTTACTGAAGTTGTTAGTGTTTTGTTATACAAAATTGTGGTTTCTCTGCTTTAAACTCAGATCAGGAGAGCTGTTCTGACAACAATGCTGGCTGCACCCATGGTTGTATCCAAGGGCCGTTTGGGGCCCAGTGCACATGCCCTGTGGGTTATCAACTGAGCAATGATTCCAAAACCTGTGAGGATGTAGATGAATGCAATCCCCCTGGACTATGTAGCCAGCACTGCTATAATGAGAGAGGGTCTTTCCGCTGCCACTGCCAGGATGGTTACACTCTCGAAGCAGACCAGCGTACCTGCAAGGCCTCAGGTGAGGAGGGATGTAGCTTAAACCTTCTGTGCATTGAGCATATGGCTCCCCTGGTAATTTTAAAAACAACCTACAATTTCATAATGCAGTAAATAGGCCAATTCATTCTGTACAGTGAATACAGTGATTTGGTTGTCAAGATGATTTGCCTACATATCTCAGTTTTCTCCTCTCTGCTTGCTGTTGGGCAGGAATGATCTATGATAAGGGGGGAGCATGACCCCCACACTGTGAGACTGACACACTGTCTTTCTTCTCCCTTGTCTCTCCTTGCTGCTCTGATTTCTAGATAAGACAAATAACATATATGTCACTCACTGGCCATCCCTGGCGTAATTAGGACATAATCACCAACAAAGGGCTGTTTATGGGGAACGTGCCTGACATCAGCTCCTTTTCCACACAGATAACCCGCTGAAAGGCTTTGCAATACAATAGGTCATTATCTGGACAAAAGTGCATTCCCCAAGGGTTGCCATTTCAGTAGGGTCTATTTAACAGTCCTGTCGTAGAGTTTTGGTAGACATGCAAAGGCTGATAAGTCCTGTTATTAGCATGAGAATGGACATGAAAAATGGGTAACAGAGATTTGATTGTCTGTTTACAGATTCTCGTAAGGCGTTCTTGCTAGTGGCCAGTCGAAATCAGATTGTGCAAGATGACATAACCACACAGCCCAATGTGGTCCGCTCACTGGTTCGAGATGGGCGCAACATTGTGGCCATAGATTTTGACTCGGTCACTGACCGCGTGTACTGGTCTGACACAAGCCAGGACAGAATCTGGAGTGCTAACAAAAACGGCAGTGACAGAACTGTGGTGAGTTGGTTTGTTCCTTTTTGTCACCACAGATAAATTTTATTAATAGTTTTCATGTTTATTCACAGCTTTACATGTTGTTTATTCTTACATGTAAACATATTTAACTTAGAATCTCTTGTGGACAGATATTTGATAGTGGAGTGACTGTAACAGAGAGCCTCTCTGTGGACTGGGTGGGCAGGAACCTGTACTGGACTGACTACGTCTTGGAGACTATTGAAGTGTCTAAACTGGATGGCACACATCGGACGGTATTAGTCAGTGAAAATGTCACCAACCCCCGTGGCCTGGTGCTGGACCCAAGGGACAGGTCAGTGACATGCAGAGAATCTGTGTGTCTTGGCATGTAACACGTTATGGTCTCTGCTTTTCATTCTCAAATCAGTTGGTGTTAAAAGACAAGTATTTATTTTGCAGGGTTCACTTGATGTTCTGGACCGACTGGGGGAGGAACCCTCGCATTGAGAGGGCCAGCATGGATGGGAAAAATAGGACTGTTATCGTAAGCAACAAGGTGTACTGGCCCAATGGTCTAACCATAGACTATCCAAACAATTTGTTGTACTTTGCTGATGCCTACTTGGATTTCATTGACTACTGCGATTATGACGGCAATAACAGGAAGCAAGTTCTGGCCAGTGACCTGGTGAGTTTATGAGACTGTTTTCTGAATTATCTGTATAGATCTTATTCATGTTATTGATCTAAAAGTGAACAGAGCACATTCAATTTCCTTTTGAATAGTTTGTGTAAGACACACTTTTTTTCTTTTGCTATTCTCTATGAAAAGGTACTGCAACATCCCCACGCAATTACCATTTTTGAGGATTTTGTGTATTGGACCGACAGATACATCAACCGTGTGATGCGAGCCCATAAGTGGCATGGGGAGAACCAGACAGTGATGCTGTTCAACCTCCCTCAGCCCATGGGTCTGGTGGCAGTACACCCAGCCAGGCAGCCAGCAGGTATGGCAAAGATAATCTACATTAACCGATCTTGCATCAGTATTAGCTGATGTCTTTTGTACAGAATAATCCCAGAGAACCTGTGAATGACTACTGTGTTTACTCTTTGCGGGCGTGTTTGTGTGGTTTGACAATTTGTAGGTCAAAATCACTGCTTGAGGAGTCCGTGCACTCATATCTGCCTGCTTTCTTCTGCGGAACCGAGGTACTACTCATGTGCCTGCCCCTCAGGCTGGACACTGGCAACAGACCAAATCACCTGCACCAGAGGTATGCATTCTGCCAAATGGAGGAAAACACTCATCACTCAGGTTGATGAAAAAGGAAGTTGGGTCAGATGCAGTTGATAAGTTGATGTACCCATAAGGTATTCATCTTAGCTTTGATTATTGTTGTAAAAGACCAAACCGGTTATTGAGGAAATTATAGTTTTTGCATCTTTATTTGCAGCGCATCTGAATGTTTAGAAGAGGAGAAATCTTTGAAAACACTAAACTCTTATTATTGGTCAATCTAGGTACGGAACTTGTCAACAATCTCCCATTTAGATTCTCTTGTAAACAGCTGTTCCAGTCATAAATATTAAGAATCATATAAGCATGTGTTTCAAGGTCTTAAGAAGACAAGGGAACTTTAATTCAAAGTCCAAGGAGTCCCAATTAGGTCAACAGCTTAACTCATCTCAGGTTTCAGCCCATTCAAGCCAAGCAGAACACAGTCTCCCCCTGAGGCCAATGATTATCCAAGAATGAAAATGCCCCACAACCATTCACCATCGATTCTAATCTTTGATGACAAACTAAATCAGATTGTGGAAACAATTTTCACCAGTCAATCGTCTTTATAGATAACGGAATGTTAGCTCAGGATCCCTATTTTGTGCTAGGTGTTATACACTGAAAGCAACTTTTAGTTTCAGATTTACCATGGGCTAAATCCACATCCAGGAAATATGCTTTCCTTACTCTGTTTCAGAATTTGTTATGTAATTTACAGCTTGGAGGGAAAATTTTAGATAATATTAGAAATATTTGGTTCCCAAATTAGAAGTCACAATGTCGTAGCTTTTGTTTGTTTGTTGTTTTACTGCAGGAAGAGCAGTTTGTGAATGTATTGTTAGTCACTGTTTAGCCTGCTTTTGCATTATTGGTTATTTCTTTCAGTTGAAGAGCCTTTCCTGGTGGTTGTGAGAGACAGCATCATCTATGGCATTTCCTTGGACCCTGGTGACAAGAGTAATGATGCTATGGTCCCTGTTGCTGGGCTTCAGAATGGCTATGATGTTGACTTTGATGACAGCGAAGAGACCATCTACTGGGTGGAGCACCCGGTAAGTTAGTGTCCAAAGTCACTATTTTCAGCTTCCATGTTCTTAATCTGGTACAGTAAACTGGGAATTCATTGCTACTGGGTATGCAAGAGACATACTGTACATGTCACGTTTCAGTTTAGAACTAGAGATTAGTGTTAACAGTAAAATACACAATAAAAACTCAATTACAAGATGCTGGGAAAACATAA
This sequence comes from Micropterus salmoides, assembly GCF_014851395.1. NCBI lineage: Eukaryota > Metazoa > Chordata > Actinopteri > Centrarchiformes > Centrarchidae > Micropterus > Micropterus salmoides. Next base: position 14,240,117 of record NW_024040596.1, on the reverse strand, counting down.
CACAAGATTTGCCCAACACATCCACATCAGCAGTGGTTGGAATTAATCTGTCTTACTTTTGTCCACCAGGGTGAGATCCACAGGGTGAAGTCAGATGGTACTAACAGGACAGAGTTTGCCCCTGCAGCCATCCTTGGCTCCCCTGTCGGCCTGGCCTTGGACTGGATAACAAAGAACCTGTACTACACCAATCCAGCTACGCAGTCTATTGAGGTAGGTAATACTTTGTCCTGTTGGTTGTTTTTTAAATTAATCCTTTATTATCATTACTGACTTCAACTTGAACTAAAATGAATAATGTTTTTGTGATTGTAAAAGGAAAACAAAAAATCAGTGTATATAAGGGATGTTTTGCAAAACAGCTACATGGGACAGTAATTGCACCTGTTTGTGTTTGTGCTCGGCCAGGTTTTGAAGTTGAGAGGTGAGGTACAGTACCGGAAAACTCTAATCACAAATAACGGCTCTCCAACTGGCGCTGGCAGTCCTGTTGGCATCGCAGTGGACCCAGCACGTGGGTAAGCCCCATTTAACACAGTCCTGGCACGGCCACTCATCCTCCCAGCTACTGAGCTCTAACAGCCTCCTCATCGCCATCTGCTTTGCCTCTAGAGAGAAATCAGACAGTGTTACTGAATACCACACTGCACACTCTAACCCAAGCAACGTACAATAGAGTACAATCAAGAAACAAGAGAGACATTTCTAAGCCATCTCTTCTTACTCTCACATGAAAACACTGCAACACTGATTTTGACTATTTCATACTTCAACCCAGGTATGACCTGGTCTTTTCCCAGTGAAAGAACCCAGAAAATGTATTATCATTTAACTAAATGCAAGAAGTGTGTTCTGAGTTCCTGAAAAGTTCATATTCTGGAGATTTTTGTCAAGATTCTCAGTCATCCATAGTTATCCAAGGAAGGTTAAAATCAAGAGCAACTGGACTTAAAGATACTTGAAGATGTTCTGCCTCTCATCCAAGGGGCTTCTGCAGTTCACTTGATTTGAACCTTCCTTGGATATTTTGGAGATTAAAGGTTTTTTTTATGTTTTATATCTCACTTTCTTGTGAAGCACTTCGCAATTTTTATTTGTGAAAAGTGCTATATAAATAAACATTACTTACTTTAATTACTTACTGTAATATGTATGTAAGACAAAAAAGACAAAAAGCAAAAAAGCTTAGATTTCCATCATAGTATTAAACCCTAACCTCCATTCTTATCTTCTAAGCAAACTGTACTGGACAGACCAGGGAACAGAGAGCGGCATTCCTGCCAAGGTGGCATCAGCAGACATGGATGGCTTAAACCCTGTCACCTTGTTCACCAACAACCTAGATCACATTGAGTTCATCACTGTGGACATCCGAGAGAACAAGCTGTACTGGGCTGTTACAAGCACTGGCGTGGTGGGTCTTCACTCTCTTAGCTCTCAAGTATCACAACTTGTTCATTTAATAAGGTTTTGACAAACGTAATATAATATGCAACCCATCTTGGTAATTGTACAAAATTAACATACCGTGTTTGACTGCCCCGTCTGGCATGTGAATCTCCACAGATTGAGCGTGGTGATCCAGATGGGAGTAACCGCATCACCATAGTGACAGGCCTGTCTCACCCCTGGGGTGTGGCTGTCCATCTAAACTACCTCTACTTCACTGACCGGAACTTTGAGGTCATAGAGCGTGTGGACAAGTCCACAGGAGCCAACAAGGTTGTGCTGCGAGACAACGTTTCTGGACTCAGAGTTCTGAAAGTGCATCATCGAGACAGTGAGTAACACCAGGAGACACTGTCATCCTCATTCTCTGTTTTTGGCTTGTTGTTGCTTTGTCTTGTGGTTGACTTACTGTATTCTCTCTAAAAACTCAGCCTCTGCAGGTATATCCAATGGCTGCACCAACAATATGGGAGTGTGTGAGCAGCTCTGCCTGCCTCGGCCACAGGGTCTGTTTACCTGTGCATGTGCCACAGGTTTTAAAGTTAATGCTGACAACAGGACCTGCACTCCCTACCAGTCCTATGTTGTCATCTCCACTCTGTCTGCTATCAAAGGCTTCAGTCTGGAAGGGTCAGACCACTCTGAGGCCATGGTTCCTGTGGCTGGGAGAGGTCAGTGATTCTCATAAATTATCTACTACTATATGTTGAATAGGATACATTTTTTCATAAATTTTCAAAAATTGTTGAGTGAATTCAAGTCCAACAATTAAAAAAGAGTTTAGGTGTAGTAATAAACTGAATAATGAGTAATGGAATATAAAATGTAATGTGTTTGAAATAAATAATAAAAATGGCCTCTAATGACTAGGTTATCCTCTTGCAGGCCGTAATGCTTTACATGTTGATGTACACATGGCTTCTGGTTTCATCTACTGGTGTGACTTCAGCAGCACTGTGGCGACACAGAATGGGGTCAGACGGATCAAGCCAGATGGCTCAGGATTACGTAGTCTAGTAACATCTGGAATAGGACGCAACGGCATACGGGGCATTGCTGTGGACTGGGCTGCAGGTATGCTGTTGTACCAGCTCGCAAACGGTTCATCTAAGTATTTGTTTTGTTTAACCACATACTGTAAGTAGTGTGCAGTTAATTCACCACACTAAACTAAAATATTATTTTTAGGATCTTTGCTATACATGCATTCAGTTCCCTCCTGGTTGCATTTCTAATCTTCACATAAGTCACAGCGATGAAAAGTTTCAATTCATCTGAAAAAATACACTTCTCTTAATCTGTTGATGTAAACCAGGAACCCAAAAGAGAGCCTGACTTATTTGAACTTGCTGTAGGACACAGGCCTCAGACAGCAGACTCCCTGGTAGGGTCAAAGTTAAGAAGCTTTACCACAGGAGTCACAGAGCATGAAGATCAGATCCACACAGGTGACAGGAGAGGTGATTCCATTAGCAAGTTTAGGAAGAGACAGCTTCAGCCAGGAAAATCAGTTTGCTTGTTACTCATTTATAATTGCATCACTACAAGTGTAGGCATAACAGAGAATATATTTGTTGATAACACCATCATAATGTCAGCTAGTAATGTCTACTTTAATTGTGACCTATTATAGTTAGCAGTTTGTGATTGATGACGTCATGACTTACAAATATATTTTTTATGCTACTGACCTTCCTGAATTCTTCCCTCAGGGAACTTGTATTTCACCAACGCCTTCCTAACTGAGACATATGTGGAGGTGCTCCGCCTGAACACAACTTTCCGCAGGGTGCTTCTAAAGACCCAGGTGGACATGCCACGCCACATTGTGGTGGACCCCAGAAACAGATACTTGTTCTGGGCTGATTATGGTCAGAACCCCAAAATTGAACGAGCACTCATGGACGGAACCAACCGCACAATTTTAGTGTCATCAGGGATTATTACTCCACGAGGTCTCGCTCTGGACTGGCAAACTGGCTACGTCTACTGGGTAGATGACTCCCTGGATATGATTGCCAGAGTCAACCCTCAAGGAGGGGAGACAGAGATAGTCAGGTATGGCAGTCGCTACCCAACTCCTTATGGAATCTCAGTGTTTGAGAGTAGTATCATTTGGGTGGACAGAAACCTCAAGAAGGTCTTCCAAGCCAGCAAAAACCCTGGCAGCACAGAGCAGCCTGCCGTCATTAGAGACAACATCAACATGCTGAGGGACGTTACCATCTTTGACCAACGTACCCAGCCTACCGCTGCCCAGGAGATTAACTACAACCCCTGTATAGAAGAGAATGGAGGCTGTGCCCACTTCTGCTTCGCCCTCCCAGGTTCTGGCACAGGTAACCAGAACAAAAAATGCAGCTGCGCTTTTGGTAATCTTGCAGCAGATAGTGAAAGCTGTGTAGTGTCAAGGGATGATTATCTCATCTACACAACTGAGAGCACCGTGCGCAGCCTGCGCCTCGACCCCGAGGACCATACATTGCCCTTCCCTGTGATCAATGTGCCACGTACCTCAGTGGCGCTGGATTTTGACCTCATAGACCGGAGAATCTACTATACACAGAGCTCAGGCGCAGGAGCAAGCAAGATCAGCTACATCAGCCTTCAGTCTTCTCCCATCGCAGCTCCTGTAGTTGTGGCCTCAGGTAGGTTTTTGCACTTACACTGCAACATATACTAATTTATTTGTTTATTTCATTTTTTTATGATAGCAGTGATATTACTAATGTTGCTTTGGTCCCTATCTTTGAACAGATCTAGGGGCTCCTGATGGCATAGCTTATGACTGGATAAACAGAAGAATTTACTACAGTGATTATGTCAACCAGAGCATCAGCTCCATGTCTGTGGACGGCTCTCAAAGGACTATTGTAGCCCATGTGTCCAGGCCAAGGGCCATCATATTAGATCCCTGCAGGGGGTAAGACTTACACAACACACACTCTCTTTGTTTATTAGATTAAACTGAGTTTTAAAAATTAATCCCTATTTATTCCATAGATACATGTATTGGACAGACTGGGGAACCCATGCAAAGATTGAACGTGCCACCTTAGGTGGAAACTTCAGAACAGAAATTGTGAACAGCAGTCTTGTGTGGCCCAATGGACTGACCCTGGACTATGAAGAACAGAAACTCTACTGGGCAGACGCCAGCTTGTAAGACCTGAAAAATTCCACTGTTGAAATATATACTCAAGTTTGTCTATTACATTGTCAAGCTGCTGCTATTATTATTATTTTGCTCTGCCATCAGACAGAAGATTGAGCGATCCTCTCTCACGGGGTCCAATCGGGAGGTTATTGTCGGCACAGCCATCTACCCCTTTGCCATGACCATGTTCGGCCAGTTCATCTATTGGACTGACTGGAACACACGCAGCATCTATCGGGCCAACAAGCACGATGGTTCTGGCCAGAGGGCCATGATTCAGAACCTTCCATCTAGGCCAATGGACATCCATGTTCTGGCCAGCAGGAAGCAGCAGCAGTGTGATAGTCCCTGCCAGCAGTTTAATGGAGGCTGCAGCCACATCTGTACACCAGGTACACGCAGTGTCATACTGTCACTTTGTTTTTCAGCATAATGTTGCGGTTATTAAAAATCCCAACTAATTGTATAAACTATTCTATCACAATGTCATCTTGTTAGGACCCAATGGAGCGGAGTGCCAGTGTCCATCAGAAGGCCGCTGGTACCTGGCTGACAACAAGCACTGTATCCCTGATAATGGGACTCGCTGCCAGCCAGGCCAGTTTACCTGTATGAATGGCCGCTGTATTCGTGCCCAGTGGAAATGTGACAATGACAACGACTGTGGAGATGGCAGCGATGAGCTGGAGAGAGTCTGTGGTAGGGTGTTCTTAAAAGAGCTTGAATTTATGGTTCCTTATTTGCATTTCTTCCTCATTTTGTGTTTTATTGAATCATCTAAAACCTCACTGTTGATTATTAGTCATAACGGTCCTCGTAGAGCCTTTAATCCTCTCTTCTCTTTACTTTCACCAATACTAACAAGTTCTATTTTTTGCTTCAATAAATTTCTTAGGACTTAAACCTGACTTCAACTATGTTGGTGTGTATGCTTGCGCTTCATGATTAAATTTCAACATGCACGTAATCCCTCAGTATTAAAACAAATCCACGCTAACAATCGAATAAATATGCTCATATCTTTGCATGCAGTCCCACAGTTGCTGTCATCTTTTATCGCCTTGTCAGGTAAAATGAGCTTCCACTGCATTTGTATGTCAGCCCCCTTTTTCCTGACCCCACTCTCTTTTGGCCAGAGCTCTGACCTGTTTTCGATTCTGATTGGCAGCCTTCCACACCTGTGAGCCTACAGTGTTTACTTGTGGCAATGGGCGATGTGTGCCATACCACTACCGCTGTGATCACTATGACGACTGTGGAGACAATAGTGACGAGGTGGGCTGTCTATTCAGACCATGTGACCCCAACACAGAGTTCACCTGCAACAATGGGCGCTGTATTGCCAAGGAGTATGTCTGCAATGGCATGAACAACTGCTATGACAACGGCACGTCTGATGAACAGAACTGCCGTGAGTATCCTACGTTTGCCACAGAAATCAAACAGGGGTAAAAGTTCAAATCATAGTGGTTATTAATTAAAATACATATGTTCTAATTCATGATTATCTCAGCTGAGAGAACCTGCCAGCCAGAGCACACAAAATGTCAGTCTACTAACATCTGCATCCCACGTTCATACCTGTGTGATGGAGACAACGACTGTGGGGATATGAGCGACGAGAGTCCTACACACTGTGGTGAGTTTGTCCGCTATGTTAGGGTTAATGTTGTTTTCAGTTTCAGTTACTAATTAATATTTTCTGTCCTTATATTAATTGTACAACTTATTTTATGTGTTTATAGCTTTAATAGGCCTTTTCCATGGCAGACATTTTGATGTCCTTGCAGAAAAGTTGTATTTAACAGGGTTTGTACAAAGTCTGGAAAATTCTCAGTGTTAATCATTATGTCTTCCAGGTTAGGAATGTGCTTGAATATAATCCAAAGTGCTTGATTTTTTTTTTAACATAATCTGGTGTTTTATCACAGTTACTCATTTTAAACCAAAAATCTTTTAATATTTGAAATTAAACTATCCTTTCGTCATACTTGTTTGTTGTCTCCTGGCCTCGAAATTAGCAAGCATTATATAATTAAGATAAAAACATACAAACAAAGTTAATATGAAAAGCTGTTGAAAGTGCCAGTATAAATTGATTGATGAGGGTATAAAGGAGTTCTGCAAATGTTATTTGTTGCAATTGCATTTATAGTAACAATTATAAAAGATGTGATGATTTGAGAGTCTGGAAATGTTTTGATTAAATACATTGAAAGTGCTTGAAAAGTGCTTGAATTCTACTCTTAAAAAAGCTGTACAAACCCTGAATTAATCATATTAATTAGGGTTGCATTCAAATTTTTATTCCATTGTACATTTTGGGGTGCACTGCACTGCACAGTGTATACATTTTACACTGAGATTTCACACACTCAAATAAAATAGCTGAAAGTAAATATAGTGCACCAAAGAGCAAATGTGGAGGGATTTCAGACACAGGCAAACAGTTAGGTAAACAGGTATTTATAAATACCACTTATTTCCTGTATGTGGATACAATAGTCTGTAACTAGAAATCATTTTGAGTATGATGTGTTGCAAATAATCTTTTGTCTGCTTAGTCTGGGTAAAACAGGATTTGAATCTACCGAAAGTTATGAGAAAGAGGATATAAAGGAGTCAGAAACAGATCAGTGTGTATCCCACCCCCTTCATCAGCATGATTAGATTCCCACAGTCCTCCAAGTGATTTCATGCCTTTCTACATCTTCTACATAGCGACATCCACATGTTCCCAGAGTGAGTTCCGTTGCTCTAGCGGGCGCTGCATCCCCGCCCACTGGTACTGTGATGGAGGAACTGACTGCTCTGACGGCTCTGATGAACCCCACTCCTGCAGTGAGTGTCGCACAACTCTTTCACCCCCAAAACGGACTTGTTGGCTTTGTGTATCTGCCCCCGCCCCATCATCAGCTGCTCAGTTATTGTGTGTTTGTGTCTGGCCACCAATCTGCATCTGTGTGTTGGTGTGAGAGTGTGCTGTGAGTGATGTAGCGGAGAGTGCAAGTCAGTGGTGTATTTCTTTGTTGACGATGTGGTCAGTCAGGCCTCCTATTGTGTGCTGCATTCCTCTGTGGTGACGCCCCTCAGTGTCCTCTGACAAACAGCACCTCCCCCTCCTTTTGTCCACCAGGGGTTACAGAGCCTCACTTTGGCTTTTGTTTAGATAGCTCACCATGCATGGGAATGTGGAGTTGCCATTACTATTTTGAAAGCTTTGCCAGTGTTGTATTGTGACTTGCTCATTAGGAAAAAAGCAGTGGGGGAGGTACCTGAGATAAGTGGAAAAAACAAAAAGGAAAAAAGTTGTTACAAAAGATAATAAAAGTTGTGTCAAAAGATATTAAAACACAGCACTGTGCTGTGTTAACTACAGTTTAATGTTGTATGATTTGTCTCTGCAGCCACAGCGGTCAGAACCTGCAACACAGATCAGTTTCGCTGTGATGATGGCAGGTGCATTGCCTCATCCTGGATCTGTGATGGGGACAATGACTGTGGCGACATGAGTGATGAAGACCAGAGGCATAATTGTGGTATGCATTCTTTCATTACCTCTTATGCTTTCTCTTTCCACTTCTTCTTTCACTTTGTCTTCTTCTTCATCCTTTTCTTCATCTTCCCACTTCTTCATGTCCTACTCTTGTAGCCCATCTTCTTGGTCCCCATCACTTCTCCACTTTTCCCCCTCCTGCTTCCCTCGTTATTCAGGATGCTGATGGATTTAGGATACACACCACTGGGGGAGTGTTGTGTGGGAGACACTGGCAGTGCCCTGCATCTTAGTCTCCTCTAGAAGGTCTCCATTCCAAAGAGCTGACATTCCTGATTTCTCCTGCCTCACTTTCTCCTTTCTCTGGCTTCCTGGCTCAGGGTGGATCAAGTCTCTAATGTCTCACCAATCTGTGCTCCAATAATAAGATGCCCGAAGCTAAAGACTTCAGCACTCAGTAGGAGACTCACTTCAAACAATGTGGATCAATCACATAGAATTTGAAGTCACGGCTGCATGTTTTGAAATACAGTTTGGAATGTTTGGATTGTCAAAAATGCAGGTTGACATTGGGTCATCACCATCATTATTTAAATCCGCCTACCTGATTTCTTGTTTTGTTTTTTCCTAGCCAATCGTACATGTTCAAGTGCGGAGTTCACTTGTGTGAACAACCAACCACCTCAGCGGAAATGCATCCCGCGTGACTGGGTGTGTGATGGAGACGCAGACTGTGCAGATGCATTAGATGAACATCAAAACTGCACGCGCAGATCCTGTGGCATCAATGAGTTCACCTGTAGCAATGGCCTCTGCATACGCGGCTCCTACAGGTTAGAAAAATTAGTTCCTTTAAAATATCATAAATTACCCTAATCAGTCTGTCTGTCAGTGTGCGTTCATCTTTTCTGGCCCGTATTCTGAAATCAGGTGCGATCGACGTAATGACTGCGGGGACACCAGCGATGAGCGGGGCTGCACCTACCAGTCGTGCCACCAACACCAGTTCACCTGCCAGAACGGCCGCTGCGTTTCCCATGACTTTGTCTGCGATGGCGACAACGACTGTGGAGACGAGTCTGATGAGCTGGAGCACATGTGCCGCACGCTGGCCCCCACCTGCCCCCCTGGAGAGTTCAGATGTGACAATGGACACTGCATCCCCATGAGCCAGGTGTGCGACAGGAGCGATGACTGCTCTGACAACAGCGATGAGAAGGGATGTGGTGAGTGTGAAGAGGTTTTCAGAACTGTAGTCCTTTTAACCTTTCAGTCTCTACAGTGTTTGTCTGCTGTTGGGTTTCTCCAGCTGGTACATGCCCTCTCTAGACAAGATGTCAAAGAAGTGCAGAAGGCGGTGTGGGGAAAGATGGAGAAATAACACCACAAATTGTTATCAGGAAATGGTTTGACAGTTTTGACAACAACCAAACATAGGACAATTGTGCTTTCTGTACATTACTAATAATTGGCTAATACAAATGCTGCACTTGTGGATAGCAAATGAATAAGGAGAGCATACAGCATTTTCACTACACAGCTGGGATTAAAATACTGTGGTTTTCAATGTGTCTAAGCAACTCATATTTATAATTAGGTTAAGAATGTATAGACCCAAAAAAACTATTTGATCTAAATAGACAAAAATAATTAATAAATAAATAGTTAAATTAATAAATACAATATCACAAATAATACCTCATATCTTTGTTTTGTTTCTCCATGAATACATTGGTCTGACAGGATAAAAGTGTTTGCTGATGACTTTAATAACTTGATATTATGCTTCTTTGACTGTAGGTGTCAACGAATGCACAGACCCATCCATCCACCACTGTGATCACAACTGCACCGACACACCCACCAGCTTCCTCTGCACCTGCAACCCCGGCTACCGCCTCATGTCTGACAGCAAAACGTGCGATGATGTCAATGAGTGTGCGGAGACACCGAGCGTGTGCAGCCAGGTCTGTGAGAACACCGTTGGCTCCTACGTGTGTAAGTGTGCCCCAGGATTCCTTCGAGAGCCGGATGGCCGCAGCTGCCGTCAGAACAGCAACATCTCACCCTACCTCATCTTCAGCAACCGCTATTACCTTAGGAACCTGTCAACAGACGGGCAGGCCTACTCTCTGATCCTGCAGGGTCTGACCAGTGTGGTGGCCATGGACTTTGATCGTGTCGACAAGCGCCTTTATTGGATTGATGTGAGCCGCAGAGTGATTGAGAGGATGTCCTTTGGTGGCAGTAACAGAGAGGTGGTGGTCAATGGAGTTCTGCATGGGGAGGGCCTTGCAGTTGACTGGATAGCCAGGAAACTCTACTGGGTGGACAGCTTCTTGGATTGTCTCAAAGTATCTGAACTGGATGGTCGATTTGTGAGGAAACTGGCTGAACACTGCGTCGATGCCAATAACACCTATTGCTTTGAAAACCCCAGAGCTATTGTATTGCATCCCAAATACGGGTGAGTCGGAGACAAAGAAAAATGAAGTCTTAGGATAGAGCATGATTGATATACTGTATTTGCAGAGCCGATATTATCACTAATATTGGCATATCACTATATATTGGTATCGGCATATGTGATATACAGTGCAGCAAATTGCAGAAATAAATGTTTTATAGGCTGAATTATTATGAATATTTGATTTTTCTTCAGTTTTAGTGTAGTTACATTTTATTGGTCATTTATTTTTTTATGACTGTAATTTTCTATGAACTTTCCTAAAAGAATTCTGTAATTTGGTACAAGTTATAGGGAAAATACACATAGAATCGAATTTTTGAGACAGTTTTAGTTAGGATTTTTTAGTTAAATCTGGTGTAGGTAATTTATTTCAGAAGCTTTTTGTTATACTGTATTTGTTGAAATTCTCTTTACTTCCTGACAGCAATCAATAAATCAAATGCTCCAACACAAACATGAAAAAAATCCGGTCTCTGTTGTTGTGCAGGACTGTAATGAATTGATTGGTGGGCCTACCCTATTGCACATAAAAATGTGTTTTGCAGATGAGCAGTTTCTTGCTAGTTCTTCAGTGTTGCCCTCCCCAATTATTATTTTGAAATATATTATTTATTACTGGAAATTGGTTTATGCCTGTAGACACATTCTCACATTATTTTCAGTTGACCTGCCGTGAGACAATCCAGGTTACACCAGTTCATTGGAATTAATTATTTGGAAATGTATAAATTGAATGTTACCTATAATTGGTACAAATCACAGGAAATAATCATGAAATGATGCGCACGGTAAATTAAATTACTTTTTTATTTGTTTTTGATTAATCATGTGTATTCCTAATAATAATTAGGAATAATTCCTAATAATAAAAATTCCTAATAATTCCTTTTTTAGTTAAGGTAGCTATTCAAAACGTACTTTCATCCTATTGCTACTATCATCTTTAGTTGTTTGTTGTTCAACTGTAAAATATCCTGCCTTTATCTCAAATATTAAAAAAAACTAATTTGAGGATCCATGTCAAAAAGTACTCAAACATATTATTCAATATCTGTAGCTTTCTAAAATCGGTCTGGCTCTTCCTCATACTGAGTGAAAATTAGTCAAAATGTTTTGTTCAAAAGTAAGTTGTTCTTCAGCTATACGTAGATATCATGTGATCTAAAGTACTTTTCTTGGCTCCCTTTTAGATTGGTATACTGGACCGACTGGGGAGACAACGCCTTTATAGGTCGCGTTGGAATGGATGGAACCAACAAAGCAGCTATCATCACCACCAAGGTAGAGTGGCCTAACGGGATCACGATTGACTACACAAATGACAAGCTGTACTGGTCTGATGCTCATCTCAATTACATCGAGTAAGTACATTTGTCAGGAGGCGATCTCACTGTTTGTACCGACAGTAAATGCAGTGCAGACTTGTAACCCTTTGACTTTTCTTTCATCAGATACTCAGACTTGGATGGTCAACACAGACACACGGTGTATGATGGAGATTTGCCCCACCCGTTTGCCCTGACTGTGTTCGAGGACACTGTATACTGGACTGACTGGAACACGCACACAGTGGAGAAAGGCAACAAATACGACGGCTCTGGTCGTCAGGTCTTGGTTAACACCACTCACAGACCATTTGATATCCATGTATGTCATCCTTACAGACAGCCTATTGGTGAGTTAAAATCTCAGAATCTCCTCATTAAACACCTTAAATAAAGGTGAAGCACAGGTGAAGCTGAACAATACCTGGCCTGTATTTGCCCACCTGTGCTGAATTGAGATTGTTTGACTCTTCCTCTGGCAGTAAACAATCCTTGTGCGTTGAACAATGGAGGCTGCTCTCACCTGTGCCTGATCCGTCATGGGGGGCGGGAACACACCTGTGAGTGCCCCGAACATTTCCTGACTGTTCCAATAGGAGGTGTGACCCGATGCCTTCCCATGTGCACCAGCACCCAGTACAGATGTGCTAACAATGAACGGTTTGTCAAGATTTCCTATTGTGTTATGCCTTGCACTGTTTTTATATGATGTGCACCATTTTAAACATAAATATGTCATTGTTGACTTTGATAGTAAGACTACTACTGTATAAACAAATTAGACCAACGTTAGGATGATTGGTAGTTGTTATCCCATACCAGGGGTCATCCTGGCATTGCTTTGTGTGTTTTTATTCTGTTGTCCTTCTTTGAGGAGGAAAAAAGTCCTGGAAGCTGTATTTACATGGGCTGTTCACCTGCTCCATCCATAATCTGTGATTTCAAAACACAGTGTTTCTGTTTGCTGTTTGCAAATAGAGAAACAGCGCTCCCTGCTGTTAGTGTCACAATATAATCCACCAGATTTGTGGCACAAAATGTGCACACACTGTGCAGTAATCGGGTCAGTCGAGGCTACAAACCTTCATATATAGATATCTATAGAATTATACTGGTGGGTAAAACTATTTGTAGAAATGTAGAATGAGTGAAGTAACTATTTATTGATGTGAAAAACTACACATGCTGCATTCATTTTTTTACGTTCACTTACATTTTAGCAGCCTTTCATAGAGTAAGTAGTGATGACCGAGTTTCGAATGGTTAAATGGAGTCAAAGAAACCTTTTTGGAATTTATTTTATTTAACCTGCTCTTCGCTGCATTAGTCACCACATTCAGTTTTTCTCACATAATGTAAAGCTCTGGCAAACATGCTGATTTTGGCAACTACCTCTGCCTTAACAGATGTATTCCTATCTGGTGGAAATGTGATGGCCAGAGGGACTGCAGAGACGGCTCAGATGAGCCCTCCACCTGCCCGGCTCGCCACTGCAGCCTTGGCCAGTTTCAGTGCAATGATGGAAGCTGCATCAATCCGAACTTCCTGTGCAACAGCAACCAGGACTGCCATGATGGCTCAGATGAAGACCCTGTGCTATGTTGTGGGTTGCTGACTCCTTTTAAAAGCTCTTATTAATTTCTCCATAAATGCAATGTGTTCTTTGTAAAAACGTGTTCCAGTCAACTGACTTGACTTGTCTTCCCTCTAGCTACACACCAGTGTGAAAGCTACCAGTGGCAGTGTGCAAATAAGCGGTGTATCCCTGAGTCATGGCAGTGTGACGGCGAGGATGACTGTGGTGATCAGTCTGACGAGGACCCTGCCCACTGCTCCACCAGGACCTGCCGGCCTGGACAGTTCAAGTGCCGGAATGGACGCTGCATCCCGCAGAACTGGAAATGTGATGTTGATGATGACTGTGGTGACAACTCTGACGAACCGTTAGAGGAGTGCAGTAAGTAACACACAGTTTCTTTCTCCTTTTTTAAAAAACTGCTGTTTCTTTTATGTACAACGATGCAATTCCAATCTGAGTTGCATTAGAGTAAAAACTTTTAATTCAGATGAAGGCACACATTACATCAAGCCTTAACTAACCTTTGACTCTGACTCCTTTTGGCATTAAATACCCATGTGTTTTAATGTTTAAAATAGTGCTCCTTTTATCTCCTTGCTTGACAACCGTGTTGTCTTTTCTCCACAGTGGGACCGGCATATCGCTGTGACAACCACACAGAGTTTGACTGCAAGACCAACTACCGCTGCGTGCCACAGTGGTCTGTTTGCAACGGCCACAACGACTGCAGAGACAACAGTGATGAGCAGGGCTGTGGTGAGTCGGCGACACTCATCCTTGAGATAGAACTGAGGGCCTGTGTACACCATGGCAGTGATTTGAAGAATGTTTGTTATTAGGATTTAATGTGCTGTCAAACCTTACGTTAAAGCTTTCCAGGTTGAGCCACATTCATTCGCTGAGAGGACGATTATTCTAGTGATCTCAGAGGATTAAAACATTTACAGCATGGAAACAAGATTATGCTCTGAAGGAGTGAGTGAGGGGCAATTAGCCAACACCTCAGCCTCCTGTGGAACATTACACAGTGAGGTAGTGGGAGGTGCTGATGGAGAGAGTCTCACCACTCACCCTCCCCCACCGTTTGCCTCTCCCTGAGAGCACCACAGATTTATGAGCTGTCCAGTGGTAGGGGTTTAAATGTGTGTGTGTATATGTGTGTGTGTGTTGTTGCTCTGTCCTTGTGTGGGGGCAGGGTTCACACAAGTCTCTTTCTCTACTTTCCACGATCCAAACACACTCGCCGCGGCCCTCCCGGGTCTTATCGGAGGCCCTCGCTCCATCAGTGCCATGCCCGCTCAGGACGGGATATCTGTGCTACTCTGCCTGTAAGAATGTAGCAGATGGGCCAGGTGGAGGGCTAGGAGTGCAGGACTAGCTAAGACCGCGCTATCTTTGACCCCCAGCAATGTGTGGTAGAGACAGCTCAGACCAGCTCTCCTCCACTCCTCTTGTGTCTGTGCTTCTCCTCTAATGCAGTCTTATCCTCTACAGACACATAGTGGAATGGATAAAGGTCACCCATCTGCCCTAGGCATGCTGCCCTCCTCCCTCTATGACTATTGCAGTTTAATTAAAAAACAAGATGTCTTTCATTTCAAACTGACATTTTTATCATTACTTAATGATATGATCCACTGGAGCGTCATTGTCTTTTCTCATCTCCAACTGCAGGATGAAGAAAACAAGAGTGAGAGTTTTCAGTCCTCACCGTGTCATTAATGAAGGAGAGCTGTTAAATCTGGGAAAGTGATTGTGACACTCAATAAACACACAGTGCATTTGTCAATCCAGTCTAATACTACAGCCAAATCCAACCTTCATGGAGATTATAATGTTCAGTTTTTGTTGAAGTTGTTTTAGAGAGGTGATTCAGCTGCAATTTGTGATGCTGTTGACCTGTGTTGTGTTACTCTGAGTGGTGTTTCTAATATTTTGGTCACCCCATTTCTAAGCAATGAAGGTAGACTAAGCGTTTCACACAGTATAATTAATAAACATGGCAAGAAACTACAGCTTTCAAAATGAGTACAGTTGAATCAACACTTACAAACAATAGTTTCAGTATTAACTGAACATTACAACCTTTGTGAATGTAGGATTTATTATAGCTGTATTATATAGGATTATTGGCTCATTTTGACACGAAGAAGCAGCGGCTCTTCTCCGAGCTCCCTCTGGATGTCTGAGGTCCTCACCCTATCTCTAAGACTGAGCCAGGCCACACTAAAGAGGAAACTAATTTTGGCCGCTTGTATCCACAATCTCATCGTTTTAGTCCCAGGTCATGACCAAAGGTGAGGGACGAAACATAGATAGACTGGTAAATCTAAAGCTTTGCCTTCCAGCTCAGCTTCCTTTTCTCCACAACAGTCTGTGCAATGCCCGCATTACTGCGGACACCGCACCAATCTGCCTGTCCCTCTCGCGCTCCTCAACAATTTTTTCAACGGAACAAATTATTCCGAGATACTTCAACTCCTTCACTTGGGGCAGTAACTCAGGCCCACTCACTCCTATTTTTCAGATCATCTCAGTTTTGCTTATGTCGAAATCTTTGTGTCCTCTGCCTTCTACAAAAAAGGCTTGCCTACTGTTCTTGTAAAGCACACTGTATTTTTCCCTGTGTGTGAAATGTGCTATATTAATACGGCTTGACTTGCCTTGCCTTGCGTAAATTTATATCTAAAAGACTGAGCCAGTGTATCTAACAGATTTAAACAAGGCAATTATTTTGAACGCTATTCATTTTATTTTCTGTTTCAATTATGTGGCAAGTCCAGGAAAGGGAAGGTGCCCTTGAAGTTATAAGAAATCGCACATGAAATAAAGTTTTTTAGGCATTCTTAGGCAGAGCAAGGAGAAAAGATATGCTTAGTTGAGTATAATGGTTTAAATGGTGACGCTGTACCTGCTCCTTACCCAGATGAACTGACCTGCGATCCTAGAGGAGACTTCCGCTGTGACAACCACCGCTGCATCCCGCTGAGATGGAGGTGTGACGGGGACGACGACTGTGGGGACAACTCTGATGAACGCAGCTGCAGTGAGTGCTGTTCGCAGTCAGTGATAAAGTTACATCACACAGTTGTGTTGGGTTTGGTTTGAGCAGTGAAAAGTCAGTTACATTGCTTTGATATCATCTAAGTGTCTTTTAAGTGGGTTTACTGTGAGATTTTAGCTAAAATTAAAAAAGGAGTGTTAATGGCAAAGAGTAGTCCTGCCATCATTTTATCAGATAGCAGGGAGGTTTTGGAAGAGGTTCAACACTTCTGCAGACAGCAGAGCTCTGAGAGAGGTTGTCTTATCAGCTGCTAGAGAAACAGGCTGTCCTCAGCGTGTCAGAAAGAGGGAGTGAAGGAGTCTGTCACCCTTTGCCCTGGAGAATTTAAACATGTCTGAGAACATGCCAGTTAATAGGGATAATGTAACTTCTCAAGGGGAGAAAGGGTGACTGGGGTTAAATCATGGTGGTATCGCTCCCCTTGTCGCTGCACTGCTGATGCCAAGGGAATACAGCATCTAGACCGATGTCCGATGCACACACTTAATACTGTCATTGATATCATATACACGGTTTGAGTGGAGAATGTATTTCAAAATGTGAGTAAACTTCAAACATTTTGGCATATCTTTGGGGGTGTAGCATTAAAAGTAAACTCAGTTCTTCAGCATTTTGCTAATACTCGTTATCATGATGTTGTGGTGTGAACAAACAGCTGTGCTGTTGTTGTTCAAGATTATTTCATCTTTAACACTGACGTCAAAGGAGAATAGATGTCCGACTACCATCTGCAAAAATATTTATAAAAAATAAATAACATAGAAAGACACGAACATAAGAAGAAATACCCCCAGTATGCCAGACTACTGTATGTTAAAGTAGCATGCTTACACCATAAAGTGGAATGCTTTCATTCATTGGCTAAACAGAGTGGGTTGTACCGATAGGAGTTGATATTTCATTAAGTGCATTTTGATGCAAATATATAGATGGAAAAATAAATTGCGTGAGGAAATAAGCAAAGAATCAAATTGACAACAAAACTGCATTCACATAAATCTATCAAGAACTTCCAGCCACAGACAGGCGATGTTGTTCATGTTTCCACCATACACTCAAATACACACACACACACACACACACACACACAGATTGATGGATGGTGTCTGTAGCATGGCTCCAGTGTTGTGATATCAGCTTAGTCAGTGTTCGTCGGGATATGGGGCTCCTGTCAGGTAGCCGTTGGTCCCGTGATTTTTGTTGGTCCCATTGGTGGTGGCGCTGTTGTGGTGCTTCTGATTGGGTGGGGGGCTGTCATCTCATCAGAGCTGGACTCAATGTCGCTGCGGTCGTCTTTAGACACCTGCAGAAATAAGAGGGATGGTTGCGGCATTATCTGTGGCGACCATGCATGGCGGTGCTACAAATGGGTGTCAGAGTGGCATAACGGAGTTGTTCTGCCAATCAGTATCAGGCAACAAGCTGTAAAAGCCATAAAATATATTTGCTCGAGATATGGAGACCTCTGAACATTTTGTTTGCAGCTAATTCTTTTCATCATTGATTAATCTTGTGACCCTTTTTTCAAATCGATTGCTTGTCAGTCCAAAACTTAGATATTCAATATACAATGATATAAAACAGAGAACAGGAGCCAGTGAATGTTTGGCACTTTTGACTGATTTTTTTGCATTTTGACTTTTGACTAATCAATTACAGAAAGTTGGTAATACATTTTTGGACGATCAACTAATCTATTTATTAGCACTAGACATTGTATAATTTAAAATGCCATGTGTCCATTTATCTAATATAACAAGAGAGTATTCAGGATTTACAAATAACATTGGCAAAATAATTACAGGAGTGCGAATAAAAAGCAGCAACAAACAGTGAGAATGTGACAATAAATAGCACTAAGAGTCACCAGCCATGCTAGTGGCACTGTGAGGCTGTACTTAGACATCCCTCTGATAAATACGTTTGTGTAAAATGGAAATTTAATAAAAGACGAAGTAAAGCTCTGCTTTTGCTCAATTGCCCTCTGTTTAATTTCTGTCTCCATGTTTCCCCTCAGCTCCACGCGCATGCACAGAGAGTGAGTTTCGTTGTAATAATCTGCGCTGCATTCCCGACCGTTGGGTCTGTGACCATGACAACGACTGTGAGGACAACTCGGATGAAAGGGACTGTGGTAAGTGGAGGCTCTTTGTTGACAAGTTGTTTGTGAGAGCGGCACCAAACAAAGAAGCAATAAAACCTCACATTTTGAAGCATAGACAGACACGACCACCAATAATCAGCTATTCAAAAATAGTTTATTCACTTTCTTCCCTGCAGTGCCGGTAGAGTGCAGGGCAGATCAGTGCTTTACAAGTTCAAGTTTCACTGGACATCACACCTCTAGAAGTTATTCTAGATGAGATACAATAAATAAAAGAGTAATTTCTATTTAGGAATTAAAAAAGTAGGGATAAAAAAGTATTTTATTCAACTTAAAATAACTTAACTTACTCAACTTAAATGTGCCTTTGATGTAGTCATAATAAAAGACAAAGCTAGTGCTCCCCTTTTCCGTGAAGAGAATACTTCTATGTGAAGTAATGCTACATTTTGGGCTGTGTTGCAGAATTGCGGACTTGTCATCCCGGTTACTTCCAGTGCGGCAGCGGACATTGTATTGCTGAACGCTTCAAATGTGATGGCAATGCCGACTGTCTGGACTACACAGATGAGACATCTTGTCGTAAGTTTCCCAAAGTGAATGGTTTTCCCTGTGCACTCTTTGGTGATAATTGCTGTCTCCATCACAAAAAGAGAGTTTTAACCTAAGCGAATATAGCATGCATGTGTTCTTTTTTATTACCTTCTGGTCTTGGCCTCATAAAGATTGTGAGTTCGGTCACAAACTTGAGTTTGACAGAACGGTTCTGACTTTCAGCAACCCGCTTTCCCAACGGCACATACTGTCCCCCCTTCCTGTTTGAGTGCAAGAACCACGTATGTATCCAGCCTCATTGGAAATGTGACGGAGACAATGACTGTGGCGATAATTCAGACGAGGAGCTTCACCACTGCTGTAAGAAGTAACATAAACATTCCCAAGTCCAGCACAAGTAATTAGCCTGAAGGTTTTCTTGAGACTTTGCTGTTTCTGTTCATCCACAGTGGACATCCAGTGTGAGACTCCGTTCCGTTTCCGCTGCGACAACAACCGCTGCATCTACAGCCACGAGCTGTGTAACTCTGTTGACGACTGCGGTGACGGCTCTGATGAGAGAAAGGAAAACTGTAAGTAATAAGATAGTTTGTAGTTGATGGTCTCATCTATCTACTCAATCATGTCATGTCAAATTGCGTTCTGTTTTTCTTTTTTTGAACATAACTACATGCATCTGCAGCATCTTTTGAATTGGTATGTTTCCCTCTATCTAGGCCAAAGCCCGACTCATGGACCCTGTACAGATGATGAGTACAAATGCAGTAATGGACAGTGCATCCCTCTGCACTACGCCTGTGATGACTATGATGACTGTGGAGATCAGTCGGATGAGCTCGGCTGCCGTGAGTACATTAACAAAGAGCACGTTAGTAATGATGATGAATTAAAAATTAAAAATATGTTTTTAAACTTGTTGATATCACAATATACTGCATGTGTACCTAATTTAAATGACAAATATATGATATCTTATTTTTACTTCCAAGAAACAACCAGTGTCTACTTCACAATGCCTCAGCAGGTCTACTAAAATGTAGATAATAAATAAATACAATCATAAAATAGTGTTCATTCATTCAGCTGAGTAAGGGAGTTTAGTAAATTAAATGACCACCGCCATGACTATATGTTATGAGCCACTTCATTATTTAAACTTAAACTTGAATATACCTGATTGGGTGCAAGAATAAATACAGGATAAAACTACAACAGGACATACTGTAAGAACTATACAGTTACGTCCATGAGTGTCTAGGTTGACATTCGGTGTGTGTTTGTATTTGTTCCTGTAAGACCATGGCGGCGGGCACACATGCAGTGGCAACATCTGTGAACACAACTGTACCGACCTGACGCAGGGAGGCTTCCTCTGTTCGTGCAGGCCCGGCTACAAGCCCCGAACGACAGAAAAGCACACCTGTGAAGGTAAGTGACGTGCTTGATCCATGAAAACTCTGACACAAAGTATTTTTCCACATCCAAGTCATGTTTTTTTCTCCCCCCACCACTTCCGTCTTGGTTTGGCAACAGATGTGAATGAGTGTGAGGTGTATGGGACGTGTCCGCAGGAGTGCAAGAACACAAAGGGCAGCTATGAGTGTTTTTGTGCTGAAGGCTTTCTCTCTTTTGGTGAGCCGCACGGGACAGAGTGTGCTGCCCAGGGTAAGAGCTCAGCATTCGCACGTAGAAGAAAGTTCCTGGCAAATGATCCCTTTGATTAGCGTGTTAAGCCAAAATCTGTATTGAACTTCCTAATATCATCTCAATTTCTGTATAGGAAATCCACCAGTGCTGCTCTTGCCAGACAACGTTCGCATCCGTCGTTACAACCTGTCTTCTGAGCAGTATTCAGACTATGTGGACAATGCTGAGCATATCCAAGCTCTGGACTACCTATGGGATCCAGAGGGACAAGGACTCAGTAAGACTCCTTCTGTAAACCATTTAATGGTGTTGTTGTTGCCTACAGTGAATATAAAAGCAACACAATCTCTAAATTTGGATAAACTTTATCCCCTGTTGTGCTGTAGGTATTGTGTACTGGACTGTTCTGGGTCGGGGATCTCAGTTCGGCTCTATCAAGCGTGCCTTCATGACCACATTTAATGATCACGGCAACAACCCAGTGAAAGAGGTGGATCTGAACCTGAGATACATCGCCAATCCTGACGGCATCGCTTTGGACTGGGTTGGCGGGTAATTTACCGAGATTATGACTTAACCATTGCAGAGATTAGTTAAAATGTTAATCCCTTGCTCAGTTTTTCATTTATCACCTTTTACAGGCACATTTACTGGACAGATTCAGGCACCAATCGAATTGAAGTGGCCAAACTAGATGGGCGGTACAGGAAGTGGTTGATCCACACAGACCTCGACCAGCCCGCTGCTATTGTTGTCAATCCATCACTTGGGTATGAGTCTGTAGAGTTTCAGTCTAATAAATGTATTTTTACAGTATGTAGAGGGTTTGTTAACAACAAAAAAACATATTTCTTGGAATTATGATTGGGTGACGATGATCTGTGTTGGCAGAATGATGTACTGGACAGACTGGGGCAGGAAACCCAGAATAGAATCAGCATGGATGGACGGTCAGCACAGAGAGGTGCTCGTGAGGGAGGAGGACCTGGGCTGGCCTACTGGACTGGCTCTGGACTATGTGAATGGAAATAGGATCTACTGGTGTGACTCCAAAGAAAATATCATTGAGTCCATGAAGCCTGATGGCACAGACAGGAAGATCGTCATATCAGGAGGTCAGAACACTGCCAGTCTGTAGAAAGACAAACAGATATGAAGTTTCATGGGATATATCAAGTATTTTATTCAAATAACAGCGCAAGTGATTTAAGATTAAGTACAATGTGCATTTAAAGTATTGTGTTTTCTCTGTTTCAGACATTGGATATCCCTACAGTCTGGATGTGTTTGAGGGGCACGTGTACTGGACAACAAAAGAGAAAGGTGAAGTCTGGAAGACTAACAAGTTTGGGAAAGGAAATAAAGTCAAAGTCCTAACCATCAACCCCTGGCTGACTCAAGTCCGCATTTACCAGGAGCACCGACACAACCAGTCAGGTCAGAACACAGAGGGATTCATATAACGGCTGTTCAGAATAAGAGAAATGTTATTGCTGACACACTCATGCCTTTCAAGCAAGACAATTTAGTGACTTTTTTTTGCCAAAAGGCTTGAAAGACAGATTAAGAAAATGTTCTCAGTATGTATGAATGAATTTGACGACATTATGCATCAGATTTTGCAGACTTTGCCAAGATCACAATGCAAAATTGAATCCAATCAAATCAAAGAGTTCATTCTCAACACAACCTAAATAGCCTGTTAAAAAAACCCAAGCTGTCAAAAAGACCCCAAAACAGTGGCATCTATAAGAATGAGCATACAGTTAATGCAGCAATGATTTGAATTCACACAAAGTTTTGCAATTTTAGATCTAATATGCAGAAGGTATCAAGCAGAGAGAGCTGCATACATGACACCACTTTTACATAGTTGACTGGATTTGCCTACTAAACTTACTAACTTACCAAAAATAGTCTGTGAAACAAAAAGCTACGATCAAGACAAACTCTAATAAAGATTTAGTAATGAGTTGTGTGTCACAAAATGTTTTCAACTTGCTATTTATTGACTTCAAAGGGTGTTTTTCCAGAAATGACTTTCTTTTGAAAAATATCTAACATTGTTACTGTCTTTGCTCTTTCCTCTTCAGTACCCAACCCTTGTAAGAATGTGTGTAGTCATCTGTGTCTCCTCCGGCCCGGTGGATACACCTGCGCCTGCCCGCAAGGGTCCTCTCTGGTGTTTAACTCCAATGAATGTGATGCAGGTAAACAACGGCCTGAGTTCAGCTGCTGCCTGCACTCTTGTGTTGGCTATTGTGTTGCATCTCATTTTGCTTTCATAAATCCATTCTTCACATGTGCCTGGCTGCTCCCGTGTGGTTTTGTGAAACTGTGATGTTGTTGTTGCTGATTCTGTGTATGCCTGGCTTTTTGCTCCTTCAGCCATTGAGGCACCCGTTGCAATGCCCCTTGCATGTAGATGCATGAATGGTGGAACCTGCTACACTGATGAAGGCGGTCTGCCCAAGTGCAAGTGAGTTTAGTTGTAGGTGATATTTACACCAGTGAGTGATTGATTCCCCATCAGTCACACCCAGTAATGCCTGATATTTAGTTTTGATATACCACCTTTTTCAAATGCACTTTCAGATGTTTGTTTTCACCTGTAATAAAACAAGATTTATCATAACTTGCAGATGTCCATATGGTTATGTGGGCAGTTATTGTGAGATGGGGAAGTCGAGTGGGGCTCCAGCAGGAACAGGTACAGTAATTCACCCGTTGTCTAACCTTTTATTTTTTAACTCTCATTCACAGTTCAATTCTAGATACTCTCTCTCTCCTTTAACTTGGAAGAGTCGGCTAAACAAATCCTTCCAACCAGAATCCTGTGGTAGTCCTTCACACATGCACTGGTTGACATGTGGGAGCTGCTGCACAATAACAGTCACAATCTGTTGGCTCTACTGGAGCAGATCAAGGCTAAATGCGTGAAGTGATACCCAGGTCAACAAAACAGCTTAGAAAACAGGCTCAGCAATTGCTGAAGATGTTGACTCATGCATTTCCTTAATAAATAGACAAGAAATATTTAGAATAGATCACTGTTTAACTTCTCTAATGGCTTTGCAAACTAATGGGCCATCCTAAGCACATGGACTAGTCAGCAAAATGTTTACAGTGAGAATTCCTATGATCAGCACTTAGTAGCTAGTGTTAAAAATGCATCCAATTAAAATATTTTCTTCTTTTTCTTTAGCTGTGGCCGTTCTACTGGCCGTCATTATCATCCTGATTACTGGAGCTTTGGCTGTTGGAGTTTTCCTCAACTACAAACGAACAGGATCTTTCATCCCCTCAATGCCCAAACTACCCAGGTATCGTGCCTTTGTTTTTCAGAGTTTGTGCTTATGAGTGAAATCTGTACTAAAGTTGCTGCACGCAGAATTTCAGAATCAAAGTTCAAACGGGAGTGCTTTGTTTATCTCTAGCCTCAGCAGCCTAGTGAAGTCCGGTGACACGGGGAATGGGGTGACATTTCGCTCAGGTGATAATGTTGATCTTGGACCGTCACACATTGGAGTGTCATTCATTGAAACAGCCATGCAGATGGTGAGACCTGGAACGATGTTTATTTGCAGTTAAAATTTTCCCAAGTTACTGAAAGTGCATAATCAGCATTTTTGACTCAAACAAGTGCTCTGGTGGAGTTTATTGACAACTTTCATCCTAGTAGTCCTTCTAGAACTGCTTGTATCAGCAGCAGCAGAGAAATAATTAATCTTTCGTTTGTCTTATCTTATCAGCAATCTTATCAATATATTATGCCCATAGGACGATACTTTTGCCATCGAAACTGGGAGGCAGCCAGTCACATTTGAGAAC
The DNA here is from genome assembly GCF_014851395.1 of Micropterus salmoides. Taxonomy (NCBI): domain Eukaryota; kingdom Metazoa; phylum Chordata; class Actinopteri; order Centrarchiformes; family Centrarchidae; genus Micropterus; species Micropterus salmoides. The sequence continues at coordinate 14,215,440 of NW_024040596.1, read as the reverse complement.
CCGTTGTACGCCACCGATCCTGGAGTGTCCGGTGATCCTGCAGTCATTCATGCCACACAGGTACTTATAAATGAATGAACACATTAACGCTACATATAAACTAAGACTTCCAGTAGTTTACAAACAAACCATTCTGTACATGGGTCAGTGGTTTTCAGAATTTCAGCATCTTCAAACAGAAAGTAATCTTTTTATTTTAGTTTTACATAATAACCAATAATCACATATATGTATTTGATCCCACCAAAGAGGCAGACAGTTTGTGAGCAGGACATATCAAGAGTATATAGCATGAACCAATTTCATTGAAATATAGTGAATAAATCGACTTCTGGCCAATTATCCATTAATTGATTTTGATGGGAACTGTGATGTGGGATTTCTGCCAAAGCTAACAAAGTTAGGATTTTAATTTGTACCACAACGGGTTTGTTTCCAGCATCAAGAGGCACATTTTGAAGTAGTACAGAAAGTGATAGCAATGGTATTTGTTGATGTAACATAAAATTTAACAAGTGCTGGCCAAGAGAGCCAAATGTTTCTTTTATTCCGCATGGACACAGCAGCTTCTTTAGGTTCTTGGGAAGAGTGTTTGTGGTGAAAACATTTCCCATGTAAAATTGAAGAAAACAACTTTTAACAATGCAGGCATGTTTTGCAGAGAATTTATGGACGTGCGTGTGCCTCCTGATTATTTTATTTAATGTTATTAGTTAGGCCATTTACTTCATTTGTCATAGCTGATAAACTTACATAACAAAATACCTCTCATAGGTGACTGTTAATGTGAGTGGTGAACAGTTGGAGAACAACTTTGTGAACCCAGCGTATCGCGGAGCTCAGAGTGTGGCCGTTGTGAACACATCATCTTCTGTCAGCACCAAACCTGAGCAGGTAAGTGTCTTGTAAACAGAACGTCCATATAAAAAAATATGTGAGCTAAATTATTCAAGAGTGACGTCTGTGTTTGTTTGCAGGAGTCAAAGTGGAGTTTGTTCAAGCGGAAATTAACGCCAAGCACAACATTTGAAAACCCTTCATATTCAGAGGTAAGTTTGGAAAACGATTTTATTTAAAACAAAAACAGAACGTGCAAGTATTCTTTCAGCTTGTTTACCCTCTGTATCATTTTTTAGATGAAGGATGAAAAGCCTGTTGGAAGCAGTAGGGACCCTTCTGCCCCTGAGCCCTCTCCATTTGTCCCCCCCACTAAACCTCCGAAGAGAGATCGCCCCAGCACGTTTTCGCCAACCGAGGACAGTTTCAAAGACACAGCCAACCTCGTGAAAGAGGACAGCGACATTTAACCCATCTCTCACAGACGGGAATCGAAAAAAAGAAACACACTTTGCACAGAATTTATTTTTTTATGCAGCCTGTGTACAAAACTCAAATTGTTTTAGGAAAGAGAAATACATTTCCATAGAATGATGAAAAAAAGTCTTCTGTGACTATGCCTTCTGACATTTCTTATGCCAATTCTTGTGTTAATGTTTTCATTATTCTGATGTACAATGTATGTATATCTTTGCACTGAAGCTGCTGATAGACATGTTAATAAATAAGTTGTATATTTGTAAATTTGAACAGTAAGATTTTGTCAGAAAATATCTTTGAAATAGATCCTATGAATAGTTCAGCATAAACACAATAACATAAAAAGTGAGCTGCATTTTGAATGTACAGTACTTATATGATCAAAGGTTACTAGAGATGTGTGTTGAGTAATGACATTTTGCCACTGAACAAAACTGGAGATGTATTTACTTCATCTTTCATGTTTATATACCTCATTTCATGGCCAGAAGCGCAACAAAAGCGATAATTGGATTTTAACTTATGGCGTTTATTCTTCAAAGAATATATCTTTGAATAAGGAACGGTATAAACAGATGCATGAGCTAAAATATGAGTGCAAAGCATACTTATTGTACTTAATCAAACTCATTTCTACCTTGTGTTCCCTGACTGTCTGACTTTAAATCAACCTGATAATTTGTTTTAGCAATAATATTGGAACAATGGCCAAAATTTTTGGAACAATACTTGAATGTGCCCATGTTTGTCGCGTGGAAATTAATGTATGTAGTTGATTATTTTGAAGGGCAACACATGACCTGAGGATGCAGATGTAGACAGGCATTTTATAGACACGGTGAATAAATTCTTAACTTCACAGAATGATTTATTTTGTACTGTAATGAGGACAATAAAAACTGTATCTGTGATCATCCACAATATGCCCATATGGTTTAAATTGCTGCTGGTGAGACATGAATGAATAAATTTCCTATTTTGTAACACAGTCTTGACACTCTTTTTTTTTTTACCATATTGTCACAATATACTTGATTTTATCACTTTTGGCTGCCGGTTTCCATGCATACATACACTTTGGACAGCAAAATATCATCATACAAACTATTTCACAGAGCTAGACTTTTCTGTCACCCTTAGGTAAAGGAAGAAGCACCGTCATAAGAAAGTCTGACACAAATGAAGGGAGATAAGACAGAGGAATCCAAAAAAGCTTAGCATCCCAGCCAGCACTATAACGTGTGCGTGGGAAGCGAGCTGTGAGCGCATGCTCCATACACCAGGTCACCTTAGAGATATCTGAACTGCACAAGATTTGCATGCAGATGTCTTGAGACTTCATATCTGACGGGAAAAACAAAGTAGTCGTTTAGAGTATTTGTTTGACCTTTTGGCTGAATGTAATTAAATGTGCTTCCACTCACAGTCATTAATGTATGTAGCTCCATAAGAGTCTTTGACATCTTGGGGGAGGCGGTTCCACAGCCTCTTCAGGTCACCTTCAATAAGATCCAGCTGGGTGACAGCAGTCTTGAAGAAACCCGGCTCGATAATGCTCACTTTGATGCCAAATTGCTTCATGTTCCTCCTGTGCAGAAGAAGCAAACCATTATGTTTCTTTAAAGTAACTTTAATGAGTTTTTTTTGTCTGTGATTTCCCTCTAAAAGTAGTTTTACATCATGTTAATATTAAGTAATTAATTAATAAGTTTGCACATGACTACAATTTTCAGCCCTTTGCAACTGAATGCCGTGGTGTAAAGTAACAAAATACATTTACATTACAAGTACTGTGCTGAAGTACAATTTTGAAGTACATGTACTTGAATTGTGTATTTCATGCAACTTTATACTTCTACTTCACTACATTCTAATAACTAATGTCATACATTTTTATACAAAATCAGTCACACCTTTCTGCAGAACAAGTACTTTTGATACATGTTGATACATTTTGTTGATGATACCTTTGTACTTTTATTTAAGTAGGATTTTGAATGATGAACTAGAAACAGTGAGTATTTTTACATTGTTGCAGTGGTACTATTTACTCTAGATGCATTTGGTGACAACTCATACTGACAGCGGTGACATCTGTGTACTTTTTTGTATTGTTTCTTCTATCCCCTTTACTATATACTATGTGCTATATGTCCTAAATCTAAGAGGATGTGTGATAAATCTGTTGTCTTTCCACTACCTGGTGCAGTCGGAGAAGGCTTCCACTCCCCATTTGGATATGCAGTACCCTCCACCAGTGAGAGACAGTCTACCCAGGACACTGGCCACATTAACCACCCTGCCCTGGGCCTTTTTCAGCAGTGGCAGAAACTGGAGCGTCACATCAATAACTCCTATCAGATTCACATCCAAAACCTTTGTGAAATCCTCCAGATGCATCCATTCTGTTGGGCCGATGGGTATGGACCTGCCGGCATTGTTCACCAGACCCCACAGGCCTGCGGATGAAAGAGGCAGGATGACTGCCCGCAGCTATTAACTTTTGATCTTCATTTCTCTTTTGCTAAAGAGAATATTCTTAATGTGTTATCTTCACAAATATCAGAAATATCCTGGCAGTTAGCAATTAATCTCATTCATTCTTCATCGATATGCGTCAGGCAAAATCTGACTTTAAAGGCTAAAATGTGTAAGAGACATTTCTATAAAATAGGGCTGAGTTTCCCCAGCGGGCTTGATTGCACTCATCTCACTGATGTTGAAATGCCAAAATATCATACAGAACTATGGAGATTAGTATATAGTGTTAGCATGGTCTGAGAGTTGTGTCCACTACTCAACCCAACCCAGACAGACCAGGCATGTTCTCTAAATTCAATGAAGGTCTAAAACGCTTCTAAAAGGTTTTCCATCATGTTCAGGATCAACTTTTAAATAAAATGACCAATCTGTAGTTCAGATTTATGTTTGAAGCAGCTTTACTGTTCCTATGAGGTAAGTATGTTCTCCCTCCTCTTTAAAAAGAGGGTTAAACATATCAGTAGGAGGATGATAAGTTGGTGAGGGGATGGTCCAGGTTGGCTTTATCTCCTCAAGTGCCTCACTCTGGCCGGCACCCTATCTGTGTGTGTACCCCCCCCCGTCCGCCCGGCTCACCTCGCTCCTTGACCTCTTTGCTCACAAACTCCACCACCTTCCTGATGCTCGCACTGTCTGTAACATTCAGCAGGAAGGTCTTCAGTCTGGAGGAGGCAGATGCTGCCAAATCTGCTGCACCTTTCTCTGTGAGACATGCAGCTATGACGTGGAAACCCCTTTCATCCAGCTGTCTGGCCAGCAGATTCCCAAAACCGCTGTCACAGCCTGTGACGAACACATGCTTCTGGTTGAAGCCGTCGACCTTGTAAGAGTCTCTGATGTACCAGCGGATGGCAGCGAGAATGGCCAGAAGTAAAGCACATGTTAAGGCCAGGTGTGACAGGATTACCTAAAAGAAACCTTTTTTTCAATTTTCATGTAAATATTCAACACAAGGTAAATAAAAATGTGAATATGTATGCAAATAATGCAAACACTGAAATCAACATACCTCAAATAAATATGTTGTTAGATTGACAGTTGATACCTGAGTGAAAAAACTTATGATTTAGTTCTTCCGTTTAAAGGTTAAGTGTGTAGGATTTAGTGACATCTAGTGGTGAGGTTGCAAATTGCAACCAACTGTCTGGTCTACCACTCACTGTTGAGCGCTTTTACTAGTCGGGGCGGCTGTGGCTCAGGAGATAGAGCGGGTTGCCCGTTAATCGGATGGTCGATTCAATCCCCGGCTCCTCAATGCTGCGTGTCAAAGTGTCCTTGGGCAAGATACTGAACCCTGACTTATGTGTAAGTTGGTATGTGATACTGCTGAAATGTTGAGCATTACTTAACACCCCATTTTAACTTCAACACAAAACCCTTCACATATTGAAAAAAACATTTGAACACCCAGGCCTGTGTCATGGTGCATATCCCTAAATAAATGTGTTAAACCAAGTTGTCACAATAGGTAAGTTCTGTTTCAGGGCCTCTAGTGGGTTAATTTGGTCATGACAGTAATGCATACACCCTGCACACAGGGGTGGACTGGGGAAAAACATAGCTGGAAATTTGTCCAAAGCATTTGTACGGGGCTCCGGGTCTTTAGAGACCGTTATTCATGCATTCTTGAGAATCTTATGCAAGTACAGTACATCACGCAAATAATTATTGTGGCAATAACACGGGAGTATGTGCTCACCTGTGCGTCACGCGTAAAGCCCAACGGGGACAGTTTTATCCACCCATATTTAGGCCTATGCATCTAAAAATTTATTATATTTATTTGAATAAATAACCGCTGGTAGCCTCGTGAGTCGGACTTTGCTGTAAAACCAATGACAACCAATGCGAATTAGAGAAAATAAACAGACTAATTTCCATCAAAATAAAGCCATGCTCTGGACAACCAGAGGATTCTGTAAATATATCAGAATCAATGAATATCAGAATCAGAATCTATTGGCTGATTTTCTTCTCTTTAATATTTGGCACAGGAACACCGGTTAAAGCGCTCTTCCTAAGCCGCGCGCACATCTTGGATGACCGCTCATTTCGGTTAATGTAGCAAAATGCACACTAGATAACAGACTACTTAAGTAGGGAAGGTATGAATAGAAAATGCAGCGACGTTTAAAGTAGATTACTGGGCCACACAATACTCGAATAAAGCGTAAAAGCACAGTTTTAAAAAAGTAACGCAACAAGTTGCCAAAACTTCTGATCACTGTTGTCTCCGCTATTTGTTGCCGTAAGTAGCAGCAGCACCTAAAGAAAAGTATATAATTTTGAGGCAAGGTTGCGCTATCTACATTTCAAAATCTATTGCGCGTATACATCGCTCTTTACGGTAAAGCATTGGCGCGCTAATAAGGCCGTCATGGTGCATTAAAGTGCATTAAAGTGCACTCAGCAATCTATACTCGAATGGCCACAAATGTTGTTTAAAACGGGAAGCCCCGTTCAGCCCCGACAAAACGTAGCAAAGCGTTTATTCCAACGGAAACGGTGGTGCCTTGAACACCCTGTTGTGTCAAGTGCAGTGCGGCTGACTGACTTTTTGATATACGGTCTATGGTTTACATACTTGTTGCAGCTAACTGGGTAACACCTCTGACACACCCACCAAGTGGGAGAAAACCATAGACTGTATATAAAGGAGAAAACATTACCTCGAAGCCCGTTGAACTTACGCAACGTTGCACACTGTTTCAAGGAAACATGTTGTTCAACCTGTAGCAAAACGTTGCAAAACATTTTCGCACATGTGGAATGTGATTGATTCACATAGCTAATCATATTAAAACGACCACGCCCCACCCCCGTCTGGGCCAGTAACCACACACTATGGGCCAGTCAATCAAGGCACATACCAATCGATTTTCAACTTCAGTTTTTCTCTATGTTTATAGTATGTGGTTTCTCGGTCAGTCCGCTCTCGCCTACACACGACATGCTGCTTACCATCTTTTAACTCAAAGCAGGGTCTATGTATATATTCCTATGATACAGCCCTTTCCAAGCCATTATAAACTGATTAATTGTGAATGACTTATACAGTAACATATTCTTATAATTATATAGATCCAGATTCAGCAAAAGAAAAATTTAGTGTAAATAAAATATTGGTTCAGCCTGAGGGAAATATGACCAAATGACAATGTCCAGCAAATAATGGGTCAGTTCACCATTGCATAGAATACATTACATAAAATATATATATTAAAATTACTACTTTTCACTACACTACATTTATCTACTACCATTACTAACTTTACTTTTACATACAAAAATATTTGTTATAAATTAAACTATGCAACAGCACTTCAGCTCCAGTAATTTAGCTCCACCTCGACCAACAGTAAAATGCAATACTTACACAAGAATGTGTCCATAACATTAATCCAAGAATATAATGTATAATAACATGAGTCTCACAGAGTCGGTTTTCCAGCACTACTTTTGATACTTTTAAGTACATATTACTTCAGTAATTAAAATTGTGAATACAGGAGTTTTAATTTTGCATCATGCTGTTGTGACTTTTATTGAAGTGAAGGCTCTGAATATTTACTCCAGCGGTGTGCTATAACACGAGATGAACTGAATGTTGTTTGTGGTGCTTAAACCATTTAAAAAAAAGAAAAAACAAAGAAGTACTAATTACATTTTGTGAAGCTAAACAGACAGATAAACCAAACCCATCTGCATGGCTGGACACCACAAGAGGTAAGTGGAAGTTGCAACAATTATCACACAACCACCAGACTGCATCAGATGTCATTAAGCTGGTTTGTGCTAAATATACTAAAATCGATCAATTAGTGCACTCATGAAAAATAAATAAAGAGCCAACTTCCAGATGCCAGCTGTGTCGGTGCTCCTAATGAGCATCAACACACATGAACCCTCACTGAAGCTATGAAAAAATGGATAATAATGCAAACATACCATAGCAACAGTTTACATGAAAAATGTGTCTTCAGAGAATGGGTGACGATCCTTTCTTAGTAGACACTGGAAACGTGAAGTTGTGCTGGGGTGTGATGATTGCGCATGTGTGTTTGTCTGCAGAGTCAAGGTCCATAGTGGATAGAGCAGCAGGCCTTTTCACCAACGTGGGGGGGTTGCGCAACAGACAACACCAGACTACATGACCCCTGGTTTTGATGACTGCATTCCCCCCTTTTACCTCAAATCCACTCTGAAATCACACCAACTCAGCCCAAAGGTTATATTGATGGGAAATTAATGTTACCAATTTGAAGAGCAGGTTAAAACAGAAACAGAGGAGCCAAAGTCCATCAAGAGCTGAAGCTTTACAACTCAACAAGTGTTTAAGATCAATATCATAATGCCTTATGTAGTTGTCTGTGGTCAAAGGCCATTACCTTTGATCTTATAATCATTAGGGCAGGCGTGATAATGCCAGAGTCAAGTCAAAAACAAAGTAAAGAGGCAAACATGTTTTATAACAAAATGTTTATATGGTGCCATCAACGGTGTAAACTTTTAGGTTCAAACATGTTCTGCAGTGAAAATAAAACACACAAGTGATATAACAAAACTACGGTGCATATAATTTTTTGAGGCCATCTTGAATGAAAAGTCTATCAGAGATGCAGGATGGCATGTACGACATAGGCAACCAGAATAACTTAGCGTCCCATCCGACAGAGTAGCGAGTGCGAGGATGAACGGCAGTGATGGCGTGCTCCATACAGCTGACCACCTTCATCAGGTCCTTGTCCGTCAACTGATTAAACCTGTGATCCAACTTGTCAAGAGCTGAAAGAAGCATTTCACACATGTGGTTTATATACACAACAAGGCGACTCATTATTTAAGTAAAAAATCCTGATCAGTTCCTAATAATTTCCTAGGAGGTTTCTTGGAAAGAGTTTAGGAATTTAGACCCAATTATAGGTAAAATACAGACATGGTTCAATTGGTACACTAGCGAATAAGGAATCGCAATTAAACACTAAGCTAGTGAGTGCAAGGCAGATCAGCGGAACCAGCAAAAATGTGCAATTTATCTACAGGTAAACATACTGTATGTATTGTACTGTACATAGTATGATTATTTGAGAGTTCATTTAGCTAACTTTGTCTCAAAAGCCCGGGGGGAAAAAGGCAAGATTTTCTTCAAGTATTTATTTAGATTTTCCAGAAGGGGCTACATAATAAATGTTTCATGATTTTTTTTGTATACTGTGATGGTCTGAAGGTTTGACCGTGAAGATACTGCAGCTGTTTTTTTAGGTTAGTACTTTCTCTATTGTTGAATAAATTAATTGCGTCTTGCCCATGTGGGCAAAAAAAAATTAGCTCCATAAAAATGATAAGTTATGGGAAATAAGGGAACCTTAGAATAAAGCATTTAGCACCTTTAATTGATATCATTAAAGATGAAAGACAGACATAAGAAAACTCATCAGCATTTAAAAAAAAAAATTAATACAATTGGAGTATCTGTATCTATCTATCCATGTTTATTTATAAAGAACAATATAACTATTATCCATTAAATTCTACTACACTGTAGCTTAAATGTCAATAATTTATTCATTATAGTACCGAATGTGCATCTTAAAGACGATAAAGGGTGAGAAAATCAATACTTCTGGCTTATTTCTTATGTCTGACCTTTTCCCCTCAGTTAAAAATGTGTGTAATGATTCAATGTTTTGGGTCTATCGACTGGAAGTTTACCAGGGGAAAAAGTCGAATTCTGAAACACTACTGCGATGTGGCAGAACAGGGTTAGACCAGATTCCAGGAGTGATTAACAGACCTGCATGTCTCATGACAGGCAACACTCTTATAAAGAATAAACTTCAGCACAGGGCTGGTATTGACAGCATGGTAAACAGAATTAAAGCAGCTGTCCTGTAGTAGTGTTATGGCGCCGCTATCTGGAATAAGCTGGACAAATCTACATGGAAAGAGACGCGTCTACAGGCTTTGAATCTGGACACAAGTAACGAGTGTTTGAAATGGTAATCTGTCCTCGAACTGCCTCCGCACAGTCATCTGTTTTCCCTTCTACAATTGATTTTTAAAATGTTATTGATAACTTTTAAAGCTCTAACAGACAAGATTCAGTTGCAAAGGTAAGTGTGCCTATGGAGTCAAGGCTCTGAGACTCTGCAATGACCAGCCAGTGGAGATGCGGGAAGCAAGAACAGCGCCCATTTTAAAAATCTGTCTTAAAATCCCACTTTTACAAATTTACTTTCAAGGTGATTGTTTTATTATTGTACTCTTAGCTTACTTTGCCTGATGCCGTCTTTATGCGTTGTGATTAGACTTTACTTTCTTTTCTCCTGAGTGTTTCATGACCATATGCACTTTGTAACCTTGCGCTATACAAATAAAGTTTATTATTAAACAGACTTTGTTGATTTTGGGTATTAAATTGACTCTGAATGAAGCACGTTTTCCCCCTTGGTATCCTTCCTGAGGAGACATGACATAATAATTAAAGTTATCTATTATAGGATTTTGCCTCTAATGGCAAAAATAAAATGAATGAATAAAAATAGTTGAACTGAACAGTGGAGAGAAAAAGTTATGATTTATGCCATGGAGAAGGTGACAGCAAGGCTTTAACTGAAAACAGAAGATTATCTCCTCTAGGTTTGGTGCAGCAACTCACATCTCTTTAAGAAACCTGGTCCATAGTCGTTCTTCACATCCTGAGGTAATCTGTCCCAGAGCTTCCTCAGGTTGTTTTTCATCATCCCTGTATCTGTCACATTTGTTTTGAAGAAGCCTGGCTCAATGCATGCCACCTTGATTCCAAACGGTATCATGTTTAACCTGAAACACACAGAAGTCGCTGTAAATCAAGAAGAAGCTCAGGAGAACAACAAGTGCATGTAGCCCCTACACTCACCGCAGACTGTCATTGAAGGACTCTACGCCGTACTTGGACACGCAGTAGGGTCCACCAAACGGGCTGATTCTCCCAAACACGCTGGCGACGTTCACCACTCTTCCTTTGGCCTTCTTGACGTGAGGGAGGACGCTCAGTGTGACGTCGATCACACCGCACAGATTGACAGCTATCATGGCCTTGTAGTCCTCTATAGTGAGCCAGTCAGTGGGACCAGACGGCAGAGCGACTCCGGCGTTGTTCACAACAGCCCACAGGCCTGGAGCAGCGCAACCACAACAAGAGAATAAAAAACTCAAGGAGACGCAAATGATAATACTCAGATGCATTGCACTTTGCATCACCTAGAAGTGAAGTCACTGCTTCATGATGTGCGTTACTTATGAACCTGGAGTTAAAGGAATACTTTGAGACTCTAGGAAATACGGTTTCTTTGTATTTCTTGCCTGGAGTTAGTTGAGAATGACAACTGATACTACTCTCATGTCAGTACAGTAAGGCTATGACCAGCAGCTGGTTAGCTTAGCATAAAAACTGAATACAGGGAGAAAACCCTATCCTGGCTGTGTCTGAAGGTAACAAAATCCAGCTTCCAGCACCTCTAAAGCATACATTACATCTTGATTGTTTAAAATTAATTAAAAAAAAAAAAGACTTCCTGGAGTCTCCACTGGCTGTCCTGATGACAACAAACACACCAGAACTCACAGTGGCCTGCAAAGATAAGAATCCTGTACACAGGAAGTTAAAGCGGAAAGAAAAAAAAGCTAAGAAACGTTGTCACCATGAGCAACCACCAACGCATTAAGGTGATCGACCCCAATTTCTAGTTTATGCTAAGCTAAGCTAACTGGCTACAGTTTCATAATGAACAGACAGACACGAGATTGGCATCAATCGTCTCATCTAAACTCTCAGCAAGAAGGGAAATAATGCTGAGCTATTCCCTTAAAGTTGGATTAAATGTAAAAGTTTAATCAAACATTAAATGGCATATGAATTTTCTTGAGTCACGTAGATTTTTCTACAAATGCTGTAAATATCTCTTGGTTAGTGAGATTAACATAATACCCATGAGATATACAAACATTGAATGTTACCAGTGTAATGTGCACCTCAAAGCCACTCACCCTTCTGTCCAACCAACGCCTCGATGGCAGCTGCTGCTTTGCTGACACTTTCAGAGTCGGAGACATCTATGTGAACGGTGGTAAGTCTGTCGGAGGCGATCTTCTTCAGCTCATCCTCGCCCTTCTCAGTGTAACAGCCTGCGATCACAGGGAAGCCCAGCTTGTCTAGGTGTCTTGCGAGGAGATTACCAAACCCGCTGTCACAGCCAGTGATGTAGACATATTTATCTTCCTTGTTGGGCACTTTTTTACTTTCCCTGTACCAGCGAAAGGTGAACCAGAGAGGCACCAGTCCCAGGATATACAGGAACATATTTCTAAAAAGGTAAAGTAAACAAAAACACCTTATTATTACATTTACTCATTTAGCTGACGCTTTCATCCAAAGCGACTTACAATTGCTATATCAGAGGTCGTACGTCTCTGGAGCAAGTCTTGCTCAAGGACACATTGGTGGATGTATTATTATTATTATTATTATGAGCTTTGCATGACCTTTGAGAATGAATGGTTAGAATGAATGTTATTACCATAAATAATAAATACCACAATAACATCGTTTAGATTTATAATGTCAGTAGTGACACTGGCTCCGCACAAAATTCACAAAAAAAATGAAAAGACAGCTCATCTATTATCTGCATAATCTTCACTTTCAATGTTTAAACTCAAAAGACAGAACCCAAAAAGCAAGTGAACTTCTGGCCAAATACAACACAGACACAACATGTAAAATCTGCATGCAAAGAGTGACTTTATTGGGTTTTGGTTGGTGGAGGTTTTGTTAATGCTTTTACTTTCGACTGTGGCAGACATGCCCACAGAAATGACTGGGCCCCTGAAAAGGTCCAGTAAATGGGCTCTCCGCAGACCTGCTTTACTCATGTCAGCGCATGCTCTCTCTCTCTCTCTCTCTCTCTCTCTCCTACATAAACACATACATGGACTGCCGAATGCAGTGCACTTTAGATGTTTTGACGTTGCGTACAAAACAACCATTACTCATACCATTTTCAGGAGAGGGGGTTTTCATTATGAAACAGGCTATTTTTTACTAAAGAAACATTAAACAAAACTAATATAGACAGACTAAGACAATAGTGCAATGAGCAGAGTGCAAAGGATGCAGGAGTAAATTATCATCATTATTATGTCGGCAGTAGATGAAATATACAGGTACACATACATGTACACAGTGTGATGTACACAGTGTGATGGAGCATAATGAAAAGGATGCTGGAATAAATAAGTATTTTGTGCAGGTGTTATGCACTTGAAGTAGGTAGGTTTGGTATACAGTATGTCAATATAGCCATATGAACAGTATGAACAGCTCTGAAATAGATAACGAGAGAATGATGAATAAATAATAGGTGGTAGCCAGAAAACAGGTGGCTGATTAGAGGCAGAGTTACTGGGTCATTGCACAGGAGTTGTTCCTGACACCATGAGTCAGAAGTCAGCTGTTCAGAGCGATGGCTTGTGGGAAGAAACCGTTCCGGAGTCTCTTGGACCCAATCCCAATGTCCCCCCTAAGCCCTGAACCCTCACAGACTTTACTGATGTCACTTGGAAAGTGATTGAGTTTAAGAGGCTACAAGGGCTCAAAATGCTGTAAACAGGAACGGGACAGCACTTTGCCACTTTATCACGTTACCTTGACGACGCTGAAACACGTTGCACACTTTTTATTTTATGTTTTTGCCTTATTTTTAAGTCCTGCATGCTCTTGTCCTACAGAGTGGAGGAGAGGCCTAAATGTCAATATATATATTTGTAATTAATCAATACACTATTGTTGGCCAAATAGCATCATTAAGCAAAAACTAAAATAAATTATGAATAAACTAAGTGTGTAATAGGGTGATTGCATTCCTCTGCACCATCTTACGTTAAGAAAACTTTCTACATCAGCGTAGGTGTCGTAGGCAGATGTGCCGTGATACTTCTCTCGCTTCCGGGCTTCCCCTGGTAACCCCTGTGTTTAACGTCAATATCGCTATGAACTGTGGGCAATTCCCGCAGCCAAAGTCCGCAGAAATGCGGACTTACGAAAAGGGTCTATAAAGGGCTCAAAATGTCCGCGAGAGAGCCCTTGCGCACTTGACGATTTGACAGTGGGACACCCTGAGCCCTCACTGACTTCCCGGGAACGCGCCTCAAAGTCTGTGAGTCTGTGAGGGGGACGTTGTGATTGGGCCTTGGTTTTGGCGTACAGTACTCTGTAGCGCCTACCAGTGGTGAGAAGCTGGAACAGGTTGTGACTGTGGTGAGATGGATCTGCTGTGATGTTTCCTGCCCGTTTCATGACCCATCGCCACTACAACGATCAAAGGCTCCAGAACAGCGACTGAATGAAACTTCAGGTGAGACAGTTATGTCAGCTGCTGTTTCCGAGGTCAAGAATAAACCTTCAATCTAATATTTTATAGTTACAGTTTGTCATTAGTTCAACTCCTGCTGTACTTTTTAACACATCCCCACGCTCAGCAGATACTCCCTTTGCAATCCTGCACATATTATCTTCAAACTGATGACATTTTACAATTATAACTTCACCCATTGTATTACAACTTCTCATTGTGTTAGAGTTTGTATAATTTATTATCAAAATACTTTATCATAGGCTACTAGAGCTATTTTGATAATCGATTAAACCTTTTTTTAATGAAAGATGACAAAAAAAAGTGTCGATTCCAGCCTCTCAAAAGTGATTTAAAAAACAAATTATCTTTTAAACATTTTTTATCTTTATTTTCTAACTGCATGTATAGAGATGACCGAACATGGGGAATGACACATGACAACGACTGGACTTGAAATTTGGATGTTACAATTTAACATCAACGCCTCATCTAAGCCATGTTTCCCTAAAATTTGATAATTTGCTGATTTTCTTGGATCTTCTATTATGGTAAACTAAATATCTTTGGGTTTCTCTTAACTGAGAAATGACTGTTTAGATTATTGTCAGACAAATGAAATGATAATATATGAGCACTACTGTAGATCAAATGGACAGTCTCCTTTTCAAACACATACAGTATGATAAATGTATAAACTGAAAAGGATTTTTCTATGATCATGTCATAGCAGTGAAATGGCCCATCCCACATGGGAATATGGGCCTGGTGATTACACAAGGTATAAATCAGGACATCCAGCAGTTGACATTCATGTTCCACAGGAAAGACAAGTCATTTCCGCATACTATAATAAAAGAAAAAAAATGTGAAGCATGTTTAAGCAATGAGATTCCTGAACACCTATACCTCATTATAAAACAAAAAACTGAGACATGGCAGCTGGATAAACGCCCTCAAGAAAGAGTCTGCCTGATTAAACATGTAGACACATTTTTTTTTTTGTCAGCACTGACCCTTTCCATTGTGATGCCTCATGAGCCTAGTGAAATTTTTTAAGTATAAGAGCATTTAGGACAGGCAAATAAATTGAAATTAGGACGCCACTATTTTCAGTATTTATATTATAAAGATTTCTATTTTATTACCAGTTTCTACCCAACTTTGATTCTGCAGTTCCATCCCCAAATGGAGGAAAGAGGGCTGAATGCTGAAAAACACATGTATACAAGGAACAAATACATATTTTACTAATGTGTCAAACATGATTCATTTTGATTTTTAATCTCATTTTGTGTTCTACATAGAAAACATACATTGTTAAAAAACAAAAAAACACACCAAATGTAATGACTTCCTCATTAGCCTTGGACAATATAGGCCTACATAGTTACAGAGGTGGGACTGGTGAAAGATTTTACAAGATTAGGGCTCACTTTGGATAAAATTTTTTTTATCAAACCCACTTTGAGAGTGAAAGTATGTATCTTGTATCATGTATTAAGGGGAGTTAAATAATGATGTTAAAAGGAAGATCTAAATAAACAAATTACACATGGAGGCAACTAACAAAAATAACAACAATCAACGGGGTTCAGCTGATTATTTTCCTACTTCATCATTAACTCTGTAAAATATCAGAAGAAAAGTAAAAAATGGCCATTACAGGGATCGAGTCTATCGTTTTGTCTGAACTGTCCAAACAATCCTGCTGATCAATCCTGCTAAGTGACCGCAAATGCTTCAATCAATTTGCACATTTCTGGCAAAAATACATCACATCTAAACACTTGAAACACCACACCGGTGATCCATTATTATTAACAGCTGATTTCCTGTTAGCTTGGCTGTTGCTTTTAAGGAGCTAGAGCTGATTTTTGTCTTAGACATTGTTCCTCGCTAAAGTCACAAGCCGAGCAGGCTACGTCAGACTCACTCACGAGATGAAAGTAGCCTAAATCTCTGAATGAACGTTAAGTCTGGGATCACACCGTCGTGTTCATTATTAGCCAAGGTTAACAGGGCTGAGCTAGTTGAACATCTCTTCAAAGTGTAAAAAAAAAAGAAACTTACACGTGTATTTTCTGCGACCAGTACGATACATCCATCACTGTCGCAGAGCGGAGCAGCAGCTAGGACAAACACCGATATGGTGGGTATAAACTTCGTTTGTGTTGGGTTACCACTTCATTTGTCATTATTTAAAGGTAACTTCCGGTGAGTTTACCTGCCCCCATCTGGTCCATTGCTTTGGTCTGGCCTCTTTTCCACAGAAATAATGTGGCAAGAGCGCCATCTGCTGGACACTACATGGCACAGATAGATAGATAGATAGATAGTGTGTCTGCTATTTGTTTTTCCAGAGTTAAATTGCTTTACTAATTAAAATATAGAAGGATCAAATGTGCACTGTCCAACAAAAATGATTACTGATTACTGCATTATATTCCATTATTTTTTTATATTTTGAATTGTTACCCGCTGCCTAAATTTTGTTTCCCTATAGAAAAATAGAAACATTTCCACCATAAACTGGTGCAGAAAATATGTCCCCACCACTTTTCAACACAAAGTGACACCTTTGGGCAAAAGCCATAGAATTCTGTATCATTTTCTGTCTTAAAGTAAGAAAGAAGGAAAGAAAGGGGGAAAATACTCTCACTGGTCTTTAGAAGGTACACCTGTTTAATTGCTTGTTAGCTCAAATAGCTCATCAGCCAATCACATGGGAGCCGCTCATTACATTTAGGCATGTACACGTGGTCAAGACAATTTGCTGAAGTTCAAAATGAGCATCAGAATGGGGAAGAAAGGGGATTAAGTGACTTTGAACGTGGCATGGTTGACGGTGCCAAAATGCTGATCTACTGGGATTTTAACTCAAAACCAACTCCAGGGTTTACAGAGAATGATCTGAAAAAAAGAAAAGATCCTTTGAACGGCAGTTGTGTGGACAAAAATACCTTACTGATATCAGAGGAGAATGATCAGACTGGTTCGAGATGACAGAAAGGCAACAGTAACTCAAAAAAACACTTAAAACCAAGGTATGCGGAATACCATCTCTGAACGTAAAACACATTGACGCCAGACAGAGCACCTTTGGGATGTGGAGGAACGGGAGATTCGCGTCATGGATGTGCTGCCAAAAAACCTGCAGCAACTGCATGATGCAATCATGTTAATATGGACCATAGTCTCTGAGGAAAGTTTCACCTTGTTGAAAGTGTGCCACAGTTCTGAAGGCAAAAGGGGGTCAAACCCGGTACTAGCAAAGTGTACCTAATAAAGTGGCCAGTGAGTATACATTACATGATGATGGGGGCACTGAAGCTAGTGGTAGCAACCAGTTAGTGAGTGGTCCGTGGAGTCGGAGGACAACTCTGGACCACAATTCACATCTGCTAGTCCTTCACTATAGGCAGATCCTTGATTGTGAAGTAGTGGGCTGCAGATAAAATATTCAAGCCCCAACATCCACCTATGACAGAGTAGACAATTAAATGACAAAGCCACACAAGACGGAACTGCATGTGTCTATCCAGTCTTTTTTGAGGAACACGACTTCTTGGGCCAGAAAGTCAACTTCAACCTTTCAGTTTATACAGCAAAAGGAGACAGTTTGTGCATTTGTGGAAGGACAAGAGTTACATCTGACACTGACAGCGGGAAAATTGACATGCCGCTGGAAAGACACTAAGAAAATGACGCGTGTCCACATTTGTCTTAATGTGCTGGACCTTTCAGGAGAAACAACACCTCTTACATAAGAATGATGACTGATCAAAATAATGAAGTTACTGTTTAAGGCACGACACTTTTAGAGAGTAGTAGAGTTCAATTTTGAGATTTTGGTCTATTTTGCTTCCAAGTCTTCGACTTTAATGGAAAATACACATTTAGATGGTGTTTGTTGGAAGCTATCTGTAGATTTCTTCTAAACTAACCAAACAAACAAATCTGTATAGCCTATTTACAGTAACATAACCTTTCAGGGGAAAAGCCTCTTGAGGTAAGTCATTAACTGGGGAAGTACTGTGGTGATATGCTTTAGTTATTTTGTTTATCCTATTCACCTTGCCTTGTCTAGTGTATGCAAATCAGCACATTTTAATTAGTTAGTGCTTAATTTGCATATCAATGTGGAAATTGTGATTATGTTATTAAGACACACATTTTAGTGTGTTACGAAGAGCTAGGACTGTTTGTTGTTTTAGGCAGAGTCGCTGGAACACCTCATCCACACACAGACACTGACTGATTAGAGGGCGAGGAAGAACAGTTAACGTGGCTTTAATGATGAAGCACAACTCCAAATTACATAGAGCTTGGCGTTTCTGGTTTGCTGTTCACAGTTTGATTCTTTACAATTTGTCTCTGTTGTGTTTCTGTACTGTCTGAGGCTTTTTCTGTACCGGTATCTGCAATGAACAAAAGAAGGTGCGCAAGCTTAATGCGCACATGTTGAACTTAAACTTGGCTTAAACTTAGTCAACAGTTAACAAGTCAATTAGCATATTAAACATCAAATAAACACTGCTACACAAGTAACGTTACCTTTATTAGCACCGAAATCCGCCGCTTCATTTGCAAATCAAAATAGCTCATTAGCATTCGTTAAAGGGTCATTATAACCCACCTTCATCACAAACGCAGACAGGCATCAATGTAAAATCAACTAGAACGAAGGTACACCTCGTCAGCTGTCCAACGAGGTGCCTGATGTAAAAACAATTCAGCACTGAACAGTTCCTGCACAAAAACACAGTAATAACAGGGAATTTACAACATAGTGTGTTCACCTGTAGTGTCTCCATTGTACAATTAGCCTGTAGGCGTTAGTTAGCTCATGAGTCACACATGTTAGCAAGACACAAGTTAACTATATGTCTTTTGGCTAATTAGCTGGATACTCCAGGAACCGGCTGCTTAGTCTGTTGTTCATCACCATCACCTCCACACAAGCGGAGACATGGAGGGAGAGAGAGGGGGAGGGAGGGAGGACATCGGAACTGGACAAAGTCTCATTTCCAGACCTGATATTTTGATTTCTTTATTCAATAAAGACATTTGTTTGACAGGGAAGCTGCACGCAACACACACACACGCGCACACACACACACACACACACACACACACCGCTAGAGATGCACTTTTAGCTGTGAGGGACAAAGCCACAGATCCAGTCATAAAAACTGAGGCAGAATCTTTGGCTGAGAGGGCACGTGGATTTGCCTCTGACTAAGCACCTGCCAAAGATATCAGTGAGGAACTTATTGTGGAAGTTGCTCTTAAGCAGAAGATGCTGAGAACAACTAAATCCTAATCTTACTAGTCAGACCTGCATATTTGTGAATGGATGGGGAAGATAATGAACTGCCAAGCCTGGCACAAACAAACAATATAAACAACTTGTAAAACTAACAATATAATCAAGTCACAGTGCCATGCAATGGGACAGACACTTCACCTCCATGAAAGAAAGGACAACGGATTTCCAGAAACGTCAGATACACCTTCTCTGTCTCTATCCATCTCTTTGATAGCTGTCCCCCCCCCTCGTTTTAACTTTCTGTTAAGAGACATCAGTGAACCAGAAGACTGCAAGAAGTCACTGTTCTCAGCCAAAAAGCAGGACGGGCACATATCCACCTGTAAACCACAACATGTCGCTTAACTGTGGATAAACAAGAACTGGCAATTTATTAGCTTTAGAGCTGCTGGTATGTGGATTTAGTTAACTTTGGACAGAGCCATGCAAGCTGTTTCTGCCTGTTTCCAGTCTTTATAGCCTACTACATCTAAGCAAGCGCAAGCAAAAAAGCATCTAAAAAAATAAACTCCTTTAATGCAACATACAATAGGCTAATTAACTAGTGTACCACTGGAAAGGCCTGCTTAAATAAAAGACTCTTCAACTGTTTATTCAATGCATCAACTGAGACCACGGAGCGTAGGTCTGAGGAAGGAGCGTTCCAGTGTTGGGGTTACACGGACTGAGATGTAGCCTACCTGGGTGCTTGACCATGCAGAGCTATGTATGTCAAAAGGAGCACTTTGAACTGAATCCTGAGCATAACAGGGAGCCAATGTAATGAATACAGGATTGGCGTTATGTGATTTGTCTGGCTAGCCCTGGTCAAGAGCCTTGCAGCAGCGTTGTGGACCATAGACAGTTCAGGGACAACTTGCTGAGGCCTCTAACTTGGATGAAATAAATGCATGAATTACCTTGTCAAGTTGTGGTTTTGAGAGAACAGGTTTAAACTTATCAATGTTTCAAGATGAGATAATGAACGGGTAAAAGATTTGACATGTCGATAACACTTAGATTCCTGAGGTTTGATTGTACTGCTGAAGAAAGTGACCCAATTAGGCCTACTGCGTGATTGTGGGAGATATTCTTGATTCCATGTTCCACACCTGTATTTTCACACAACTGTTAGTTTAAGGTTCTCCATGACTCTGTGGGAGAGACCCAGATAAGTCAGATTATAAAACGGGTAGCTTAAATCAAGCAATCTGATAACGGGTATGACGTCGAATTCCTTCGCACAGATCCCTCCGCGACAAACAGGGTTCGAGTTATAATCTGAGCTTCGTGGGGGTCTCACGCCCTCTGCCCTTTATGGTAGGTAAGCCTATAATATTAAATTATTATAGGCTATTATTATATTACTATTATAGTTATTATTTTACGGCTGCCTGGTGAAACTTAAACGTCTGTTTATAAAATAAAGTCAAATTGTAGTGCGTTTGTTGCCATACTTGGTAACCTTTTTTCGGCGTCGGGCCAAACAATGCCCCTTAACGGTGATATAATAAGCGTAGGCCTATACCACGGCCTGTGGTGAGCTATTACTTAATTATCACACTGCATCTTTGACTAGAGCCCCCTCCTTCCTGTGGTATTATCAATCACCTCTGTTGTGAATAATAACCGGCTGTAAAGAAAGAGCAAATTCCGAACCCAGGCTGTCCTAACGGGCATTAACCCTAACTCTAAACCTTTTTTTGAAGTCCTTCTAATGATAGGTAATTAGGCAGGTAACCCGTGTCATTTAAATGTGTATTGTGTAATGATACAGCACCTGACAATAACAAATAGCCTTACGGTCATTAAACCCACTTTACAATCAAGAATAAAAAACATTTGTACCAAAGGATGCTTTTTTCTGTAACCAAATGTTAGTACATTTCATATTTTTAAAGATCCACCTGCGTTTGTTTTTGAAGTTACATAATATAGACATAAGGTACATATACACAATGAATACACATGGTCATTGCTCATTAGTTTGGTTTAGAGATTGAGTTTTTCCTTACAAAGGCAGTCTAGTAAAGGTCACAATGCTGACACTGCCCTTATCAGTCTAATGGAGGTGTAGATAATGGGAAAGTAGAGGCATAGGTTACCTGAAAATAAGATAGCTAAGATAGGAATTTACTCAGATGAGCCTCAGTGGTGCTGGTGGATTTCCAAAGAAACCAGACATTCAGCGAGTAGTCCAGGTACTGTACATTTTGCTTCTCTTCCACTATAAACTGCGTTAACAGTCAACTGGGATTTAATTATTGCTTAATGTCTTTGACTAAAAATGTTAATTACCTCCATTTTTACAAATTCTCAGTGTGTAAAGTAATGAGGATCTGCACATGTTAGCAGTCATTAAAATACACTTTTTGACATCAGTAACTTAACCATTCGATACATATAAACTTATATATATATATATATATATATATATATATATATATATATATATATATATATATATATGTAACCATACTGTACTTTACTGTAAGCATTTTCTTTTAGGATCAAAGAAAAGTGTATACATCTATAATGGCTCTGAGAATATAGCTCTGTTGATCTCATTTTGACATGACATATGATTTAACTGCATGGATCCCTCTACAGCTTAACATCCAAATTTTAATTTAGATTTTTTTTATTCACAGGTAACAAGTGAGAACACACTTGACTGACAGGGCAGGAAACATGAAGCAATCATTCAAACTTGCAACACAAGGTATAAATGAAAAAGGTGAGTTGTCTGTTTACACTGCAAATACACTGACCCAAAAAAATAATAATTTTGTGTAAAAACCCAGGTTATCAGAGGTAACTCTAGATATAGTTTTCCCTCTTTTTTTCAGCAGACATTGAGACTGGGTAAGTATATTGCAATTGACATTTCCCATAGTACACTATGTTTTAGACCACAATATGTTTGCAGTTGTCATGAAATATTCCTGTGCCTAACTTTTATGTGTTACAGAGATGAGAAGAAAAAAGAAAACACACTGAGCATTGGATACCTCCAGCTGGTAAATACTAAGCTATATTTTACATTACTTTACATTTATTTGGCAAAGTAAGTTACAATAAGGGCATTAAAACCATGTAGAAGAAAGAGCTATATGTCATCCAAAATTGTATTACAAATAACTAAAAGTATGTTCAGTGCTGCAGAACAAGTACTTAAAGATCAGCTTTTTAATTTGTATTTAATTATTTAAAAAAAATGCTAAATGACAAACATAAGTAAGCAAGCGTTGTTGAGATGTAATCTGAAAAGTTGGGCTTTTAGCCTGTTGCAGAATATGAGTACTCAAGTACTGTACTTAAGTTAACTTTTGAGGTGCTTCAGTATTTCTATTTCATGCTATTTTCTATTTCTACTCTGCTACATTTTTGGAGAGAAATATTGGTTTATATTGATAGCTATGGTTACTTTTCAAATGAAGCTTTTACATAAAAACATTATAATGTACAGTATTGTTTAAATCAGTGGCTTCCAGTCATTTTGGCTTGTGACCCCTTACAAAAAGTTTGGTTGGAGATGAGTGATTGTCCCACTAAACTTCTCACGTGGTTTTATCAAAATAACAGTTTGAGGCACAAAAGGGTAAAATGATCTAATATTTCACAAAAAAAAAACATTACAGAAAAGTTCAACATATGAAAAATTGCTTATTTCCTCTCCCATTATTCATCTCATGACCCCCAGATTTATCTTGTGCTCTTTTGAAGGGTGATCGACCCCTATGTTGGGAACCACTGCACTGGCTAATTGTGTATATATAGCAGTTAAAACTACCACCACCTCAAGCAGCTACAACAGTTAAATGTTTCATGGGCATTGATAAATCATTTAACTATCTAATAATGTATTATGTTATAATATATCTTTAATTTCCCCTAAGCGCGTATTTGCTGAGATGTAACCCTGGATAAGAATCACCTGCCATGTTGTTATAATTACTGTTCAAATAAACCTTCATTCAAGTTTTCCCTTCCTTGAGAATCAGAAGTTGGATTTAATTAAGTGGAACTCGACTTCAAGCAAAGATGGAGCACAGTATCAGGTGCAGAGGCCAGAGTACTATTACTTTTGGAATGCAGAACTTTTGTCTCACCTTTCTGATGGTGAGAGTACTTACGCAACACTATCAATGAAACGTACGTATATTGTAAAGGCTCTGCCATACTGTGTTGCTGCTGTCGCTACTGTCGCTGCCCCTTCAACTCTGCAACACGGGAACGTTGCCACAAACACCTGTTAAAAAAACTCAAGTGTCTTGCGAAACAGAGATTTACCTGGTTGTGATTGGCTTAATCAGCATTATGTGAACTCGTTTGGCAAGGGCTTGTATGTAATAGATGTTCCTTTATCTGTAAAAGTCATACACTCCAGCTTTAAAGCCGATTTATAATTGTACTTTTCCAAAGTAGGATGTGATTGTAATTTTACATGACTATTTTACAATGTTGTGCTGGTATTGTATTTACTTTACTGTAAGTAAAGGATCTGAGTAATTTTCTTTAAAATTCCTTTTTGCAGTTTCGATATGCTACTTGCAAAGACACTGTGATAATGGTAGTGGGGGGTTTGTGTGCCATCGTACACGGTGCAGCTTCACCTCTCATGCTTCTGGTTTACGGCATGATGACAAATACGTTTGTGGCTCATGAGCTTGAGGTCCAAGAACTGAAAGACCCGAACAAGATATGCAAAAACAACAGCATCTATTGGGAAAATGGCTCCATATATGAAACACCTGAAAACAGCACTGTGTACTGCGGGTAAGTATTTAGTTTATTGTTGATGTGCTTGTTACAGTGAAAAACTGTTGTTACTCATTTTATTTTCTCGACAGGGTGGATATTGAAGCACAGATGACCATGTTTGCATATTACTATGTTGGAATTGGATTAGGAGTTCTGTTTGTTAGTTATTTTCAGGTAAGTATTAATGCTTGCCAAATTCAGCTTTCATTTAAATACCCCTTTGAGCAAAATTATGGCTTATGACTCAAAGAAATAATTTTCTTCACACTGTAGATTTTCTTCTGGGTGTCAGCAGCTGCAAGACAAATTCAAACAATCCGAAAGACTTATTTCAGAAAAGTAATGCAAATGGAGATTGGATGGTTTGATTGCAACTCTGTTGGTGAACTGAATACAAGGATATCAGAGTGAGTTGGGGCTCTCTTTCTGCAGATACCAGTGCAAGGGAGAAGGTTTTACACAGAACAGTGTTTCTCTTCCTTTACAGTGACATGAACAAGATCAACAATGCCATCGCTGACCAGGTGTCTATCTTCATTGAGAGGATCTCTACATTTGTGTTTGGCTTCACGGTCGGCTTCATTGGCGGATGGAAGCTGACTTTAGTGGTCATAGCCGTGAGCCCGCTGATTGGTATAGCTGCTGGACTTATGGCCATGGTAAGTTGCCAGTTGTGAAGCAAATCAGTTGTGATTTTTTACTGCTGAGTGGGGACATGCTACAGTCTGTGATATCTTATGTTGCCATGTTTCTTTTTTTTCCTTGCCGCTAAAGGCTGTGGGCAGGCTGACAGGACATGAGTTAAAGTCCTATGCAAAGGCAGGGGCCGTGGCTGATGAGGCCCTGTCATCCATCAGAACAGTAGCAGCATTTGGAGGGGAGGAAAAAGAAGCTGAAAGGTGTTTTCATCATTTTCTAAGATCACAAGCAGTTTGCAAATGATGATGAGCCATTGCTTACATATTACACAATGATTTTAAATTAAATTAAAATGTGAAATTTGTACAGATATGACAGAAACCTTGTGGAAGCTCAGAACTGGGGTGTGAAAAAGGGCACGATCACTGGCTTCTTTCAAGGATACCTCTGGTGCACCATTTTCTTATGTTTCGCTTTGGCCTTTTGGTATGGATCTAAATTGGTCATCGACACCAAGGAGCTGTCTCCTGGTACTCTTCTTCAGGTATGGCACTCTATTTGATATAATCTAAGTTTTTGAAAAACAGTGGCCTTTGTTTTCACTACAGTGTTTTCTTTTCTTCAGGTGTTCTTTGGAGTACTCATGGCAGCTACGTCCCTGGGCCAGGCCTCTCCCTGCCTGGAGGCATTCGCTTGTGGCCGTGCTGCTGCAAAGAACATCTTTGACACAATTGACCGGGTAAAATCAAGATGCTACTTAATACTTGATTGCAGACACAGTCCAGATTAGAAACGATACATTTGAAGTAAAATAATGTTCGCCGTAAAATAAATTTCTGTGCTGTTAATGTTCACAGGAGCCAGAAATTGATTGTTTCTCAGAAAAAGGTTACAAATTAGACCAAGTAAAAGGTGACATTGAGTTCCATAATGTCACTTTCTTCTACCCATCCCGGCCTGCAGTCAAGGTAAATTACTTTAACTCTCATTTCTCTGTGTTCATTTCTCAGTTCTCAAAATTCAACTCTACTACAACAACTTTTTCAGATTTTAAATGATCTGAGCATGCAGATCAAAGCAGGAGAAACCACTGCTTTTGTGGGACCCAGCGGATCCGGAAAGAGCACCACAATCCAGCTCTTCCAAAGGTTTTATGACCCAAAGGAAGGAAAGGTAACAATATGAGCAACTGTACAGCCACAGGACATCAGTGGACAAAAGGTTAAAGGCTCCAGTGTAATGTCACATATATAAATCTCATTCTCAGGTGTCCTTGGACGGCCACGACATTCGTGATTTAAACATCCAGTGGCTCCGATCTCTCATTGGTATTGTTGAGCAGGAGCCGGTGCTGTTCTCTACAACCATTGCAGAAAACATCCGGTTTGGTCGACCTGGAGTAACCATGGAAGAAATCATCCAGGCAACAAAAGATGCTAATGCCTATAATTTTATTATGGATCTGCCACAGGTACTTTTACATTTTTAAAGATAATACTGAATGCATACAAATGTTTCACAGTCAATGTGTGAATTTGTGTTAAGGATTTAACAAACCTAAAATTAACACATTCCTTCCTATCCACCAGAAATTTGATACTCTGGTGGGAGAAGGTGGAGGACAGATGAGTGGAGGACAGAAGCAGAGGATTGCTATTGCTCGAGCACTGATTCGAAACCCCAGGATCCTGTTGCTTGATATGGCCACATCTGCCTTGGACAATGAGAGTGAGGCTATTGTCCAGGAGGCACTGGATAAGGTGAGCCACTATCTACCCATAGACTACATAACTGAGTACACCATCAACTTCACATCATGTTTTGTGGAATGGCACCCTAATAACTGGTATATTTGCAGGTGCGGATCGGCAGGACAACAATTTCTATATCCCACCGTCTTTCTACAATTAGAAATGCAGATGTCATCATTGGTTTTGAGCATGGACAGGCTGTGGAGAAGGGGACACACAGTGAGCTAATAGAAAGGCAAGGTGTCTACTTCACCCTGGTCACCCTGCAGAACCAAGGCCCACCAAACACAACTAATGGTAGGATTTATGTAATGATGCTAAACATTAGAGAAGGGCTAAGTATTGATTTTAATCACATTTTTGAGATTATGAGTAACATCAACTTGCTTTGTCAAACCAACAGTCCGAAACCCAAATATATTCAGTTTACAATAGAGAAAAGCAGTAAATCCTCAAATTTTAGAACCTTGAAACAGGAAAGATAAAGTGGTTGTTATTTTTGCTTGACAAAGTACCTTTCTGTTACTACTATACATCGGTTAATTGGTTCATTTCAGATCCTTAAACCTTCTTAACATACAAGGTTCCATTTCACCACATTGGCTTGTCTACATACCCCAGCTTATGCTAAAGTGGCCCTCTACATTTTTTTACATAACCCAAGGTCACAGCTTTGCATCATGTAGTGTCATCAGGGGGCACAAGCATCTGGCTTTGTCACATTAAGCCTTTTTCATAGAAAGACATTTTGACTTGTCATAGCAGGAACAGCACAGGTGTTGCTAATAACATCAACGATGGTCCCATTCCATTGCAGTGTTTCATTAAGCCTAGCCACTCAGCCTGATGCACATATCAAGAACCCTGGAACTAGTGAACTGAAATGTAATGCAGCTATCGTTAATGTTATTAATTTACACCTGTGCTTTTCCATCACAATGTTTATTGTGAAAAGAGAATATAGAGTTTCTTAAAAGGCAAAATATGTACAAAATAAAACTAGTACTGTAATCCATGTTCTGTGTACACAGGCAACACCCTTTAACTATGTAACCCTGTACCCACAAATCCCTCCTAGTATCAGAGACCGGTGGGTCCACCTGAAACAGCACATTTAAAACACTCAGCAGGAGTCAGTGGGCAACCTTATAGAGTGTTTGAAAGTCCTTGCTGTGTCTGTTAAAGATACTTGTGTTGAAGCTGTTCTGAGTTTTTATTTGTTTTGCCAGATGTGATCAATGATGCTGATCTAAAAGCGAGGAGTTGTAGCCTTGGAAGTTCCAGATCCAGTAAAAGGTACAGTAAATCCAGCTCGAAAAGATCATACCAGAACACAAATCTAGATATCAGCTATCATTATAACACAGTGAAATGTCTGTATGTTCTGATTATTTCAATATTACTCTAGTGGGAACTCTGTTCGACTGCGATCTCAGAGCAAATTGTCAAAACATTTTGACCACTACGCATCATCTGGCAGCCTCAAGAAACCTTCGGACCAGGAGACAACACCAAAAAATGTAATCTCTTTTATGCTGTGTAATACATTTACTTTATTCCAAATTACCATGTGGAAATTAACAGCTCCAATTCATATTCTTTAACATAAGTGTAAGGATGATGCGGTCGAACATGTGGAGCCTGCCCCAGTAGCACGTATCCTCAAGTACAACCAACCAGAATGGCCCTACATGCTGCTGGGCTCGCTGGGAGCTGCTGTCAATGGCTCTGTCAACCCCATCTACGCTGTCCTGTTCAGCCAAATTCTTGGGGTAAGGGTTTGCATACTCCAGTTGCTTGTTATGTTCTGTTTTACAAGCTGATATTGTTTGTTGAAGAGCACATGACTTAAATGATCTTTGTATTTGCAGACGTTTGCCATTCGTGACTTGAACAAGCAGAGGGAGCAGATCAATGGGATATGTGTTCTGTTTTGCATTGTTGCTGTGGCCAGTTTCCTTTTCCAGTTTTTACAGGTTTGCATCAGAATTCGCAACATAATTAAGACATTTAGAGTATACAAATCTTTGTCAACTTGATGTAGAGAAGAAGCTGAACAGAATCTAGTAAACTGATTTAAATGTTTCAGGGATATGCTTTTGCTAAGTCTGGAGAGCTGCTGACCCGCCGTTTAAGGAAAGTGGGCTTCCAGGCTATGTTGAGACAGGAGATTGGCTGGTTTGATGACCCCACAAACAGCCCTGGAGCTCTGACAGCCAGGCTGGCCACTGATGCATCCATGGTGCAGGGTGTAAGTAGCGGATTTCCAGACCTGTTTTGATATTTCACATAATTTAACACAAAAAAAGGCATAGGTTTGGAAGTGTAATTACAACAGTGTTTTTCATGTGGCTGGCATGGTTTCTGCAGGCAACAGGATCTCAAATTGGCATGATCGTTAACTCATTGACCAGTATTGGAGCGTCTTTCTGCATTGCTTTCTACTGCAGTTGGAAGTTAACTTTGGTAATTATGTGCTTCCTGCCACTCCTCGTGCTGTCTGGGCTGTACCAAGCCAAAATGCTGACAGGTTTTGCAAATGAAGATAAAAATGCCATGGAAGCAGCAGTTCAGGTGAGCATCACAGAACAACTGCAATTTAGACCCACTGATATCTACAGTTTCTCTGAGAAACCAAAGGCTGCAGTATAAGCTCTTAACTTTCACCCACAGGTATCCAGTGAGGCTCTTGCCAACATCAGGACAGTTGCAGGTTTGGCCAATGAGAGGTCATTTGTGGACTCGTATGAGCAAAAACTCGAGCTTCCATATAAAACTGCCAAGAAGAAAGCCAACATCTATGGAATCTGTTTTGGTTTTTCCCAGTGCATCGTGTTCATGGCACTTGCTGCTTCATTTAGATATGGAGGCTATCTGGTTAGCTCGGAGGGGTTAAAATACATGTTGGTTTTCAGGTTGGTAAAATTATTTCTTTCAATGGAAAATCTGTCCTTTACAGATCCTATGTTAAAATGTATTTTCTGGTCTGTGAAGTGACTACCAGACATCAACCCCCTGCTCATATGGTATTTCTCCAGAGTGGTATCAGCTATAGTAACCAGCGGGACAGCACTGGGCAGAGCTTCTTCCTTCACTCCAGACTATGCCAAAGCCAAAATTGCTGCTGCTCAGTTTTTCAAACTATTGGACCGAGTTCCTAAAATCAGCTTGAGCCAAACAGATGGAGAAAAATGGGTTGGTGAATTCAGTAAATAAGAAGGAATCATACATAATAAGATACCATTTTGCCATGATGTTGCTTTCAAATCATTAAGCCTAGTTATCCGTCTTTAGGGTAACTTCAAAGGTGAAATAGAGTTCCTCAGTTGCAACTTCACCTATCCAACTCGGCCAGATACCCAGGTGTTGAACGGCCTGGATGTGTCTGTGAAGTCTGGTCAGACTTTGGCGTTTGTTGGTAGCAGTGGCTGTGGGAAAAGCACCAGTGTTCAACTGTTGGAAAGGTTCTATGACCCTGATCAAGGGCAAGTGGTATGTAGACTGGTTTAGACTTTCATTTTACTAATCACAAAATGTGTTTAATTGATTCCATCAACTCTGTCTTAAGTATGTCATTTTTTATTTTAGTTGATCGATGGCCGCCCGTCTCATACTGTCAACGTGCCCTTCCTAAGATCTCAGATTGGCATAGTGTCTCAGGAGCCCGTGTTGTTTGACTGCAGCATAGCGGACAATATCAAGTATGGACATAACACACACAGTGTCAGCTTGGAAGAGATTGTTCAGTCTGCTAAGAAAGCCCACCTTCATGACTTTGTGATGAAGCTTCCAGATGTGAGTGGAAACAATTTCCCTAAAAATACAACTTTACATGCATTGCCATTGCAAATCCTGGGGATTTGTCTGGTACTGAAAACCATTCTCTTACTGTTAACAAGAATCAAAAATCAGTTTAAGTATTGTAGCTTTGTTGGAAGCCCGTTGATATTAATACTATACTTCATATTTACATAGTTTACTTATTGAACATTTGATCCTTGCAGAAAAAAATAAACTGGCAGAATGATGCAGAGTTTAGAGAGCATCCTCATTATAAGTTGGCTAGTAAGTTATTTTGAAAAGAGCCCAATAGATTGGAGTTGCACTTTATTGTGGTGGAACAGGTTTACAGCACTGTTGAACTTGTGACCTTTTGATTTCTCTTGACAAGAAATATCAGACTCGGGTTGGTGCCCAGGGCTCCCAGCTTTCAAGAGGACAAAAGCAACGCATCGCCATTGCCCGGGCCATCATCAGAAACCCTAAGATCCTGCTGCTAGATGAAGCTACCTCTGCCCTGGACACAGAGAGTGAAAAGGTGATACATTTCTAAACACCATGAAACAGCATAAACACAAAGCAAGTTATTACTTTACACAAATAAATTTTTTTCATGATTTACATCTCCACATGCTTAAACGAGACACCAAAAACTTACCTTAAAAAGTATTCTTCCTGACAAAGCTCTGTTTTCCTGCAGACTGTCCAGTTGGCTCTGGACGAGGCGAGAAAAGGACGAACCTGCATCGTCATCGCTCACCGGCTGTCTACAATCCAGACTGCTGACATCATAGCAGTGATGTCTAAAGGAGCTGTCATAGAACAGGGCACACATGATAAACTCATGGCCAAGATGGGCGCCTATTATAAACTGGTCACAACGGGTGCTCCTATCAGCTAGGCGCCTGCCGCCACATATGATGAACATGTGATGAAAATGATTATATATAGTATGGGGTATTGATTGATCTTAAACATGAAACCAATATAAGAATATGAAGGACAATAAAACTCACTGTAGCAAAAAACTTGTTAACTCAAAAGTAAAACTTTTTTGTCCGCCATATTGGAGAGGTCAAGATCTTTAGAGATGCAGACCCAATGTTAATGTTTTAAACTTAACCACAGTTCACATTTCAGTTTCAAACAACAGTGAGATGGGAGGGAAGTTTGGGGATTTAGGGGCGCTGAAAATATCTTTAACTGGAAAAGATCTGTTCATCATTGTTGAATGAATGAAAGGATGTTTTTCTTTCTTAATATGACCATCTAATGAATCCTTAACGCAACTTTTTAAAGAAAAAGTGGATCCTACACAAAACACTGTTACATCATCATTTCAAACAAAAATGTATGTAATAAAAATGTATTTCTTCCTGACTTCAGTTTTCTAAATATTTAACTTGAAGTTGCAGTGAATAAAGGCTGAGCTGCTGAGTGGTCCTATTTTATTTCGCCCCCTGGGCACAGAGGCATAATAAAGTACCCAGACACACAGATGTTTTCTTCAAGCTTGGCTTAACAAGTAGCCTCCTCACTTAGGACAGTTATATCATTTAGTGCCAGGCCTCAGGTGCCACTGGATGCTAAGCAACCACAGACGGTGGGAAAAGACATGAAAATGGTTTCGGCTGGGGAGTTGAACTAATGTGCTAATCTAGTTACATCAGAGACTCTGTTCTACCTCATTACATTTTGGCTGATTAACATCTGAATTTGCCTGGAGAAACTAAGGTACCCATATGAGATTATAATAATTTACACAGAAAGATATATACACACATACATCTACAGTTCATACAGGGTTGCTGCAGGAGACTGTGGTTCCTGGAAAATGCAGGGAATTATTGAAAGGTATATGTCAGATTTGCTGTTGTCATGTTGCCAAAGATTGGTCCTCCTAAACAGTACATATATTCAGTTTTGGGTTATTGTTTTTATATTTCAGCACAATTTAAATGTTTAGAACACTTTCACTAATATCTGACAAAATGCCATCAGAGTTTCAATTATTTTTTCAACTGTGCGGAAATGCATTATTTGACATAACAGACCTAAAATTAGGATTTTGTCACTGACTGAAGGGAAAGGTAAGTGTTGATTGTTTAGATGAAGCCTGACAAAGAAGAAAACAATTTTGTCCTTGAAATAGATTTTAAATATGAGATATAACTTTATTTCAGGCCTAGAGTGACAAAACACTCCTTTATTTATTTAAATGTAACTTATTTGAATCTGATGTTTGCAGTGAACCTCTATAGCCGGTGTTTCACCATTAATTATCCACATCTCAAAATGTCCTTGAGCAAAACACTGAAGCCTACATTGCTCTTGGTATTCATAAATAAAATGGAAGTTGCTTTTGGGAAATTGAAAGTAATGCAGTATAACTTTTCAGCTCTTTAATAAGAGAAGAGTGAATTCCCAATTGATAAAAAGTTTAACAGTTATATTTATAACATCTTTCACATCATGTCACTAATGCTTCACTTATACACTCATACACTCATGGGTAATCCTGTACATGTAAAACAAACAAAACAGAGAAAATAAACACATACACATGTCATACTTTGCTATGTTCATCACATAAAGTTAGACCTCCTTAAAAATGTATTAACTAATCTAACACAGTAATGTAACTTATTTCAACA
This sequence comes from Micropterus salmoides, assembly GCF_014851395.1. Taxonomy (NCBI): domain Eukaryota; kingdom Metazoa; phylum Chordata; class Actinopteri; order Centrarchiformes; family Centrarchidae; genus Micropterus; species Micropterus salmoides. The sequence continues at coordinate 14,182,292 of NW_024040596.1, read as the reverse complement.
GTACTTATGTGACTTACAATTACTGAATAACAGTCTGACAGATGATATATGTGTATCCACTACCCATATGATGTTCTTTAATGCTATTTAAAAGTAAGGAGAACAACATTACAAAATTTCACAATTCCCACATAATCTAAGATATTTAATAGCGACCAAACCAGGAGGAACTGAAGCGCTCTTGCAAAAAGATAAAAATGTATAGCAGAACCTCAGTGTGAGTGGGCATTTTGATAGTGGCATACGATTGCAGAGATGTGAGAGTTGCTGTCACAAACAGGTTTAAATCTTGTTTTGTTGCCGTTCTTCCCCCTTTATCTCTGACTGAACATCTGAGAGTTCACTTCCAGGCCCCAACCAAACAAGGTTTCCAGTTGTCTCACTAGACTGGTGAAAAGTGTGGTGTCAAGACAGATCCAATCTGGGTTAGTGCACCACCTCTTGGCTTTAGTACCTGACTACAAAGGATCAATGTCTGCTGAGTTGAAGATGAGATAAAAGCCAATAGCAAAAGAGGAAAGAATAACATTGGTCTGGAAGTACAATTTCAAGCTTGCTTTGCAGACTGAAGGGATGTAATCAAACACTTTGCCAACCACCGTGCCTACACATTGTAGAGAAAATCTGACTCTATTATTACATAGACAATTATGGTATACACCATGATGACAGTAAACTTGCCAGCTAAAAGGCAGAGGATAACCTGATGTGGGAAATGTGTTGCAATAAAATCCCTGGAGATGCAAATGCATATCTGAATTAACAACAAAGTCATCCACAGACAACACCTCAGGAAACAAAACCTGCAGGGATATAAACATTTAGACACAAACAGTAATGAAGAAACCACTGATGTAATGGTATGGTGCAAAATAACCGCCCACCTTTGAAAACTCTGCACAGAAGTGACTCTGGAGGAAGGCCTTGTAAAGCTGAAAGCAGAGGTGATCATCCCATACCATTTACATGATGAGCTCATGACATGACCAGATAAACTTCCTGCATAACGAACCATCAGAAGAAAGTGTTTGATGCGTGTTACATTTAAATATACTGCAGAGCTATTCAATAATAAATTCAAGTGGGCCGGATTTTTAAACCAGGACATGGAGATGGCCTGGACATTTTCTCATGAGTTGGGATGGTATCATTAGGATTTTTTCGTCACTTGTAGGCTTTTGGTTATCCTTATTGTTTCAGTTCTTTATCGGTGCTCTTATCAGTCCTATTTATTACTAAATAATTGCATATATTATTTGAAAAAATCAATATAATATTTTTTATTAACTAAATGTTGTTTCTAGAGCAGCAACAGGATTTACAACAGTAAAGTCACTAATATCTCACTGGAAACAAATCTCAAATGTCAGAAAAATAAATCATATAAATACACAAAAATGCTCTGAAAGACTATTAACCTCAGTGTTGGCAGTTGAAAATAAGATTGAACCAGTCCACAATAACTGCTCATACCATCTTGTTGCCCACACTATTACTGAGATGGAACCAGAAGGGGAAATAAACAGAAAATAATACGAGGGTCTCCCACAGATGACATAAGTTGAGGTGTTCGGTCTGAGGTTCCCTTTCTGTGTATTCCTGGCTGCATTTAAATGTTTAGCTGAAAATAAGTTAATCACAAAACGTTTTCTGTTCAAGTTACGAAAAAGAAACAGTCCCTCTGAATTGTAAAAAAAAAGTCATTTAGCTGATTTTTTTTAATAGTAGAAAAGGATTAACAATGCAATATATATACATACAAAACATAAGAGATACGAAGATACATATAGCTAGGGGGAGTCATTTTGCTGATTTGTAAGCGGAAGAAAAATAAATACAACGTTATTTCCAGTGTTCAGTCCCGCCTCAAGTTTATGGGATAATGGAAGTAAAGGAAGACATTTATACAAGATTCAGCAGAAAGTGGGGAAGGAAAAGTCAGTGAGGAAGGGCAGGAGAGAACAGTGTCAATTTAGTAGAATTAGACTAGGTCACACAAAGTTAAATGCATCTCTGCAGACATGGAATCTCCCATAGATCAGGAACCCGGAGATGCACTACATTTATTCATAAGCTAATGCTTTTATCCAAAGCAACTTACAATTGCTGTCAGAGTTTGCACGCCTCTGGAGCAACTAGGGGTTAAGTGTCTTGCTCAGGGACACAATGGTGGATAGGTCACCGTGGGGAATTGAACTCAGGTCTCTCACACCAAAGGCTCGTGTCTTATTATCCATTTTTCCATCACCACCCTGCACCTGCACTAAATTCAGGTTCATCCCCATCTGATCCTCCCCACCCCCTAACACAAGTGAGAGTAATCATGCAGTCAACCAGAAACTGTGGAACATGTGCTGTTTGAGTGCACTAAATACTCAAGAGAAAGACTGGCTTTAAGAAATGGACTGGAACATGAAGGAATTAAACAAATGGACATTAAAACCATTTTCTCAAATAACTCCGGAAAGATGGTGCTTAAACACATCTCATCTTTTTTTACAACCAACTGGACTGAACACAAGGATTTAGGCAGATGTAACTAAGATGTAGGTGATACCATTGGGAGGCAGCAATGCTCTAAAACAGTGCCGAGACTGCCAGAAAAAAAAAGAATACAGTAGGTGGCGATAATGCTCCATCTGGTTGCAAGTCACCAGTAAAAAGAAGAAGAAATAGTCCCCGCCTCCTGCATGCACACCGCGAATTTTTGAAAATAACGACTGGTTCAGTTGCAAGGCGTAAAGAGGTATATCAACAGCCACACATTAAAACCTGTGAGTATCCAAATAAAAACAAGTAGCTAATCAAATCAAAATCAATGTGAATTTGTAAACAGGCAATAGTCTTATTTCCTGCGTAAGTTAAATAAGGTGAGTCCTGCGCAAGCTACGGCTAACTGACCGCTGATGTTTCCCAGCTAACATTAGCGTTAAGCTAATGTTGCCAGTTGGGTTTTGCATTTCTAACCGCTCTGAAGCTGATAATACACGGGGCAACTTTTTGAGCAATGTTGCTGGGCAATCTTGCTAGTGGCATGTCCGACTGTGTTTTGAACGGATAGCGGCGGTGCGGTGTGGGAAGGGGATTAACGTTACTGTAGTAATCTTTACTCATTACCATTGACGGCAACGTTGCCCAGCACGATTGCTCTAAAAGTTGCTCTGTGTATCATCAGCTTTACTTTTCATGTATAACGTTAGAGGGTAGTAACGGCTAACTGCTAGGTAACGGCTCAGTCTGCACCGTAACAGTTGCAGCAAGTCACAAATGAGGCTGGCACAATGAGCTGTTTGTGTTGTTCTAACGTTATCATACCGATGTTTTCGGGGACTGACAGGAAGTCATCTAGCTTGACATGGAAGTGGAGGCTGCTAAGTTAATGTTTTATGAAAGTTTTGAAAAAACAATCCCAGCACAAGTTTCATTTCTATATTATTTTCCGAGCTGTCTTGCTACCGTCTCCACACTTCTTAGTCAGTGGATGGAGTTTGCTTGGTTGTCAGGGAAAGTTTTATTGATATCAAATGTGAAATAAAAACAATATACGGTAACATAATAAACAGAAAAATTGTGCCAGCTGCTGTTATGATTTAATCCATTTAATTTACTAATTCATGTAGCAACTTACGCAACCATACAGTCTTTCTGGTATAAAAGTATGGCAGTCGGTGGGAGTAATTTTTACACTGATGATAGTGTCTTGGTGTCCTTGTGTCCAGTATTTACAGCAGCTACGTGGTCTTCATATGAACAGCTTTGGGCCATTTTACTTTGGCTGACACTGGCCCCTTTGTCTTTGTTTCTCAGCTTCAACTTCAATTTTATCATTACCGCTGAAAGAAATTGTAAACACGAGTCACAAAAATACACTGACATTACCAGCTACAACATATAGTCAAAAACATACAAGCAGTATAAAGTATGTTTTTTAAAAAAGTGCTATGCAAGGTGAGAATAATGTTATTTTAAGTGCATGTGATGAGTGTCCTGTGTGTTGTTTCTATTGCAGATTGTCTGACATCTGAACATCATGACATCCATTACGGATCCCAAAATAAGTGAAAGGTTCACTGCTGCAATGGAGGAGATCCAAAACAAAAAGTTTAAAACATATGGGGAGATAATTGACACAACTGCAGAGCTGGGCCAGTCCCACAGACAGTTTGTGAAGTCTGCACTTGGTATGTTAGAGGTATTAGTTGTTGGAGTCCCTATCAATTTACATCCTGGCAATAGCTATTTTTCCAAGGATCCATATAAAAAAAAAAATAGACATATGGTCAGCTTGGTTGGATAGGTACAACAAAACAGTAACTATTTCAGTTCATCTAAACATCCCAACATTTTGATTTTTATTTTCTTCACAAATCCCTTCAGCTGCTTCTTAAAAGCTTTTGATGTAGATTATTGAGATATTAAGCACAAACTGTTGCAGTGACATCTGGCTTCATATAGATTTATAGCATTTTCAAACAAAGTACCAAGTACAACCAAGTACAATTGGTGAGCATGGGCCACTAAATACCTTTCCTTTTTTTGTGTCTTGCAAGCCACATAGTATTATTTCCTGAACTGGTATTATTCAGTTACACAGAGGGGTGCAGCAATCCCATTAATCACATGAAAAACAAGTAACCCACCACTGTGTCGAAGGAATTGTACTATTTTTACTGTACTATTTTTGGCTAGATGCTAGTCCTACAGTTTCAATTTGAGCTGTCTCAGTTTTTAACAAAAAAAAGGTGGTCAGAGTTTATGCGTATTTTAATGACACAGTGTGAGACTCAGCACATCAGGGCCATGAGTATGATTCCTATACAGTTATTTTAATTAACCTCAGAGTTGATGGTGTTTTCCTTTTGGTGCAGATACATGTTTAAAGAAATGTAAGGACGATGAGATGCTGTTTGAGACAATACAGACATTCAAAAGAGGTGAGTTTATGCATTTGGCCACAAAGCATTGTGTATGTGCCTTACACTCAGTTGTAGTAGCTGGTTGTTTCAATGTTTAGAGGAGTAATGAAGGTATTGGTATTGTACCCATGCCAACTGTATTTTTGTCCCAGCACTAACCCTGTTCTCATGTGCTGTAGAATTCCTCATTTTCTTATGCACACTATACTTGTTTGGGACAAAAGGTTGTAATGCAGCTTCAGAGGCTTCAGTGTTTATGTGAAAGCGTATTGTTGCAATGTTTGTCCCCCAGACTTGAAACAAAAAAATGCATCACTGAAAGAGAAACAGCACGCCATTTCCGACTTGATGTCTGAGATTGAGCAGAAAGAGATGCAGAAAGATGACATTATCCAGAAGATAGAGAAACTTAAAGAAGAACAAGCCAAGAGAAAAGAGCGTAAGTTGATATTTGAAAATTAAATGAATAGTTTAGATCGCAGAACTTAAACTTTGGCATATGATTGTTTTAGCAAATGACCCCTGCACTTGTTTTATGTCTTTTCTCTGTCTTCAGTAATTTTGTCTCAACATAAAGCAAACAAAGACAGACTGAGGAATCTCCAGAAAGCCAGATTAGTCTTTCAGGATAATTTGGGAATGGAGATACGAACAATCATCGGCAAAACACAATCGATTAAAGGTATGCCAGACACAAACATGTACATTCCCCTATTCTGTATCTTTCTTGAGTCCTGTTTCTGTCCATTGCTGTTTCCATACATTTAGAGTAAAACATGCAGATGGGAGTTATTTTGTACAGCTTAGAGGGTTTTTGGGAGTTCCTCTTGCCTGAAGCTTGTGGGCTCTCAGTTTAAGAAGAAATATGTTTGTTACCTGATAGGACTACCCTCTTTTGTTGCTTTTAATTCCTCCCTAGCAAAACACAATCAGAGGTGTAGAAATAAACTAGATTTCTAGCAGCTTAGTCATATAGTGCACTGATGACTCAAAGAAGTGGGCTTTTAATAAGAAATAGCTGTTATTTTTAATCAGATCAGTAGTGGGAGTACACCAGCAAGAGGAGAAGTTAGGGGGAGAAAACAGTACGTCACTAACACATCAACATCTCTGTGAAACACAACACTTATTGTAGCTTGTCTCTAGTAAACTACTGACTCTCTCCCCAGCTGATTGTAAATATGTTGTTTGTTGTCCTTAAAGGTGAACAGTTGCAGTTTATTTTTCGGCACATCAACCCTTTAGATCAGGACAGCGCCTACGTTGTCACAATGGGGATTAAAGAAGACGGATCATACCAGAGTAAGTTACACACACACTTTGTACTGTAGCAAAATGTTGTGCAGTTTATTGAAATTATGACTTCACTATTATCAATTTATCACCTTCATTTGAAAGATATGGCTGACAATAGTCTATGAAGACCAAACCCAGTAGTAAACTGACCCTACGCACAGGTATTGCCTGTGTACCCAGAGCCTTATATAGCTTATTCCTCTGTGCCACATGATTCCCATGAACATTATGCACTGTGGTGTCGAGTTAATCCTATATGCAGTGTCATACTTCATATAGGATACTCACTGGAGCATCAAATGTGTATTAATCCACCAGTGAAAATAGTCCCTAACAAATGCAGTATTTACTCCTGTTTAAATACAAGTTGCTTAATACAGCAGTGCCCAGCTGTGTTGGGAAGTTATTTAGCTTTATTTAAAAACTACATATTTATGACCAGTTTTTAAATACCTATGTCACTCAGTAGGAACTAATGGGCATGGCAATAAGTGCCACAGACAGGATAGGGAGGGAAAAATTCTAATACACTGCTGGTTTGGGGCCTTTTGATAGATTTATTAATAATAATTAAAATATTAAATATCCCCAGCTTTATCCTGCAACAAGCATTGTAAATGTATTCTCTAATATTAACCTAAGTCTATCATTTCTACAGTTGTGTCGAGTGACCCCGTGCTCGAGTGTTTGCCAGTACTGGAAAGCCGGCTTCAGGAGACCAATAACTTACCAGCATTCCTGGCAAACGTCAGGAAGGAATTTGTCTCTCTTGCACGATGCTAAGATTGTGGAGTTCAGCCTCGAACAGGTGTTCTGGTGGAGATATGACCCTTGTCTTTTATGTCTCTAAATCCTGCAAAAATCACTAGTTGGCTGTAGATGTTCTTCAAAAGTAACGAAAGATTCACAGATGATGTAAATAGTTTTCATTTATTTTCTCATGTCATCTCTGAGATTAAAGGGGGTGAGGATAAGATAAGTACATAGTTTCTATTTTCACTAGCTCCATTATTACTTATATTAATCATATTCATTTAAATACGTATTTATCAAATACTATAGTTAGGTTCATCTGTACAAAATGTGGCATATATAATTGGGGGGGGGGGGGGGGGGGTCATTTGGGTATAAGAATTCACATACAGTATGAATTTTAACAGCATTACAAAATACAAATCATTACGTTTTTCCCAACATTACAAATTTAGGGGGAACAATGACAAAACCGACACTGTCAGCAGAGGAACATGTATTGTTAAACTGAATGCTTCTGTCTTTTTTAACCACTTAAAAGCAACAAATTACTTCAGCCTCCACAAACAATATGTGTTTTAGTTGGGATGAGGTATCCAGTTGTTACCATCATATTTGTGGCAATGCAGAAGTTCCTCTTTGATTTTTTGCTGACGTCAGTCAGGCGTCAGATGATTTGACTTTGTGCAACACAGGCAACTCCTCAACATAGGTTGATGGAAAATGGCCTGTCTTACCATTAAGTTCACCAAACCACCAACCATTCTCCTCCTTTTTGTGAATGTCTAGAAGATCTCCTGTAAAACCATAACCCAGTAATCTTATCAGATTAGTCATAAACCTGCTACTATTTTAGATTTTCTGCAGTTGAGTTGCCACTTACCTTCTTTCAAAGACAATTCATCATCCTGTTCAGATGTGAAATTGTACAGGGCCTTGCATTTTCCTATACTGCATGACTCTGGTGGTGTTAGACCTATTCAATGTTGATATAATTATTATTAGTTTTAATTTCAAGGTGTGATGAATAGAAATAAATCTTTGTGTTGGTGCTCTGAAAATGTGTTAACCTCTTTCTTTGTCTTCGTCGGTTTGAGGCAGGGCTCCGTTAACAGTGCTGTCACACTCGACAGCTACAGTTTCATGTTTTGTAGCTCTGGGAGTGACTGGGTCAGTAGCACTTTGTAAACCCTCCGCAGACTGCTGTGTCACAAACGGAGCAGGTCCTTTGTAAATGATAGACGCTCTCAGTGACTGTTGGGATCTGAATGGGGTCCTCTTGAGTTTGACTGGACGAGTCAGTTGAACAACACTGTGCTCACAGTCCTGACAACAGTCAAAATAGTTAATGTTTGACCTCATAAAGATTTGTATGTCTCCAATCAGTTTTGGCCATTCAGGCCAACATTATAATTATAAACTCCCCCTTAACCACTCAGCTATCTCTACCCCAGAACATACTTAAAATCCTGAAAGTGGTCTATGTACACTTACCTTATCTTTCCATTTCAGTATGCTTTCACTAAATCGGTGGGAGGACTTGGGTTTCCCTTTTAATTCAGAAAGCGATGCAGAGAGTTTGTAGTGAGTTGCCTCAAGGAGGTCCAGTTTTAGAGTACACTACAGGGAATAAGATGGCATTAGTGAACACTTGAACCAGTCTTATTTATGATCAGTTTAAAGTAAATATCCATCAACTTTACACACTGTACACGGTTTACCTCATCAAGCTGCTGTTCAATTTCCTCAAGGTTCTTTTGGTTTGAAAAAGATGGATTTTCAGAGTATGTTTTCATCAGTCTTTCAATTCCTGCAATGAGAATGTCAAAGGTGACTTAGAAAACAAAATGAACGACCTTATGTAGTGCTTTCCATTATGAATCACTGAGTCATACTGAAATATAGTTTTTCCACCTCCTTCAGATTATACTGTCATTTTAATGTTCTTTTTAATTGACAATGTACTGAACTCGCCTTCACGGTCTTTATTTGTTTTTGTAATACTGTTCTCCAGGCGCTGGAGTTTCAGTTTGATGGCCTCTTTTCTTCTGTCTTTGCCCATCAGTGATTTGTTGTCCTCCTCCTGACACATGCAGAACAGAGATCACATGAATTTATCACAAAACTATGATAGGCTTGGTTAAAATGTGCTATTCATGCAGTATGTGCCAAAGCTACAAGGTTAACGCATACAAAGTGAATATTTCCTGGAAATTTTACAAACACGCTATTGTCACTACTGCACTGCATTCTGCACATTTATATACACTCACCTAAAGGATTATTAGGAACACCATACTAATACTGTGTTTGACCCCCTTTCGCCTTCAGAACTGCCTTAATTCTACGTGGCATTGATTCAACAAGGTGCTGAAAGCATTCTTTAGAAATGTTGGCCCATATTGATGGATAGCATCTTGCAGTTGATGGAGATTTGTGGGATGCACATCCAGGGCACGAAGCTCCCGTTCCACCACATCCCAAAGATGCTCTATTGGGTTGAGACTTGGTGACTTTGGGGGCCATTTTAGTACAGTGAACTCATTGTCATGTTCAAAAAACCAATTTAAAATGATTCGAGCTTTGTGACATGGTGCATTATCCTGCTGGAAGTAGCCATTAGAGGATGGGTACATGGTGGCCATAAAGGGATGGACATGGTCAGAAACAATGCTCAGGTAGGCCGTGGCATTTAAACGATGCCCAATTGGCACCAAGGGGCCTAAAGTGTGCCAAGAAAACATCCCCCACACCATTACACCACCACCACCAACCTGCACAGTGGTAACAAGGCATGATGGATCCATGTTCTCATTCTGTTTACGCCAAATTCTGACTCTACCATCTGAATGTCTCAACAGAAATCGAGACTCATCAGACCAGGCAACATTTTTCCAGTCTTCAGCTGTCTAATTTTGGTGAGCTCTTGCAAATTGTAGCCTCTTTTTCCTATTTGTAGTGGAGATGAGTGGTACCCGCTGGGGTCTTCTGCTGTTGTAGAACCATCCGCCTCAAGGTTGTGCGTGATGTGGCTTCACAAATGCTTTGCTGCATACCTCGGTTGTAACGAGTGGTTATTTCAGTCAAAGTTGCTCTTCTATCAGCTTGAATCGGTCGGCCCATTCTCCTCTGACCTCTAGCATCAACAAGGCATTTTTGCCCAGAGGACTGCCGCATACTGGATGTTTTTCCCTTTTCACACCATTCTTTGTAAACCCTAGAAATGGTTGTGCGTGAAAATCCCAGTAACTGAGCAGATTGTGAAATACTTAGACTGGCCCGTCTGGCACCAACAACCGTGCCACGCTCAAAATTGCTTAAATCACCTTTCTTTCCCATTCTGACATTCAGTTTGGAGTTCAGGAGATTGTCTTGACCAGGACCACACCCCTAAATGCATTGAAGCAACTGCCATGTGATTGGTTGATTAGATAATTGCATTAATGAGAAATTGAACAGGTGTTCCTAATAATCCTTTAGGTGAGTGTACAGTGTATATATAACCTTTAGGTCCGGTAAATCTAATTGAGATTACTATCATATTCGCAAAGTAGACCCGAGTATAACCTGACGCCTACATACAACACAACAAGCAGTAAAACAGTAATACATTAAAAAACAGGCTCCATGTCGAGCCCTGTCACACATTGACCAATACAGCTTTACATCTATGGCAGTATGAATACTAACATCAAAAAGACATCCCATGCAGAGATGTCTTATGTCTTTGAAAGGGTGAGTCACTGAATGAGTCTGTGGCCTGCAGGCAAGCCTCTCAACCGATTCTCTGAGCAAAAAATTGCAGACTTACAAAATAATCAGCCACCAGATACTCTGCTTTGTTATCTTCAGCTGTGATGCTGGTTTCCACCACCAGGGTTTGTATGTCTTTATCCATGTCCACCCTTTGGACTGCCTGTTCGGTCTGTCTTTGGCCCTAGAAGTGGCAGAAGTGCATGTTATAATTTTCACCAGGGAATTTAGTGCATACATATGAGCAGGTTGGAGATCAGGAAATCTTACATGTATGATGGTCTGCCCAAAGCTGGACATGTGGAGGTTGTATTTATTCAAAAGGTTGAATAGAACTTCAATTCGCTGTTTCTCCATCTCCTGTATGATCTGAAAAAAACAGAAAATGGCACTATGAGGCTTTCTGTACAACATCCCTGTCACCTACTGCTGGATGATTGTCACCTAAATCTGAGGTAAAATTTAAATAAAAGCACTAAGGAAAACCAGGTCATTGTGACTGGAAAGACTGCAAGAGATAATGAGTGTGAGCAAGCGGCCTCAAACGTTTCACTCATTTTCCATTGTGGTGCTATTCCTTGCTACATGCTGATAAAATCTGTGTATCCAAGAGAATACAGCATTTAACTCAAGCTGCAAGAAGAGATGAGCTGCTCCTGGCACTTTCCACACACCAGGGATTGCCGCTGTTGCCAGAAGTTGGTCGACGTGGCTCTGAATTTTCATGAATATTGGATACTGCACAGAGCAATATCTAGTCACTAATCTTGATCTTCATCCTCCAGTAGATCCAGCTTCTCCCCTTCTCTACCACTCTTTCTAGTTTCTGTTTGTTGTCCTCTTGTGTGTTTATTGTGGCCTGTCCTCGCTTCAGGTGGATAGGGGGTGATGTGGCACAATGACGCACTTATGTCCCCAGGCCGGGACTCTTATCAAACATGAAATTTGGAACAAATCTGGCAATGTGGTGCCGAGTTACCACAGTTACATACGAGATAGCCAAGTTAAGAATTGAGAAACTTCAGCAATTCACAGTATCACATCAGACACGCCGACTGACGAAAACTGAAAAGCTAGGCTATTTAGCATCACAAGGGTCTTTAGATTGCGTTGCCAAAATTTGAAGTTGATCTGATAAATTTTCTTGGTTTGTTGTTTGTTTGGAGCCAAATGGCAAAAAATGCCCTAAAATTGCACATTTTAGGAAATCCAAAATGGCTGACTTCCTGTTGAATTTAGGGTATATCTCCAACAGGCTTTTTTAAAAGTCTGGACATAATACATGTGCCTCCCAAATTTGGTACATCTTGGAGAAAGATACAGACGCAGAGGCTGCTTTGTTGAAATTTTTAGGGGGCACTATGGAGCCATTTTGCCACACCCATTGTCCAAGATCCACATCAGACGAGTATTTTCACCACTTCTGACGTATGTAATAAGTTTCACAATTTTTGTAGCACCATGAGCACCCCAAAAATGTGTTTGAAGTTTTAATAATAAAAACCCCCATAAAGATTTCAATAGGGACCTCTGGGACCTGCTGCTCAGGCTCTAATAAGTTGCAGAATTCACTGGGTGGACTGTGATCATTTGATGCTCGGGTGGTAGACTGACTGCTTATAGGGCATTTTCTGCAACCAAAAGCTCACTGGTTCCACTCTTATTACAAATGAGGTGTCCTTGAGCAAGACACTGAACGTACCTGTTCACTCACAAAAAGCCACTCTAAATAAGAGGAACAGCTAAATGCCTACAATATGAGAAGCAGGAGAGCATTTTCTGCACCTGGTGGCAGTTTTTCAATGTGTTTTCCCACTTGAGTCTCATGTGATGACCCTCCATGTTGATATTAAAGTACTCCTCATCCACCCGCGCCTGCATCTCTGCCGACTTAGTCAGCCTGTTCAGCATCTGTAGTCAAGGACAGGGGGAAAAAAATCTTGTTGGCATGTTGGCAGCTTTTCCAGCTGGTATTTACTCCCAAATAATGAAAACATATGTAGCGGCCATATCCTGTACCTTTTGTTTTTCCTTTTCTGTGCAAATGTGTTTGTTGTTCTCAACAAAGTTGAACAAAGCCTCGTGCTCCCTTGTTAGTCCAAACAATTTCTTCTTGGTCTGTTTTAGAAAAGGAAACCATAATCCACATACATAAGATATTCTTGACATAACAAAATGATATAGATTTAGAAAAGTAAACCATAATCCACATACATAAGATATTCTTGATATAACAAAATGATATAGAATAGTTCAGCACTTTACTGTGCCATGTGTGAGTGAAGGAAGCTGCATAGAAAGCAACTGCCAGATTTTAAATTAGCTCTTGTGTAACGCATGAGAAAGTATGACATACAAGAACGGCCAGGTTTTCAGTACATTAAATTACAAATGTCTGCTGAAACATTTATTCTATAATATTTAATTCATATTTGAGAAAACCGGTAAGTTTGTATTACATTAAGTCAATTATTTCAGTTATTTTTAAGTACTTCATGTTAATTCAAAGGAAGACAATGGTTTTCTAAGTTGTTATGTAAAAATAACATTAGTAAACCTTCTAATGAATGCCATATCTGTAACAGTTACATAATGCATTATGAGACATTCATAATACAGTGTAAAAGTTGTTATGAATCTTATGAAATATGGTGTTTCGTAACAACAGCCAAAAATTACAACATGATCAATTTTTGCATGAAAAGTTATAAAGTCATGTGAACATTACTGTGCTTTCTGGCACCATACTGAGCAAAGCATTTGTTTATGGCTGGGCTTAAAGCCTTCTTAATAGTCCCAAAGTCTTTTTAACACTTTATAACCTGTCAGGCAAAATGGATAGACTGATCGCAAGCTATTTACAATCCTTTAAATTGTAAAGCGTGGTGATCCTACTTTTAGTGGATGTTTTGATGATAATGCATTATTAAAGTTTTTATCAATTCAATTATCCGTAATGCTCACATTGTAATGCCTTATATAGAGTGTAAGGGCTTCACTATAAAGGTCACCAATAGTTGAAAGTCACACAAATGTCTTCATGGATCAGTATAATAATTATAATTGTTGGCAGCAGCTCCGTCCTATCTTTGCAATATTTAAAATCTATATATTTTTTAATTTTGGAAAAAGATTCTTTACCTTAAGTTGCTCACTCCAATTAGTAGTAACAAGTTTTCCATTTCTTTCAATGGCACTGTCAAGCTATTAAAGCACAGACAAGGATAGAGATACATTTTAACTGAAGGGTCGAACAGACGTACAGATACAATGGTAAAGAACCAGTTTCATACAGGCCTCTTCCTCTTAGTCTGCTCATCTAAGACTTGTCGTAGTTCCAGAATTGCTTCTTGCTGAAATGCATTTCCTAATGATCTGAAATGAGAACAACAAGCACCATATTTAAGTCCAGATATCTCTAACATTTGTTTAATGTGTGGACAGGCACTGCTACGAGGTGAGCTCAGGTTGAAAACTACCTGTGGGCGTCTGCTCTTGAGTACATCTCATCTGACACATGACACCAGGCACTGTAGGTGGAACTGAGTAGGGAGCCAACAAGAAAAGGTTAGAGTTGTGGGCTAATTAGCCTGACACCTGCCTATATTTTGTCACATCTAACTTGCTAGGCGCATGCTATTTCCCATGATACCATCATTTCTGTACAGCACTTGACAGTTAGTCCCCAGGATAGGCCATGTTAAACACAGAACAAACAAAGGACAGAGCCGATTAAACATTCAGCACTGAGTCGCTTACTTGTTTGACATTTCTTTGGAGGCCCTGATGAGTTTGCCAGCAAGTTTTTGCAGTCCTTTAGCATAAGTAAGTTCCAGCTCCGCCCTAAAACAGGAAAATGTTGCAGCGAGAGATAATGACTGCGTCAAACAATAAGTCCTGCCACTCCTGTCATTAAAATACTTGAATTACTCTGAAGGTTATATTGTATTGTATTGAACATACCTTTGCTGAAAAACTGTCATAAGTTCTTTGCAGAAATACTCCCCAGTTTTTGAAAATCGTTTCACATTTTGATAGAGCTGGTTATACTGAAAGACAAGAGAATAAGGTTGGAGCAAAACATACAAAGTTAGTTCTGATTGTGATAGTTTCGAGTCTGTCTGTCATAATAAAACGCATATTGAAATCTTATTTTCCACTCCGGTGCATTTAGAAAGTAAAGAATGGCCTGGATTTTTCAAAGAAATACTCACAGAGCAGGTGCTGATAGGGTCCTTCATCTTAAGACTGTGGCAGTTTGTTGACTTTGGACCTGAGACTTTGACCACCCTCCTCCCAAAGTCACTCATGCGGAAATCACCTGAGCTTTTGTCAATGCACTATACAAAGGACAAGTCCAGTGAGGGGGTGAAAAAAGAAACTATAAATGCAAACTCAGCCAGGATGGCAGATGTACAGAAAGGAAAATGTATAAACACAAAACAAAGGCCTATCCTTGCTCTCATGCGTCACTTAGCCTATTAATGGTGACCAAAAAGAAGTACATTAACTGGGTATAAGTCCCCCTTTATAAAGGGATTAGAAGTTGTAATGGCTGACATAAACCATATTTACTGTGTCTGTCTGCTGTGTGGTGCTGAGGAGGTATTGTAGTGGGGTTTTTTTTACAGCATGTTCTCTATAAAGAGCTGCCTGCTGACGCTATGAGAGTGGAGAGTCTGAACCAAAACAGTTGTCGGCCAGAAAACCAAAACAAGTTAATACCATTAATGATGGCTCTGTTCTATTCAAGTTTCCCAATATGTCATGACAGTGCGAATATGCCAGCATGAACAATACTGGGACCCTGAAACTAAAGCACCTAAAAGGAATACAGCCATCACCAATGAATTTAATTCTATCTCAAATAAAAAAAAATTCAAATTAATTTATTTGTAAACTTAGAATTCACCACCAGGATTTGATTTTGTTTCTTTGCTGATTAAACTTATTGAACAGAACCACACACATTTGCAATCTTCATGTTTTTTTTATTGAATCATTCAAAGAACTCATGTCTGCCTCCTCAGAGGACAAATGGCCTTTAATGAAATGCTTACCAGAAATGTACCAGAATACTTAACAAAATGCTTTAATAGGGAATACAGCATCTAGACCGATGTCCGATGCACACACTTAATACTGTCATTGACATCATATACACGGTTTGAGTGGAGAATGTATTTCAAAATGTGAGTAAACATTTTGGCATATCTTTGGGGGTGTAGCATTAAAAGTAAACCCAGTTCTTCAGCATTTTGCTAATACTCGTTATCATGATGTTGTGGTGTGAACAAACAGCTGTGCTGTTGTTGTTCAAGATTATTTCATCTTTAACACTGACGTCAAAGGAGAATAGATGTCTGACTACCATCTGCAAAAATATTTATAAAAAATAAATAACATAGAAAGACACGAACATAAGAAGAAATACCCCCAGTATGCCAGACTACTGTATGTTAAAGTAGCATGCTTACACCATAAAGTGGAATGCTTTCATTCATTGGCTAAACAGAGTGGGTTGTACCGATAGGAGTTGATATTTCATTAAGTGCATTTTGATGCAAATATATAGATGGAAAAAATAAATTGCGTGAGGAAATAAGCAAAGAATCAAATTGACAACAAAACTGCATTCACATAAATCTATCAAGAACTTCCAGCCACAGACAGGCGATGTTGTTCATGTTTCCACCATACACTCAAATACACACACACACACACACACACACACACAGATTGATGGATGGTGTCTGTAGCATGGCTCCAGTGTTGTGATATCAGCTTAGTCAGTGTTCGTCGGGATATGGGGCTCCTGTCAGGTAGCCGTTGGTCCCGTGATTTTTGTTGGTCCCATTGGTGGTGGCGCTGTTGTGGTGCTTCTGATTGGGTGGGGGGCTGTCATCCTCATCAGAGCTGGACTCAATGTCGCTGCGGTCGTCTTTAGACACCTGCAGAAATAAGAGGGATGGTTGCGGCATTATCTGTGGCGACCATGCATGGCGGTGCTACAAATGGGTGTCAGAGTGGCATAACGGAGTTGTTCTGCCAATCAGTATCAGGCAACAAGCTGTAAAAGCCATAAAATATATTTGCTCGAGATATGGAGACCTCTGAACATTTTGTTTGCAGCTAATTCTTTTCATCATTGATTAATCTTGTGACCCTTTTTTCAAATCGATTGCTTGTCAGTCCAAAACTTAGATATTCAATATACAATGATATAAAACAGAGAACAGGAGCCAGTGAATGTTTGGCATTTTTGACTGATTTTTTTGCATTTTGACTTTTGACTAATCAATTACAGAAAGTTGGTAATACATTTTTGGACGATCAACTAATCTATTTATTAGCACTAGATATTGTATAATTTAAAATGCCATGTGTCCATTTATCTAATATAACAAGAGAGTATTCAGGATTTACAAATAACATTGGCAAAATAATTACAGGAGTGTGAATAAAAAGCAGCAACAAACAGTGAGAATGTGACAATAAATAGCACTAAGAGTCACCAGCCATGCTAGTGGCACTGTGAGGCTGTACTTAGGCACAGCTGAAAATGGGAACATACGCACAATGACGATGTTAACGTGCTTAGCAGGTCTAATGTTTACCATGTTCACCATTTTAGCATGTTAACATTTGCTAATGACTGTTACACACAAAATACAGCTAAGGCTGATTTGAATGGCATTAGTTTTGCAGGTTATTTGTTTATAAACTAAAGTGTTAGTTATCACACAGTTATTATGATTCATCCTGACGGGGGCATAGGTTAGGGTTGATTGACAATCAGGAACATGATGAATGCAACAGATTACATGGATGCTTTGAAGCTACTTACATGTAACGGATTCCATTTTCCCACCTTGACGGTTGCAGGTTAGCATGGAAGAATAAAAAGGGAAAGTCAAAATGGCCTTTGAAAACACCACACAGTATTTTTATACACTAGCAGCAAAACACCCTATTATGCAAGAACAGGTATAAATGGAAGGTATATGTATGGAGAGCAAGTCGAAAGAGGGTCTGAGTGTAGTGACTCACCTTTCCTTTGGAGATGGCTCGGCATGCTGTCTTCACTATGAGGTAGGACCAGAAGGAGTGAAGAAGCTGCAGCAGGACCAGAAGCAGGTTGAAGACCCACCAAGACGGGTAGGGCCCTACAATCTCCCAACTCTCGAACAAGGTGGTATTTAAAATCCTTCCATAGAGACAGAGGGAGAGTGAGATAATTAACTTGACATGTTTTATTAGAAAAGCACAGGACTTTCTCTTAGTGGGGAAATTGTATATCCTGAGGAGCAGGTAGAAATAGCCAAAATAGCCAAAGCCAGTGACAAGAAAAGAGGACACCTTGTGCCAGATGTACAGAACTCTGTGTAGATTCACAACTTAAACTGTCTGTTTGCACAAAGACAGAAATATGCACATGCATTCTTTTCATCAAATTTAAAAAGCATTGTATATGCCTGATTCTGTTTTTCTAAATCTCAATCCCTGTGGATCTGGATGCACATGCACAAGTCTAATTTCCACTCCCAGTTTGTCATAAATGGATGTAGAAAGTCCCTTAAACAGCAGTTCGCATATCGATATTTGTGCTTGTTTTGTGTGCGTACGTATCGTTTATATGATGTGTTTGTAGCACAAAAAGATGTGTGTCTTTGAAATAGCATTTTGTTTATAGTGCAATAAACATAAAAGTCTACAATTAAAATTGCAAATGGAGAAGAAAAAGCAGTGTATCTAGCTTCACATGACATGCAATAAAAATTTTTAAGGATGTTAAATTTATCCCTGAGCCAATTCTTGCAAATGGTCTGTGAATCATCCTCAGGATAGTGAAGCCATGGCAACAGCTTTACAGTAATGACAACTTTACTACTGGTGTGGTGGGGGCTGACTAAAATCTAGAATAGGATCATCATATTACAGCGTAGAAACAAAGACAGAGAACTGTGGGTATAGGGAAAAAAGAAAGACAGACAACTGAAGCTGCCTGACTCAGAACCTAATCACGTCTCTCTTCGTTTCACTGAAAGGTGTGATAACACTGCTGCTGATAACTGCAAGATAACTGCTGCACTTTCAAGGACTAAAACCGGTTTGTGGTAACTCTGATTCACCATCTAATGTAATTAGACTTTTAATGTCTGGGTAAAACAATCCTGCAAGAAATTCATTTAAACCTGCCTGTATTCTCTGGTGTAGAAATTTGGATGGATTGGCTACAACTTGAAATGCAACAAATATCTAAAACCAAAAAAGCAACACCACACAATGATAAAAGATTCTCATGTGTAGAATACCTTTTGATGTTTTAACAATCAGGTGGAACTCTGACACTGTTTTCAATAATAAAGCAATAACCGTAACGATCTGCTTTTCATTAGTTGATTTGTTTGGCTTTCTTTGAGGGGTTAACGCTGCTGTATCCATAGTAACTATTACTTAGCAACAAAATTCACAGAGATGTGTCTGAACTGCAAACTGTAGTAAAAAAAGCACTGAAGTCTCCATGGCACTGACATGCATTTTCAGGGACGGCCTGGCAAAATGTGCAGAGCAACTCGGTCATCTGCTGCACGGGTCTCTGACTGCCTGTATAGACTGTACTATATGTAAATGACACGCTCACACTACCTCAGCCATTAGAAGGGTGCTAACTGTGGTACACAGGAAAGAGAATAACACTTACCAGACAGGGTAAACTCCCAGCCTGGAACTTATGAAGAGAATTGCAAACATTGCAAACAGTAGGTTGCACAGTATCTGACATTTGGCATAGTTGGCCATCTTGGCAGCCTTGATAGAACATGAAAGAAATCAATCATTAATCAGACCATGTAAACAACTTGAAATATCTCTGACAATATATGAATTAAAAAGCTCTAGTTTCCACCATTGTTGAGGGTATAACTAAACTATCAAAATCAAAAAAAGCGTCTGTTCAACATACACTGTACCTGTATTATACAGTCTGACACAATGTTTATAATACAAAGAGTGCAGTTAAATTTAGCTATAGATGGCTGATAGTTGACCATGTAAACTCCCAACACTCCACCCACACACCCAATCATCTTTGCCTGTGTTTGCCCGGCTGTCAGCATTTAATTCTCTCACCCATCCTCACCTCTATTAGCACATCGGCTGCATCGTGGAGACACATGACCAGGGTTCCCACTCGTGCCATGTTGTTCACATAGGAAAACGTGATGAGGGAGATTGTTGCCACATGGTGCAGGAACATGATCAGGAAATCCTGGGGACATAGTTGCCAAGGAAACGTCAGAAAACCAAAGAAAGTATTCTCAAAACTGCCTCGATGCTGTTCGAGTCACTGCATGCAGCACTTAACCAGAGCGTAAAAACAGGATAAAGTAAAAGGGGACATACACATACTGTATTGTGGAGATACAAGCTTTGTGTGGTTGTAGTAATGCATGACAATTTGTAATTTGTAAATGACAAAGCCCCTACTGCCGAGTAATATTAACTGAATAAGAGGAATTATTGTGCAACACAGTGGTGCCTATTTTCAAAACTGACGCAAGAAGCACTTCATGTTTGTGTTTACATGACCTTGAAGTGTGCTTTGCCCAAGTTAGTCGCTGCGCGAGTGTGAGTATGTGTGTGTGGATTAACATCTTCCAAAATAAAACCTCTATTTTGGTTAGCCGTGTTCCTCATATGCCACTGTGATTGACACAGCTATTGAAAAGATATAAAAAGTTATGACAGGACAATGATTATGATTAATCACCACTTACACAAACAAAGATAGCAAGTATACCCTCGGTGTCCAAGCATTCATGAACACTCAATTGCAGTTGTGCTGTGGAATGTGTATATATATGTGTGTGTGACAGTATATATAATATATACAACATAGATAATATAATCTACCGAATGTGTTGCTTATAGTAATCCTCATCTGATGCTGCCATAGTGTCAAACTGCAATTTAGCCATTTCAAAATATGTTGAAAAGCAGTGGTGGGAGAAGAGTTCAAATCCTTTACTTAAGTAAAAGTAACACCACAATGCAAAAATACTCCATTACAAGTAAAAGTCCTGCATTTAAAATGTAATTTAAAGTACATTTGTGTCAAATAAATGTAGTAGAGTTAAAAGTACAATATTTCCCTCTGAACCCCAGTGCAATAGAAGTATAAAGTGGCATTAAATGTGTACTCAAGTACAGTACTTGAGTAAATGTTCTCTGTTACATTCCACCACTGTTTGTAAGTAAGCAAACATCTCTGTTTCTCTACTGGAAATCAAAATCAAGCAGAACGAAAAATCACTTAAGCTGAACATGATCTAAAACAATCGTTACTGTAGGTAAAATTCAGGTGAAAATATATGACTTTAGGCTGTAGGATATGATTTAGCTTTGATCTCGTCTGAGTATGAGCCATTTGGTTTGGAACAGCCCTGAGTGGAGCTCCGGGTGACTCAGGATGCAGACAGGTGGCATGGGGAAGCATTCCTCTAGCAAATCTTAATAAGCTACAGAAACGTGTCAGCTCAAAGCAACGAGAACTAGTCCAAAATGGCGACAGAATGGAGGAGGAGGATGAGAAGGAAGAGTAATGATGCAAGATACAGAATGAAAGCAAGGTAAAAGAGTGTGCAGGGAGAACATACTGGAATTGGCAGGGGATGCAGAGGACCTCCTCAGTGTAGTACTGTGCATGAAAAAACTGAAAGGAGAAACAAAAACAGACAACATGCCAACAGTCAACAAAGAGATGACAGAGTGAAGGCATACACAGCACGGCATCGAGGGGGCTGCTGTGAGTGCGGTGAGTGAGGTTTGTTCTGGAGAGGGCAGAGCTGAGGATGGACTGGAGACAGGAGTAAGATCATGGCTGGAAGGCATGCAAATTGATACTTAATGAACCCAAAGTATAGCCATTTTTTTAACAAACAAGAAAAGAAGATGAAAGTGAGTGGAAGTGGGCCATTGCACATTAAGTTTTAAGTTGTGTTGTGTTTGTACAAACTGACACTGAATCTCAGCTCTTACAAACAGTGGCCACCTTTTAAATCATATTCATGGTACAACGTGCTAAGCGATATTCTGGTTCCTAATTATACATGTAAAGTTAAAGAAACCTGCAGCTTGGTGGAAGTAGATGTTACATTTACCTGGTTAATACATCAAAGAAGACATAACAGTGACATGTTAATACTTGGGATATGTTATGAGGGTTTATTGTGTATTATTTTTAAGGATTAAGTATGAATAACATAACACTAGGTATTTTACCTGTTGCTATACCCTACCAGGACAATTTTTTGTCTGATATAATTATTTATATAAATAACTGACTAAACATAATTACATGAAGTTTTAAACTTCTGTATGTATATGTGAGTACTGTATGACACCATTATGTAACAGATTAAAGATTATTTTACACAATGACAAAAACAAAGTAATTGCTGCTTGAGAATTGCTTTTGTGAAGTTTGACAGAGTAATCCAATTTCTGAATGTTCGAAAAAATCTGTTAATCCTTCTTACCCTCGTAATTTTGTGTTATTTCACACACCAGTGAGAATACACCGAGGCGGAAAGCAAATGTTCACAAGCCAGTAGACTAAACATTACAGACATGATGGACAGTCAAGCAAAGATAATGTCCTTTTTCTGTGACAGCACTGCACAACGGCATAAACAGAACATAATTTTCTGGCTTCAACCCAAAAAAGTGATTAATAGAGTCACTTTTGCATTACAGTAGCTCTTTTAACAGACATTGAATGATACACGTTATTGGAGATGCATGGTGTATGTTTTGGTGTGACTTGCAATTATTCATACCTTCCTCCTGATGTCTGTGAATTGGGAAAAGAGTAAAGACAGGTAGAAAGACAGCTCCAGTATATAGTAATAATGGATGTCCACAGTCAGTGGCTGCATAAACACAAAAACAACAATGTTAAAATAAATATCTGAGAGGTAAGAGTCTTGGTCATACAAGTCATCTTGCTGTATCATGATTACTAAGGATGGGTAAACATGCTGTATAAAAAGGCTTTTACCTGATAAGGGTAGTTGTACCAGCACTCTTTAGTGTTCCAAAGCCATGGACTCTGCAGAAAATGAAAAACAAAACATAAAATTAATACTTTTTAACATTTATGAAACAAATACAACCAGATGATATTTGAAATGTAAAATATAATAAAATTGTCAGAGTGACTGTGGTTAGGACTGTACTATAATAAAATTTACTGTGGAACTTTGTCATTATATCTCTGACAATTTTATAAATATAATATAATTCTGTCAAGGAACCCAAATATATATATTCTCCACTACTACTACTACTACTACTACTATTTTATTTCTAATCTTTTTATAAAACCTAGAAAGAGCAGGTTGCATTAAAGACAATATCAATCCAGTGTTATCCTGCTCCTACACAAACAGTTGGAGTTCAATACAGTATTTTCTTGTCGTTTAACACATGAATATCAATGTGACAACTGAAAAATGAATAATTCCCTTGATGGATTCTGAATAAAATCAAAGTGGTTTATAATATACTAAATGAATGCTATACAAGATTTTATTGCTTGTAGCAGGACTAACAAGGAACCAAGGCAGTTTTTCCTCATCTAAAGTTTGTGTAATGATATGATGACAGGATGACAAGAGAAATGGTTACTGTGATGCATACAAATGTGTTACAAGGAAACAGTGACCCATCTCCTGCACTCCTGCTCCAGACCTGCTCTATTAATAAATCCAACAGAGAGAGTGGAGCCTGTGGCGGGGATTACCAGGGAATTAACTATTTTCACAAAGTGCTTCGTCATGCAACTTGTGTCTTTAAGAGATATTTCCTACTCTGCTATATAAACTATTGCTCTGTTGATTATGTTTGAATTGATTATGAAATTATTAGTCTATCTCAGCCACATATTTCAGTAATATTTAACTGGGTCATCATTTCTATACTCTCACAAATGTGGCTCTTCGATGCCAGTCACTCCTCAGTAACCTCAACAGCTGGTGGGATTTCAAACCTTCTACATAAGGAGAGCTGTTTCTACTGAGATTCCTGGAGAGCTCTGATCTCCTACATCCCCTGAACCATGCACGGTAACCTTACTCCGACTAAGCTAACTATCAATTTTCACAAACCATGAAAACCGAGTGCACATTGTCGCAGCATTTGAAAGGTAAAACGTGCTTTAAAAAAAACATTAAATACGAAACAAGCTGTGTTGACATTATGGTTTTATATCAGACAGGTTAGCATGATGTAGCCCACAAACAGTGCTTAACTAACGTTAATGTTAGTCCCAAGAAGAAGTAACATTTACAACTAACTTTAAACACAAGCATTACAGATGTTTTAGAAACAAAAATTACATAACCATGTCACAAATGTACAGTAACTGCTCCACAGTCTTGTTAGTTTATTTATAATGTTACAGAAATTAAATGCATAGCTAAAATGTCAAATGCTAACTCAAGCAGCATGCAGGATTACCAGATTTCACTGGCAGCAATAGCCCAATCAGAACCAGCCCAACTGTAATATTATTAAAGATATATGTAGTTTAAAAATCCATATTTTACTCCTTATATAAACATATAACAATAGCCACTTCAACCACAGAACATTAACTGTAATTTTAATTTATGTAAAATTGACAACGTAACGTTAGCTACCAACAGGTAACTATAGCTGTCTCAGTTGTCAACATTTTGTGCCATTGAAATGACACTCTGAAACATCACATATGAACACTAACTTCCAACAGTTGATGTTTATTATCAAAAGGAAGACAAATCATCCCTGAGTACGTACCACATAGCCTATATTCAATGGATGGCATTATTTAGCAATGGGAGTGTTTTTATTTGTCAGCTGCTCTCCCTTTGCTTGACAGATCCTTGTAAGATTCATAATTAATGAACACTTTTTGTACTAGCCGTTATTGCAAATTGCCTTTAGAAAAGTAGTCCCCTTAAACCGGAACATCCATTTTACTTGCCAGTCTCATGACTAGGCACCAACCTATTCAGACAGATTTTCATGCTAGTCATGGACCTCCAGATAAGCTGTAGAGAATGGTGTCATAACAAGAGGTTGAACCAAACTTACCTTTTTAAGGAAACGCACTCCATAGGTAAATATGTATAGATAGAATGTAAATCTCCACCTGAAATAAAGAAAGAAAGAAAAAGAAAATTAATATAAAGCCCAAATTTAAACAATTAATCTTCAACATTTGTTTACATTTGTTTAGGCAACAAACCTTTATAACTTTTTTTGTTTTGGGGCATAACCTTGAAAATGACTAAGTAGTGGTTTGCAGTAGGCAGTGAAGTGTGGAGGACCCCTACCTTGAAATTGTATGCGTGAAAGACAGTAGCCCTTAGCTATGCAGTGTGTTTGCAATTCTTTCTGTTTTGCCCTTTTTCTGTCTCTTTTCCACTTTGGGTTCTCAAGTCAATGCTATAAATTTGTGTTAAAGATTAGTAAATTACAGAGAGAAGAAAAGTGTTAAAAAAACAGCTTGTAGAGAATAATGCAGCTGCATACAATTTATATTCATCCCAAAATATTAACATAAACTTGTGCTGTGTCCCACTTACGTAGTTTTGTACCTAGGAGTAGCACACTGTGTCTATCAAGCCTGTAATAATTTGAAGTTTTGAGGTCCTCTTACATCCCCAAATCTGCAGTGTAGGGTGAGCCACAGAAAAATGGGACATCACTGACGGTGAAGTCCAGGGGGAAAGACAAGCCACTCGCACTGTCCAGTCCCAACGCATCTTGCTCTGTGCTTTATATAACCCTGCACATCATTTACAGTAAGTACAACGACACAATGGTAGGGAAAGTGATCAAGAGGTCTGAGCTTACAGGCAGAGAAGAAACTGCTTCAACAGACACTTCAGTGATCAACACCCTGCTGAGCTGGAAGATGTATAGTATACCCAGCTCATAACAGTCAGCAACTGGGAGGAAGCATTTAAGACTCCGGAAGTTGCACCAGATCAGAAATCATATGTGTTTCTGCAGGGCTTGAATGACAGACCCCCTCTTCTGCCTTATTGAGTTGTAACAGCATTTCACAAATGTGTAACCAATTAGATTAAATGGTTCTAAGATATGTAATACACTTCTGAATACAGCATGAAGTAAAACATACAGAAAAGGAACAAAGCTTGATTTCTGTGACATAGAAGCAAACATCCACTGATCCCGTGGCTCTGACAGAGGCTGTGGTGTGAGTCCAGGTTTGCATACTTTTAAGTTTGTGCCGACTCGAGTGCTGTTGTTCCAGCTCATTTCAAATAAAACACATTTTGACAGCCACAGCCCTGAAACACAACATGTCATCAAGTCTCGAAAAGAGAACAGGGATAATCCATATCACCTTCTCATTGCACATCCAACAGAGCTAGTCCTTTTTCTTTGGATGTTTGTTCAAGATATTCAGTTCTAACTCTTTAATGAATACTAGAGGAATGATTTGCATGGTAACACAGGCCTGTGGAAGCCGTCATGAACGGCTCTTTGTGCTTGATCAATAGTATTGTAAAACCAAATTAACTGGACGTCTACCTGGCGCACAGTAAAGACTGTTGCGTGGCAACTGGTTCATTAAACCCACAATAGTCTTTTACAAGTGCTGTTGAATCGCTGCTATATATGTACAACAGCCCTATTTAAGTGGAGGCCCGCATCCGGCCCCGAAGCAACCTCCATGTGGCCCAACACATAATTTTATATATATGACAACAAAAGTAAAATACATAGGCTATAGTGAATGGTAGTAGCTAAAGAATGAGCAATATCGTTCCCTTCTCATCTTTACTGAGTTTCACATGCGTTGTACCGATCACCGCCAATCAAGGCTCAACTGTCCGACCTCCAGCCTCTGCCCTCCTCTTTGTGTCTGCAGAGCGCCTCCACTCCACATACACACAAGCGCACACGGAGCGAAGTCAGCCAGTGGACGTTGATAACAACTACGCTCGTCATGTAGGCTACGTGTTGCAATAAAAACTTTGCGAGTAAAAAGCCACTACTTTACCAACACACCTGTTTAATAAGCATAAACACGCAAAACGCAATATTTTAATCTGCTCTGTCTCTCACCCACCGTATCTGCGTTTTGGTTTTACACGGGCGCAGCGCTAGCTCGGCTAATAGTTTTTTGTTAAAAACAAGCTAAAGTGAAAGCTGTCTGTCTTAAGTAACGTTAACTATTAAATTTAATTTGTCAGTACATTAAAATATGGCACATTATAAACTCAGCTGGTGGCTGAGGCAGACCAGCCCTCTTCTCTACCAGTAGCAGCAAAGTGAAGAGAAGGACAGTAGGAACTGCTAAGGACTGAGTCAGGGCCTGCTGTCGCAATGTTGGCGCCCTAGACCATTTTCTTGCAGTATGTGGTAGATTTCTTGAAATGCAAGATCATTGGTTTAGTTTCAATAGTGGAGAGGACTCAAATGAAGAGGAGGGTCTGGGGGAAAAAAAAAATTAAGCATTGGGGACTTCATTTCCTGCATTCTGGTGACATTTCTGCCTTTTCTGCCTCAATTTATGGTGAAAAAGTCTTCATTTATGTAAAGGGGAACACAAAATTCAGGCATCAGGTGACAATACAAAATATAAAAAATGTATAGAATATAATGCAGCAAACTGTGATTTTATATGAAACAATTAGGGCATATGTAATGTGTTATGGTACATAGAGGACCACCATACTTTTGTAATAGTTGATTATACACAATCATCCATAAGACTGGAGGGTTTAAACTGGGACAGATCCACTGATCACTATTCCCCTACAACAAATGTACCTCATTGGACAAAGCACCGCTTGAGGGAGCAAAAACTGCAGGAGGGCAACTTTGATTTGATCCTCTGTTATGAGGCTAGCTTTATTGTAGCAGATAGCTTTGGGATAAAATAAATGCTGGCTCATTTAATTCCACTTTGTAACTTCTCCAGGTGGTTTGTCTGAGCACCAGCTGGCTACAACTGTTTGCATTTGGATGGTTCAACATAACAATTAGTCATGAAGCTCTGGCTTTGATCAAAATTCAGTTGTGCGAACGCCTTAACATATCCCCTCTTTGCTGTTAAATGAGGAGTAACACCTCTGTTACTCTTCAGGCTGTAATAGCTGCCCCTTCCACCTTTGTGTATTTGTCTAATTTGGTTTGATTACTAGGCATGATTTCAATTTGCTCGAATGAAAAGGCTTGTTAATAGCCACTTATTTTAATGTGGTGCTAGGATATTGCAACTAAATTGAAGAAAAACATGGGTGTGGTCATCCTCTCTCAAGAACACATGTAAACAGATCATCTCACAGCTGTGCTATAAGCATCTGCTGAGCACAAACATGCTTATTACTGTAGTTGCCGGCTTGGCATCCGCTGAGCTTTTTCTGGGGAGGTATGCTGCTTGAAAGGTATGAAAATCATACACCTACGTATCAGTTACAGGAAGAGCAGTAATGAGGAAATTGGTAATCTCAGCTGCTATTAGTAGATTTCTGAATCTACTACAGGCTTTGATTTTGTATCTGATGAAAAGGAATAACAAATTAAGAGATAATTAAGTAATAAATACGTCAAGAAACTGCAGGTGTTCATTTCTAGATATAAATTTGACAAAACTATGAGATGAGGCATAATTACAATAACTAGCCATCTCAAAAACAGCTTAAAAACTTAAAGAAATTGTTTAGAATTTTGGAAAATATGCTTAATTGAAATGAGAAGATCAATCAATCTTGCGTCTGTACGGTAAATATGAAGCTACTGCTGGCAGCTGGTTAGCTTAACTTTGTACAAAGACTGGATATGAAGAAAACAGCTTGCCTAGCTCTGCCCAAAGGTAAAAAAAATGCATCCAACAGTTCATCTAAAGCTCAGTAAAATGTTGTGTCTTTTTTTTGTTTAAACCGTACTAAAAATGAAGTATAAAAACATTAAGTTGTGGTTGTGAGGGCTTGTGTGCTGGAATATTTCTTGGCCTGGTGCAGTGACTTCCTTTGAGGTGATGGTTGGTGGATTTTGTTGCCTTTACTGGAGGCCAGGCTAGCTGTTTCCAGTCTTTGTGCTAAGCTACGCTAACAGGCTAATAGTTGATATTTAGCTTACAGATATGAAGGTTGTTTTCCAAGGTCGACTGTACATGATAATATACAGTAATACATACAGTATATATTGAAAAAGAAAGTGAGATCTTTAACTTATTAAAAACATTAGTCAAAACCCATCAAATATTAACTGAAGCCTAAAATAGCTATATATATTATATAAGATACAAATAGTATATTTACTAATATTGCCTCTTGTGATAGAAATGCCCTGTCTCTTATCTTAAAATTGTGAATTACATTATTTTGCCTATAATAATTTCTTTGTTCTTACTGAAAGTAGAGAAGAGAAAGGATGAGGGAAGATCAGATAACAAACACTTTAGAGGACATCAAAGCACGCCCCTTCCTTAGCCTGGCCTAAGCAAGGAGAACTGATGAAAAAATAATGATGATAAAAAAAATACACTGAAAAAAAAGCTCATCCTAATATTTAGGCTTTAAATTCAATGACACATATTATTTCTGCCACTGTGGTGAAATGATACTACTTGTGTCCAGTGATTTGTTTACAATTGTTTCTACAGGATGTCTTGCTACAATTGCAAAACACCTAGAAAATGTTGTTTCTGTTGTAAAAAAACAGAGGTTACTGTAGGTTTCCTGCTAAGAAAAATCAATACTTGAACTTGTTGGAATGGCTTTTTTTGCTGTATATCTTGGAAAAAGGAAGGCAGTAACAATATCTGGTGAACAAACCACATGCAGTGTCTTCATTATGTCCAGACCAAATGTGTCTGCTACATACTCTCTGTTTGCATAATGAAAAGAATAGACAACAGATCTGCCATCATGACTACTGAGAGACAAAGAATGCTATCAGTCTGCAACAGCTGTGCATTAGAGCACAATCACTGCTGGAAGGACTGAAGCCGGCCTGCTTGGAGAATTGCACTGTAAGCAACTGAGACAGACTAGACAACCTGGCCAAACTATTGCAAAGCCCGAAGTCGTCTGCAGTCCATTATGCTTGTGCAGATAAAAGCTTTAGTATAGTCCTTGCTTAAACAGAATGAATGCCAGCGAAGCACGTTCAAAAAGCTCACACATATTCTAGACGAACACAAACTCAGTCTCTACTTGAGTATTAGAAAGCAAGTTTGCTTTTCCAGATTCCCGTCTAGGGTAGTAGTAGCAGTCCAGTGGTCTAATCAGCCAGAAGTGTTCTCCTGAGTGAACAGCAGCCTCAGGCTGATCAGAAGATGTGAGGCTCCCTGTGTCTCAAACTGCCAGATTTGCTCTGCTGGTGTCAGACATGACTCTGCTCCGACAGCCACACTCGCTTGTTGGCCTTTAACATCACACCGCTAAGTAACTACAGTCTCCCTGATGGCAAATGCTCTACTGCAGATTAGCCAATTCTCTATTACAGCCTGAGTGGGTTTGTTGGTTCGCATGGGACACATTTGACCATTATTCCAGAGCAGCACCAACACTCATGTTGCAGTCTTTATAAGCCATGTTAGATACAACAGTTAACCAAAACTACCATTACATACATACAAGTACCATTATTATGAACAGTTAAAGGACCATACCAGCATTTCTGCTTCTGTCTGTCCATAGTGCTATAACGATTAGTAGATTAATCAGCCACTATTTTGATAACTGATGAATCGTTCCAGTCATTTTTTTAAAACCAAAAATTATTTTCTTTTATGACATTGTAAACTTAATAACTGTAGGTTTTGGACTGTTGGTCAGACAAAACAAGCAATATGAAGACGTCACTCTGGGTTCTGAGGAATTGTAAAGGGCATTTTCGTAGGCTAAATGATTAATCAATGAATCAAGACAATCATCAGCAGATTAATCCTTGAAAATAATTGTTGGTTATAGCCCTAAAAATCACATTTATGTTACTGCCACCATTTACCTAATAAGTAAAACACATTGGTTTTGTGAATGTGCGCTTTTAAGCAGCCACAGAGTTTCCCTTCATTTCCATTCAATATGAAAATGAACTTGCAGAAACATAAAACTGGCTCTGATAAAGTTATCAATCACAGTGAACGTCATGCATGCTTTTACTACTGTCACGGATGTGTTATTGATGAGTGGTAATGCAGTGGAGCCTATTCAAAACAGGCCTCACTTAACAACTGCATTACTAACTGGCAATAAAGTAACACATGACAACAATAAAGCAGAGTTTATGTTCACTGTGATGGATTGCATACATACTTGAGGAAGGTAGAAAGTCTGTGCAAGTTAATTTTCCCAAACTTGGATGTTATGACACGCAGAGAGAAAACGCTTGTAGCAAAAGTAGATATACTGTGGTGCTTTGCCTTACATGCTTTCACAGAATCGGGCAAGTGTGCTGGGCTTCTCCTGGTTGCGGCGTTGTCTGAACCAGCGCTGGATGGTCCGCACATCCCAGTCTAACTGCTTGGACAGGCCCTCCAACCTCTTCTCATCTGGGTGCTTGCAAGACAAGACAAACGCTCCACATGTTAAATGCTGCACAAATGTTATGAGATGAAACACATCATTAAAAAATAACGAAGAGAACACATGCACCACCTTGGTTATGGCAGTGAAAACCTTCTCCAGGATAGCATTGGGCTGTGCTTTTTGTGGCCCGTTGGCTTGGATCTTCAGGCCCATGGCACATGGTCTGGCAATAAACCTGCAATTAAAATATCATGACACCCTTTCAGATCAACACGGGCAGAATCTTTGAGATGATTTTAAAGTGAATTGTGCTTATTCTTTTATTCTACCTGGACATGTCAATGTTTTGAATACAAATGGTCTTCCACAGGTCATCTTGAGGAAGACCACTTTTGGTTGAAAGTTTGACATTACCACATAGAATAAAAGAAAAAGTGGGAACAACACAGCACTGTAAATACATCTTTTCTGTCATTTTGACACAAGGCATTTGGCATTATAAACTCCTTTATGAATCATGTGCAGTCAGCAAATGTCTGATGACTTTTGGTAAAACACTTGAAGTTTTGGCAAGCAGTGATGGAGGGATAGTCAAATAGCGACTAAATAAACAATATGCAATGAACACTTTCAAGATATATGCATAATCTATTTAACACCTACAGGTCATACATTAGGACTTTTATGGGCTCTGTTTCAGAATCACTTTATTATTTAAGATACCATATTTTCATGGATAAACAGGAGTGGGATGGTTTAGTGGGAACATTTAAGGCCTCACTCACTACTCCCTAAAGAGACTTCTGACCCACATATGCATGACAAGCATTGCTGTAACCATCATGACCCTGTGCTTTACTATATATCAGTGATTGTGCAATAAGAGTCACAAATAGGATGATGCAACATAATGCAAAAACACCCGGATTAATGAAAAAGAGCCTGTCACTTGAAAGCATGACACTTTGCTGAAATTCTGGTTTGAGCTGAGAGCAGAGTAACTGGATTTGGGCAGGTACAGCAACTTGGCTCCACTGTGACTGCACTGAGAGAGATGCATCAAAAGCAGACAGGGCATATAATGCTGCAGGCCTGCCGAAAGAACGGTGATCAACTCCGGTGATTTGTGGGCTAACCAGATAAGATGCCATTGTTTAGGTAGCAGACTGGCAAACATGGACAGCGGAGTGCTGCATCATTCACCGGAACATTTCATCGACAAAACAAACCGTATCACAGCCACCTGGATTATCGCGTGCGCTTAGACCCACCTTTCGAAAACCAGCCGTATCATAAAGATGCAGAATGCTAAAGGACACGCCAGATAAAGATCCTCGGCTTGCGGGAACGTTGCCTCATCTGTGTTTTTTAAGTCAGCCCAGGTTACATTATGCGGGAGCCAGAACCTCTCGTTCCAAAACCACGCCAAGATCCCGGCCATCTCCCTGCAGCAGACACTGTGACCGGGTCGAAAGAGATATCAACGACCCGCTGTATCTCGGAGGTCTCTCACGGGCGATCTGACCGTGCAGACTCGGCTGATGATGAGATATCCGTGCGAGATCGCTGTCCGTCCTTTTCCTCTCAGCTATTCGAGTGTAGGGAAGTAGACTCAATCAGCTCCTCCGCAAGTGATTGGTGCGTTGAAATGTCATGCAATACAGTCGGTGTACGTTATGCCGGCTGTAGCACGGCGTAATCAAGGTAAACCACTGTTTGTATCGCACCTTTAGAGTAATACTCAACCTAACGGCGCAGTTAGGTTTCCTTATGAACTGGCTTTTTGTTTTTTGTTATTTCTTTTGTTTTACACTCTTGCCGTTATATTATGGTAGGAACCCCACAGTAATGTACTCACCAGGTCGTGTCACCTTTAGTGTAATATTATTGCACTCAAACTCATAATCAATTTCAGTAAAACTGAAAATTAAGTGCAATTAATACAGCAACACGTAAGCAAAGGACTTCAAGACAACACTGTGATTGGTAAACCACGCCACCTACTGACAGTTTTGATTTTGTGATCAGTAGACAAACCTGGCCTGGTATGTAACATTTGCCATGAATTAAATCTGTTCATACTATAATAATATAATGAAATGGTGTCCAGTCATTTATATCATGTATGTTATAAGGAAAAACAATTAAACAGACAACAAAATGTGAAAGTTAAATAAAAAATATATTTAAAACAATTGAATATCCTTCATGAAGATAGTTTTTTTTGCATTAGTTTAAGTTCAGTGTAAACTGGCAATTCAGTTTAATCATGAACACAGAACAAAATAAGAACAAGATTTTTTTGTTTTATATATGCAGTATTACTAATATGATACAAAACATTATTTTAATGTTATTTAGTATTATAATAGATAAACTCCATATTTTTCTTCATGCCAGAGGTAAGGATTCTGTTGATTTTAATAGACACACCATGTAATTTAGGCCTAACAAATAGGGAAGGAACTAATGATAATTTTTCATTCATCTGATTCATCTACCGATTATCCTTTCGATTAATTGATTGGTCTATAAGAAAAGAGTGAAAAGCTCCGACCGCAATGTCCTGGAGCTTAAGATGTCATCTTCAAATAACTTCTTTATCTCACACCAACAGTCCAAAACCCAAGGATATGTCACATGAAACAAAGGGAGCAGGAAATATCCACATCTGAGAAGTTGGTTATTAACCTGTTGACATACTGATTAGTCTTATCGTTTTCAGCTCTAATAACAAATTTCTACGAATGTTCAGTTCTGTGGTGTTCAGTATAGAGCAATGGCGACTGCTTCGCCTCCCAGTCATCACAACACAATATAAAAGTGTGACGGCGCCATCTTCTGGCTCTTGCTAACAACGTCACATGTTTTCTGACTGCATGTGACATGGTAAATCGTCACACATACGTGTTATTGTCTCACGCAAAGCAGCTGCCAAGTCGTTTTATCTGAACATCTGAATGAACTCCCACATAGTATTTAAACATAGTAGTTTGCTTAAAATATTAACTAAAAACACA
Organism: Micropterus salmoides; assembly: GCF_014851395.1. Taxonomy (NCBI): domain Eukaryota; kingdom Metazoa; phylum Chordata; class Actinopteri; order Centrarchiformes; family Centrarchidae; genus Micropterus; species Micropterus salmoides. The sequence goes on along the minus strand of NW_024040596.1, from coordinate 14,147,993 downwards.
AAATTAGTTATAATCTGGATTGCAGCCATTAGAACCTCCTGGTAGTTATTTTAAAGATGAGTAAATGGTGATTTTAATTACTGTCTTCCTGTGTGTATCGTGTACTTAACTTGCATGTCACTGGTATGGTTATAATGTGCGCGCGCGCGTGTATGCGGTCCGTTATTTTCCGGGTTGTGCTCATCGTTAGCAGCAGTTGCTCTGCCTCAGCCGCCAGCTGACACTTTTACTGAGGAGGTGAGGTCAAATTTGATTCTCTCTCTCTCTCTCTTACCCTCTCCCTCCCTCCCTCTCTCTCTCGGTGTGTCGGCCTGTCTGTCTGTGAGAGAGGCAGCTAACTAGCGCAGAATCATCATCATCATGGCGGTTCAAGGCGAATCTCCGGCTCCCGTCCACCACCCGCAACCAGCGCTGACAACCAGCTGGCCAATAACCAGGGAGTCGTACGAGCTGCAGGAAGTCATAGGTTAGTGCCCGGAGATGTGATGGACGCTTTATATTATCATGGAAAGGCACGCAGCGGCGGGTTATCAGCTGTGACTGACGATGAGGGCCTACCGGCTTTTTCATTTGCAGTAGCCTCCTGCAATGCTTTGCAATGCGGATGTTAACAGGCACATTTAGACACTACCGGTCTACAGCAGTTTATGTTTCTGTCCTGACGAGGCCGAGTCAGCTGAAGTGCAGGTCACTACACGTTGTTGAAAATGTCACATTCCCTAAGTGCGTTTTCAGTGGCTCGGATACTAGGAGACTTTATGGCACGTTTATGGCACGTGTCCAGTTTATTAGCCATCACCAAAATCACAGATGCTATGGCTGTGTAAAATCCACAGTGTGCTTCAGTTGTATTATCTGTGATGGCATGTAAACATTTATTAAGCCTATCGCATCATCTCGAGTGGGCACTGTTACAAATGTAGCATGGACGTATCATTACAATAATGCAACTAATAATAATGTTTATAAAAATAATAAAAGTAGGCTAATTATAATTATAGTAACAGTGACAATAGTAGTCCTTATAATATTTCTAATTTTACATCACTAAAACATTTGAGTTACCCAAAAGAAAAAGTGAGAGGTTACTATTATTTTCTTGATTAATCTGGTGATCATTTTATCATTTATCATCAAGTTTAAAAAATGGCGATTATAGTTTCTCAGAGCCAAATAGTGGTGTCTGAAAATGTGCCTTTTATGTCCCACCAACAGTCTAAAACTCAAAGATATTCAAGACAAAACAAGACAAAATCAGAAAATCCTCACTTTGGAGAAGCTGGAACTAACACATTTTTGCATAATGATTAAAATATTAACTGATTACTATTACTATATTACTAATAGTTGGTGATTTCTTTTATGTAATCTATTGATTGTTTCAGCACCTGCTCCCACAATAGCTATGGATCAGAGGCTGTGAATTTACACATGTTCACTCATTTGTTAAGCCTTGTTTGTATATATACCTAGAATAAAAACAAGCCTTAAAAATAGCCATCATGTGTTTTATGTACCCTGTGGGTACATCTTTTCCGGACTGTGGATATTCCCGTTGTAGATTTATGGAATAATTATTTGTGCTGCAGAATTGTCTTTTGGAATTTCTTACTGTAATTCAATATTTTTAGTTTAAGTTCTGTGTCCATGCGTAAGTCACAGAATGCTCAATTTTAGTGTTGTCCTGAATCATTTCATTTCATTTTAGAAATATTAGATACTAAATAACAATGAAAATGTCAAATGCACTGAAAAAATGCAGAAGGAAGTTCCCTAAATATTTTTGGCAAGTGCATGCACTGTGCAGATGAGCTGACTAGTCATATCATTACTGATAAGAAATATCAGCACAGCTGTGTGCTGCTGACTGTGATGTGTTAGTGAGACCCCCCCCACCCCCTGTTCTCATAATCAGCTGGTAAGCAGTCAGATCTCATGTGTTTTCGTCTTCCCCTTATCTCCTGCTAACAGTTGGCAAGCAATATGCTGTGTGTAATAGCTTCTTGGTGTGAACTTTCTTACTCCAGCATGGCCTGATTTGTAATGACTAAAGTAAACAACTCATCATGCTGGAAAAGAAGAGTGTTGTACTCTAAGTCAGCTCATTGTGTGTGATGTTTCATCCAGCACACATGAAAGATGAATACCATAACATAAATACAAAAAACAGCGGAACAGAATTTCAGACAAATAACATAAAGTCACAGAGCGATGTTAAATTTAAGAGTCGTCTTCCAGCTGTGTTTGCTGCTGTGAGTCCCTACTTTGCTCATTTCCACTTTGTCATTGCTCTGTTGTGGCTGTGATTCCAGGCAGCGGGGCCACAGCTGTGGTACAGGCAGCCCTCTGTACCCCCAGACAGGAGCGCGTCGCCATAAAGAGAATAAACCTGGAAAAATGCCAGACCAGCATGGATGAGCTATTGGTGAGTACAATAAATATAGGCTTACTTTCGCTGTGTTTTTGTACCACTCTCTAAATCTGTACTAATACTTTCCCTCTGATCCATATTATTATTGTTATGTGTAAGTCCTTATAATTAAATGCACCTAAGAGGATGTAATACTGATAATTTGCTGTGAGGTCGCATATTCTGACATATATATCAATTTACTGATTCCTGTTTATTACTACAAAGAAAATACAAATGCATTTAAATCTTTAACATAATTTGACTCGCCATATCCTTTTGTTCTCTCTCACACATTAGAAAGAAATCCAAGCAATGAGCCAGTGTAACCATCCCAATGTTGTCACCTACTACACCTCCTTTGTAGTAAAGGATGAACTTTGGTTAGTCATGAAGCTTCTGAGTGGAGGTAAGCTGCATGGCCAAAACCTACCTCTGGCTTTATAATATATGAATGCTCCATGAATGTGATGATACTACATGTTTATGCTTTGATCTGCTGATAACTAGGTAACAGCTACATGGGTTGTAACTCACCTATACCGCAGTTGTGTAAAAAAGTGTCATACAGAATATACTTTATGTCTATTTGCTACATAAATTAGAATCATATCTTTTATCTGTTTATATCCAGTTAATAAAAGGGACAACTGGAATAAGACAGAAATCCAATGATTGTCTAAAAGTTTAGTTTTTTCTTTTCATAAAACAATCAGAAAGTACTTCAACCACTATTTCCAGTGATGTATCCGAAAGAACATCATATTTAAATCCTTGAAAAGTCATTTTTCAGCACAGTGTTTTTATTTTAGGCGGGCTTTATTACGGTTAAGCAGTAGCACGCTCTTGCATGCTACAATAAATAACATCTGTGGTCTGATTATGTTCCTTTGCACATCTTTCGGCTTTCACTGGAAGGAATAACAGCAGTGATGTTACTCACTATAATGTGCTGCCTATTATATTTTACTGTTTAAAGGACAACAAGCACATTAACAGACAATGAAGGAATTGCGCATGGATATTATATAATGTAATGACTCAGTGTAGCACTGCAGCTCATTTGTGTTTCTCATTAATATGTGAAAAATTAACTGCATATTTTTTGTCTTTTTAGGCTCTATGCTGGATATAATTAAGCACACAAGCAAAGATGAGGACAGAAATCGAGCGCTAGATGAGCCCATTATTGCGTCTATATTAAAAGAAGTCCTAGAAGGCCTGGACTATCTGCACAGAAATGGACAGATTCACCGGTAACAGTATTAACACTTTAACTTGTTGATGACTTTTTCTGAAGTTTTGATATGAGTTTTTGATTAGTTTATTATAAGAATTACGAAACCTGTTTTATAAGAACGTAGCAGTAGCAATGCCAGATATGCCATTATAAAGGAAGATAAAATTTAATCTCCCCACTGAAAGATGCTCTGTATAAGAGAGTTAAACAAATGGCTAAATTTATAAGTGAACGTAACATTAATTCATTATTTACTGAAAGGCAGTGTAGCTGTGGTGTTCTCTAAATTCCATGCATTTCAAGGTCACTGAGAGGCAGGCTCTATCAGCCCCTTGGGCAGAGTCCCAGATGGTGGTGGGCTGTGGGACTAGTTTACACAAACAGAAGAATCAATGCTGCTCCACATGGCTCTGTTGTTTGACTATGTTTATGTTGTGTTGACCTCAGGGATGTGAAAGCTGGGAACATACTACTGGGAGAGGATGGATCTGTTCAGATCGCAGGTGTGGGAGAATGATAATATTTGTATAATATTTGTTGATCCATCCATCCATCGTCAACAGCTTATCCTGCGTACAGGGTCGCGGTAATATTTGTGGATGTGATATTTAAATGGTTTGACCAGTATGTGTCAGTATGTCAGTATGAAGCCTTAACTTCAGCCATGTCATCTCGACATACCCATTCAACGATTTTCTGTATTAGGTATGAGCGATGTGTTATTTATCTATATTTTTAGATTTTGGAGTAAGCGCATTCCTCGCCACAGGGGGGGATATGACTAGAAACAAAGTACGAAAGACTTTTGTTGGCACGCCATGCTGGATGGCGCCGGAGGTGATGGAACAGGTGAGTCTTCCTCTATACATGCAAAAACTTCATACATCATATTTCTTTCAAAATGCATTTTTCTGCGCTTGCTTCTGCTGTGCTTAGTGCTAATCCACATCTTCATGTAATGCTATTAGCTGAAGTATTTTTGACATGTTAGCCACTTAAATCACAACATTAACATAAAGCTCCAGAGACTGAAGTGTATTTGATATTACATTATTATATTGTTATTTTATACCCACAGGTTCGAGGCTATGATTTCAAAGCAGATATATGGAGTTTTGGAATTACAGCCATAGAGTTAGCAACAGGCTCTGCACCCTATCACCGCTACCCTCCCATGAAGGTGAGTGTTATAATCAGTGTAATCAGTGTGGTGTCCTAATCACAGCTACTCTGGTAGCTTTCCTGAAACAACTTTTGTGAAGTTTCATCATTAGCAAGAAACACTTCGAGAAAACACATTCTGACCTTCTATTATTTCTGTAATTGGGAAACCAAACAATTAATGAAGAGGGTCTGGTGTATGTAAACTGTTTATACCTATTGCATTTACTTTCCACAACATTTCTACTACATTTTTTTTCTGCTATGAGTTTCTTTTCCTATCTACAATATTTGTGTGGCTGCTGAAATGTGGGGTAGGTTTTGATCATTTTCATTTCTGTCTTTTTAGGTTTTAATGCTTACCCTACAGAATGATCCACCCACTCTAGAGACAGGTGTAGAGGACAAAGAAGCGCTTAAAAAATACGGAAAATCATTTAGAAAGCTAATAAGTATGTGCCTTCAGAAGGATCCTGCCAAAAGGTTAGCACACCATTCCATATTGAAACCAGAATATTTCAGTGAAGAGAGCTGATGCAATTTGTGATCAATAAAAAGCCCCCGATTAACTTTCAGGAGGGCTGTGTTATGATGCATTTTCAACAACTGTACTTTTTTTTTATCTCTAGGCCTACCGCCGCAGAGCTTTTGAAGTGTAAATTCTTCCAAAAGGCCAAGGTATTTGTTTCATCTCAAATTTTTGACTTGCTGTCTTTGACCGGTTTTGTTATTAATGTGATGTATATATATTTTTTATTAGTTTATGATGGTTAAGGACACTGTATTTATCATATTATACTATTGCAGAAAGACAACGGAAAAAGGAAAACTGTCTCTTTTGTCTTGTATTCATGTAGTTAATCTTAAGACATTTTTGGGAAAAAGCAGTTTTAAATGTAGAACCAGAGCACAAGTAGGTTATTTGAAGGTAATTATTCTGTAACACAATCACTATGACTTTCTGGAGAATTTTCTTGGAGTATTTTCACATAAATACATGTTTAACATAATTATGGTTTACAAGGGTGTCCCGATGTTCTGGTTCAGAGGTAGGGGGGAAAAAGCTGTTCTGAGAATGTGCTGAGTCATTATGTGTATCATCAGTTAGTATCGTTAATGTTCATTTCATGAATGGGATTCAGCAGGACCAAGTTCTGCAACCTCATGGTATTGTTTTTACATATTTTATTAATATGTTTTGCTATTATTATTTATATTTTGATATTTCTCTTGCAGAACAAAGAATATCTGGTTGAAAAGCTTTTATATCGTGCACCAAAGATTTCCCAGAGAGCGAAGAAGGTATGTCTACACAAATATTCTCTGTCAAATATCTCCGTTATTGGCTAAACATGTACAAATTATGCTGGGCCTCGATTGAAGTCTCTCTCCCCACCATGCATAGCTGCTTTTACAGTCAACACAAGCTATGTGACTTTTTTATGCACCACAAACTCTTTATGCCCAAACTGTTGTGCAGATTATGTAAAAATATGGGCCAGTGCAGCATAAGAGTCACACTGCATAGATGCTCTGCACAGCTCTCTGCATGTGGCACAGTAGTAAAGACAAACAGGATTAAATGAATTGTTTTTATTAGGTGACAGAGAGGAGCACGTTGTTGTTCAGTTTGCTTGCTCAGTTGCCCCGCTGGACACAGTTTACTGGGAGGAAGTGCAGTTTTCAGGCACAGCCGATATTGGCTTTGCATAACACTCCGCCTGGATGGCCAAGAGAGAAATGGGAACGGAGGGCCATTCCCGGAAGGCAGAGTGGCTGCGTGCACTACTGTGTATGACGTTAACATTACGCACAGACAGGCCAGGGTGTCAATAAAGAGGGAGGCAAGTGTGAGAGTGGCATAATGTTCTTGAGGTCTGTGGATGGTTAATGTGTTAACCACAGATATCTAGTGGTCATAACAATTAATGGAAAGGTTCTTATTGCTAAATAGGCATGTGGATTTCCTACTAGTATGCTTTGTTAATATAGTGTGTTACAGTCACCCCTTTCCAATTTAAAGTGTATTTACAGTTGTCTCTGTAAAATTGTATTTAAAATGATGGCACTTGAATATACTTCAACAAACTACAACCTATATGCTGTGGAGTAATGCATTTTATCCCACATTGGAAATGCAAAATTACTGAATGCTTACTATAATTCCTCTGAAGCACAGGTAGATACAAGTGGCTTTGTTGCTGTTGGTTTATTTGAAGGCTTCTCTCCAAATCACTTACTGTAAATAATACACTTGGTTTTTATGTGTGGAGTCCTGTTAAAATGTAAAATAGACAGCATGCACAGTAACGCTAGGTCATGTCTGATTCACTTGATAGCTTTGGTGGATGAAGTGTATGAGCCACAGAGCCAGTGTCCTTGTTATTTTGTGCTGATTTGACCTACAGAGTCATCTACATTATACATTCAGCAAACATTTCCCAAAGCTTGTAGAGACAAGCAATACTGCAGAAACATTGTCATCTCAGGATGCTGGGACCTCTTTATATTCAGTTCAATTAAATTTTATTTATTTAGCGCCAATTCATTAATCTCATTGCACTTTTCATATAGAGCAGGTCTAGACTGGACTCTTTGTAATATTATTTACAGAGACCCACCATGAGCAAACACTTTGCAATGGCAAGGTAAAAGGGAGAACAGAACCTAGACTCAGGGTAGGCCGCCAACTGCCTCGACCGGTTGGGTTGGTTGTGTGTGTGTGTGTGTGTGTGTGTGTGTGTGTGGGTGGCAACACACAGAAGTAGCACAATGGAAGTTGTCAAAATAGAGATGTAAAGTAATAGTAATGGTTGTGATAATAATATTAATAAAAATGATAATGATAGCAATAGTATTGATTAACAATAACACAGGAAACAAGTACTACTACACTAAATGTAGTGGTAAGACTCAAAGCCAGACAGCTGATATAAAACCTTACTCTTCAAATTGTACTTTAATATGACCTAACTTCTCCTTGAACATACTCCAGTGAATGAAAAGGAGATGGCAGATCATCCGGTCAGCTGTCAACAAAGTAATTTTAAATGAATACCTTATTTAATGAGGGGCGAAAGGGAGAAACTCAGGAACCCAAAAAAATAAAAAACTAAATAAATGAAAGTCAGGAATAGAGGAAATTGCCCCTTACACAATCGACAAAAAAGGATTTGACGAGGCTTTTGCCATATTTGAAATGTGAATCTAAATAAGATCATGTTCAAAGTCATTCAGTATAAAGAGTAGGTACATGTGACTTGGCTAACCAGCAGAGGGCACCCTGGCATCCACAATAGAGCTTCTAGATGAGTAAAATTGTATACTTTATTGTTTAAAGATTAGACAGTAGTGGCTTGGGGATTATTCTTGAGTTTCAGTTTATGGCCCAGTGCACAAATGATGATGATGGAATACTGCTTGAGTTTTACATGGATGCTTTCTGAAGCCTGATTTCTAAAATAAAGGGCATTTTACCCAGATGTGTAGCAGGTTTATCCCTTACAAACCCTGATATCAGTTATTACCTACACTGATCTTACAATATTTCTTTTCATACATTTACCGTGAGATGATTTTGTTAGCTGCATGTTTATGGTGTTAGCTTATTTTATGCGTGTGAATGTGAGACGGGGCGATCATGTATGGCCGCTGAGTGCATTGATCTGTGTCTGTTTTGCTCAAGGACCCCGAGCAGAACTGGGGGAGCCTTGGTTCTATGTCAGGTTTGGAAAAAAACCCAGACACCACCAGATGGGTAGTGTTTCTTTAAATTTGACATTGTCTAAAGCTGGGGAATTTATATGACCCCGGTGATAGTGGCTTACAGTTTTGTGTGCTGCCTCTTCTGTAACGTGGCGCTCTTATATTTTACCTCACACTGCTAGACTAGTCATGTGTTGCTTTCCTTACACACGCTTCCAAACAAATTGCAGGATTTACCTATGACTCTGCTATACCTATCTGCTTTGTTATGTTGGCTACATTTGTTGTTATGTTACTACAGGTGTTTAACCAGTTTCAAGTCATATTGTATATCTCTCCTATGTTGCCTTTTTATATTTATATTTACATACTTGTACTGTACTGTACATGTTGTGCTGTACCCAAGCTGGACCTACTAAACTAATACTATCACTATAAGGAATTATACAGTTTCTATATTGTAGTACTGACCAATTTTATAAGTCAGTAACAAATAACAGCTCACCAGTGAATAAAGTCTGCGGGCAAAAGTACACTCTTCTTTCTTGTTTTAACGAGACCCTTTTTGTTTTATAACGAGCAAGATATTATTACTACATACCAAGACTTTTTCTGTTATAAGAACATAACAGTTTGTCTTTACTGTTGCAGGCTACATATTTCAGTTTCTTGTTATACAAACTAATACCAATTTCTCGTGTTACAATAAGTTTATTTTAATAAGATATGTCAATTTTATGAAATACAAAGAAGTTGATATGTTCGTATAAAAAGAAAGTTTATTGTAAAAACTGAATAATTTGGGATAGGGCTGGGCAATAAATCAATAATATAATATAAATTATAAATAATATAATTTTCCTCAATAACAATATAACAAATGTTCAATATATTGTCAATAAATGTTTGATTTAATTTGAATCATGAACGAATTAGCACTTAATTTTTCTATTAATATATTTATTTTGTTGAGGAAAAGGGACTGAAAAAAGATTTACTAATCATATTTTTTGAAAAAAGATTTTCTCATAATTGTTTTGAATGGTCTACCTCAGATTTGTTAAGTGATCACTTTTTGGCATAAAGTGTTTGTCATATTCTGACCATAAGGAATAATTTAATAATAATAATAATAATCTTTATTTGTAGAGCACTTTTCAAAAACAAGTTACAAAGTGCTTCAACAAGTGCAAAGACAACAATACAATACCCAAAAGACAACAATACAAGCAAGAAAACATTGAAAACATTGACCACACAATTAACCATCTGGTTTCTTCAATTTCACTCAAGCAAAAATCATCCTTTAAACTTGAAAGAAATAATGATTTAACATTTATCTTGATAATTATCGATATGGAATGGTATGAAATGTTTTTAATGTGATAACATTTTTGACCAAATTGCCCAGCCCTAATTTGTTATGTAGTAATAACAATGTCATAATGACATGAAAAATATTTTGTTATAACATGAAAAGGATCTTGTGAAAAAGAGAAAATGTACTTGTTATAACAAGATTTACTTTCATTGTGGCAGCAATATGCTGCCATACCAGATTGTCACAAATGTGCAGCTGGGGTTGCCACTGGTTTCTTTCAAGGAGGGCTTATCACAAGGGTTCCTGTACTCCAAAACAATTAAGAACTACGATTAAAAAAAGGCCTGAAAAACCTAATGGAATCATGGGTAAAACACAATGTACAGTACATATGTGTTCAATTAAAAAAAACACTATGAAGGATGTCATTATCATTAAGTGTGCTGGCTCTGTGTTGTTGTGATGCAGGTGAGGAGAGTCCCAGGCTCCAGTGGACACCTGCACAAGACAGAGGATGGAGACTGGGAGTGGAGCGATGACGAGCTGGATGAGGGCAGTGAGGAGGGCAAGGCTGCTGTCAATCAGGGCAGGGTAGGTGAGACTCCACATAGACCAGCTTCAGCAGTGTGTATTCTTTGTATTTATCTTCAGATACATATGAGTAACACATTTTATAACACTACGCAAACTACATTGTGCGCATGGAAATTCAGAATTTGAGTTATTAAGGTGTTGGTCATTGTTGTTGCATGTCATGTCTAACCTGTAGAGCAGTTATGTATCTTCCCTTCTGTCTTTAACCCTGTACATCCCTTCGCTCCCTGATCAGTTGGTGTTTTTTGGCTAGCAGTTGGCTTATCTCTGAGAGAGCCTGTTATGAGGTTGCTGTAATGAGCTGGAAGATAGCTGCAAGGATTTGAGGCAGGAGGAAGTAGACAGCTATGATCAAAGAGCCCTTTGATAAAGATACCCAGCTTTAATGTATGATGCAACAAATACTATGTTATCAATAGTAATGACTTAAGAAAGAAGTTATTGCTGATATTATTCTTAAGGATGTGTTTTTAGTTTCCTTTCATTGATCTCAGGCTTGTTACTTTTCAGCAGTTGTATAAAATAAGTTTGGACTGACAGATGGATAAACAGGCATAGTGTAATAAAAAGAGACTGAAAAGAAAATAAATAAATTGCTATTTTTGCTGTGTGTGAGTATGAAAAAAATGTGAACGTGTGTTTAAATGTTTCCCTCCAGTCACGAAGGGTCAAAGACGAGGCCAAAGATGTAAGTTAGCTCTTCCTCTCATACACTAAATTTAGCATGCAATTCAAATTTTAGATATCATTTTATAGTATGTTGAAGAGAATAGTTATAGTCATACACAAATAAGCTTCACTCTTTCTGCTCATTTTTGGAAATGTAGTTTACAGGCTTACTTGGGCTAAAGCTTGTCTAAGAATCATGTACTCAATTATCAATGTTTATTTCACCACACGCATTTTTATGCAGTTTAATCAAGACAGCCAAGCACCTGTTTAAAACTGTCTGACAAAGCCAGCAAATTGCTTCTCATTGTTTGTTTTGAATTGACTTTCCTGTGTTGTCTTTATACGATGAGCAGAGATTTGATATTTACCAAGAATGTAATAGCATTTGCACATTTTGCCTTTCATCTTGTTCCTCCTAGAATGAGGAGAATGCCAACAATGTCCCTATCGAAGGGCTGTCTATTCAGCATCCCCAGGTGAGGGATTCAGCAGCAACACTAATTTGTCATGATTCATTGACCTTGATGCCACACTGATTGTCTGCGTGTGTTTGTATACATCTATGCGTGTGCATACTGTACGTGTGTGTGTCTGTGCACGTGTCGGTTGTCAAATGTGTTTGTGTGTGTGTGTGTGCACACGTGTGCGTGTCGGGCTCCTGGATGGATGCTTTCAGCAGTAATAACTCAGAGTAAATGGCTGTCTGCCTGACAGTGGCAGCTCAGTGGCTGGGTGTATCTCATCTAAAGACTCAGTGCCATTGAAGCCCATTTTCTAAGGCTATTGTCATTTTGAAAATGAGCCAAAGTCTTTTGAGGTGTAGTCTTTTGCTCTAGTAGGGAATTAACTATGACAGCTACTCAGCAGTCATTTCTTACGCCTAATATCCATTCTTTGCCATACAAAGAATCCATTTGTAATAAGGTAGTGATAATAGTGATATATACTTACACAATACACCTTTATGTATTGTTCCTTTTCTTTTCCCACACAACTTCCCTGTAGCTGCAATAAATGGAAGACATTTTCCAGAAAAAATAAACCACATGGATGGTCACTGCCGCACTCACATCTGGTTTATGTTTTCTGACTATATGTACATCTTGCAGTTACCAGAACCTCTTGCTATGCAGTACAAGCTTCTCCATGTCCATTACTGTGCCATGTAAACTCCCTCATGATCAGATGTTTTCTCATGCAGGTCGAACCCTTTGAGCATAGTCCCTACATTCAAGGTGCTGTGAACATGGTACTACGGCTAAGGTGAGACAGATGCTCCTCATCATTTTCTCAATCATCTGCTGATACCAGTGATGTAATGTTTGCAAATGATCCAATTCTTTCCAACGCCACAAAAGAAAGGGAATCGGGTTGTGCTTGGTGAGAGACGTTCTTTTATTGTGCCCAAATTTCACTGCCTGCCCTTAATCCCCTCACCTCTACAGTATGTGAACACTGGTTACCACTCACGATAGTGGGTCCACTTGATTACTATACCTGCCTACGCTGGTGTCCCATGAGCTGGTTTTTAATATTAAGTGTTGCATGAATTACATTCAAGGCAATTCAACTTTATTTACGTGACACATTTCATACAGAGGGTACATTCAAAGTAGTAATTTCACTAATAAAGCAGAGTGATATGGTGTCCCCTTGTGCAATGTTTCCAATACAGATCACTGATATTAGGTCTGGCAATGTGAGTAATTTAGTGCTGCTAAACCTAGTCCACACATGCAAAATTAAATTATATTGGCAGAATGTCTAAGTTTGAATCTGGTCCAAATCTTACCCTATCATTATCTTAGTGATTATTTTGCAGATATACCTGGTAACCCCTTTAAAAAAAGATGAGCTATTATTTTGAATATCTCTCAGAAAGGAACAGAGCCAACAGATCCTGCTCCCTTCAAAGTAATTCCCATCGCTAGCTGATACACAAGGCAATCTTAAGAAAATATTGATTTGGATCACTCGTGGCAACATGGTCTTAAAAAGCAGTTTAAAAATCGCTATGTTTCTCTGGAGGAAATGCAGAAATGCTCAGCAGATTTACAATTGACAAATTACGTTTCTGGATGCACATCACTTCACTTTGTCCTAAAAATGCAGGCTATTAGACCCAACAATCTTTGCCCGCCATGGATCTCCTCCCTGGACGTGTCATAGAGAGGAGATTGTTACTCTCCATTGGTTCTCTGGCTGCTTTATTTTATAGCACCCTTTGCTTTTTGCTGTTCATGAAAAGCAATGTCTAGAATTGCTTTTCATGAACACATTTCAGTGTCAAAGTGGGGGCTTGTGTTTCCACGTCAGAATGATCAACCTAGATACTTCCTGTTAGAAATCAACAATTTTTTTATGTCCTTTCACTTTAACATATGTAGTAAGGGGAGTTGGCAGACATTCACGTTACAACTTCATTATCTGTATATCATATACTTTATATCTTCTCTTCCCCTCTTGCTCTGTTTGCAAACATATAGATATAGAATGAGAGAGGACATTTTAAGGGATGCAGCAACAGACAGGCAATGGGGCATTTCTGGACAGTTGAAAGTCTGCCTGTAGCTCCCTGATGAGCTGGTTGCAGAACACACACACTTGGTTGAACAGACATCTGAAGGTCCATCCCCAGGCATCTGGCATAGCACAGACAGCCTTTTTCCCCCCGTGCTTACTAACAAAACAGTGGTCTGAGTGCAGCAGGAGATGGCTAGCTGCTTGGTGGCTGGTTAAGACTCATTATTCTAACATGGTGATTAAAATAAATGGCCTGTTTCAGTGGTTTGGGGTTTTTGGTTCCTCAGTTTCACAGGTTATCCATGGATGTAATGATGTTTGTTCAATCTGTGGATTTTATGGTTCAAACACAAGAAGCAGATTAGATGTGGTTATCAATTGTAAAGCTCTTTGTAAATGTAAGAAACACAGTTATCCCGGTAACTTGAGTTGTGCAGCAAAGGAATTAATTTCTTCAGAGAAATGCATTCACTGTATTTAATATGATCCAAGCATTAGGATGTCAGGTCACCTCTATGGTTTGTCAGCTAGAATATTCAGTATTAGAGATGCAAACACATGATGGATATAAGTCCATGAGCCTTGATGGCATTTTTTCCTTAGAAACATGAAGGTTTTAAATTCTCACCTATTCCCTGGTGAATTACCAAGACCTTTCACTAAAGCTTCTTCTTTTATGTTTGACATGCTCTCCATCCATTGTTGTATTATGCTTTACATTCCCTAAACTAGAAAAGATATGACAGAACATGGCAATACATTGCAAGATACAAGAAACCTCTTGTAGAGGTAAAGAATAATTTTAGGAGCATTTTGCTTAATTCTGAATGGGAATTCTGGGATTAGTTCCTTCCAGTTCCTTCTGACTGGTGAAATATTTCTTGGAGAGAAGGATTTGGCTGGTATGTTTTAAAGTGAATCAGCACAAAAGGTATTAAAAGATGAGAGACTGCATCATATTTTGGAATTTTCTTTGTCTGTGTTCTTATGTTTGGGATGAAGAACGCAAGATATTTAAGGCCACAAATAGTGTGAGACTGTTTGAGAAGCAGTTTATTTAAGTATGGTGATTAAATGAAAGATTCATCTGGAATATCAATATAAAGCAAACAAGTTGTTTTTGCTAGGCCTCAGTGTACATTCAAAGACAATAGCTTTTCAACACCTGGATCTTGTGGTCAGTTGTCAGGTAAAATATTATACTAACATATGTGTGTGATTGAACCCCCCCCCCCCCCCCCCCCCCCCACATCAATCAAACCATAAAAAAGATAATGTATAATAAAAAATGATGGTCCTTGTGAATTTGTAAGTTTAAAGTTAAATAGCAAATCCATGAAAGTAATTGCATTTGAGAGAGCAATATAAACAGCTAATTGGTCTCCTCTCTCAACTAATAAGGGAGTTCAGCAGATTAGCATGAGTTTATGGTAATATGAGCCCCTCAGTAGCAGAGACTGCAGAACAGCAGCAGCATGATTGGATTTTTGTCAACAGTTTGCTTGGAACTCGTTCAATCTATTTTTTTTATTTATTTTTTTTTTACAAAGGCACTGAGGTCTCCTGAGAATAGTGTCAGCAGTTTGAAGGGGAAGTTCAGACTTGTATAATATGCTTGCTGTTGGTGCAATGTCACCGGGCCTTAAATAGCCCAGATGCAAATTGATTTCACTCTGCAGTTCAGTCTGGAGGTGACATTTTCCATGTGTTTTCTAAATAAATATAAATAATAAATTCTATGTAAAGGGTAACTAGCAGTTGACAAATGTCAGGGTAGTTTCTGAAATATCTTCTTAATAAATGTACTAGTGCCAGTGATGCCACCCCTAGAGTTTATAGCTTGCTGCCATCTTGTCAGATGCTGTGTGCCAAATCCCAACAAAGTCTGCTTTCTATAATCATGATAATAATACTGATAGTTATAATATAATATTTCTCTAGCTTCACAAAATACAATACCATACTACCAACAATACTAGGTGTTGCTAGAACAATAGCAAGGACCTGATCCTGACCTGAGGTGTTTCATTGTCTTTGCTCTTGTTTAAGTACTTTGTAACACGGTTTTGAAAAGTGCTCTATAAAGAAAGATTATTATTGTATTATTATGCCTTATTGGCTTGTAATATGGTATATTTTGGGGTTTTAGCATTTTGAAGTTGTTACTTTGGGCTGGAAACTGTCACTGACATTTTTGTCTAAAAGAATAATCGATCAACTGCAAAAATACTGTAATCGACAGATTAATCTATGATTAAAATCATCAGGTAGTGGCTTATTTTTATAATGTTGCTTTACAAGGAAATCTGCTTGAGAGAACATTTGTTGAATTGTATGTTTGCCTGGAGGCTGAACCTCTGTTCACTGACTTCTCAAGGTTACTCTAGCAATTAGTTAGAATAAATAATTGAAAGTCTAGAGGCTAAACACTGTCTTAATTTCCCTATTATTAATAACACATTTCATGGCTCTTTACAGGACGGTTCTTGGACATTATTAGGAAAATAAAGGGACAGATTTATGGATCTGTAAAAGATAGCGTTTAACATTAAGGGTTAGTTGCAGCCCTAGTAAGCTTTCAACACATTTAGTAGTTTTTTGCAAGTACTATGCATTTTAATTTTCTGCGTGAAACCTGGATCACATATTTAATGAGTGCATAAAATTGGTTGTCTGAACTCTTTTTATGTTCATTCAGCCATGTGAGATGCTATTAAGTTATGAGCTGTGGGTGCTTCTTGTAGTCATAACAGCAGATTCTCCCCACACATTTATTGACTGTGATTGTCAGTAGCCCATGTGTAGAAGAACCTGCCTCCCTGTAGGTGTGACATAAAATGTTTAATAAAACTATGTAGTCTCTATGTACTTGTCACAGTAGAGCATGTGTGTGTTGGCCTTGGCATCTTAGTGGGTTACATTTTCTATGATATATCTACATTGTTCTTACCTAAAAATACCAGTCGACACCACTGTCCTCTATGACAGCCAACAATGCAGGGCTGCAATTAGCTGTACTGATTGGTGGATGAAATGCAAATATTACTGCTGCTGAACTGAGGAAACATTAAATCTTCAGAGTGGTATTTAAAAAGATACTATAACTCTCACACGTCACGGTAGTGTTCAGCTTTCTATCTATGGCTAATCCCAATGGTCCTGACGTAGTGTGTTTTCTACACAGGAGCCAAATTTTAGGCATGATGTATTTGGGCAGGGCTAAGATCCGCATTCATACATGTTGCCTCGACAGCCTTGGCAATTTGCACCATTTGCTTCCACTGCTGGGAATAGAGATGTTCACGTCCATCTGCTCCACCAGACTTTTTATCGTTTTTTTTTTTCTTTCAACTGTAACTCTAAAATTAAACAAGTCAGACGTGCTACTAACAAACTCATTGCAGATATGTCTGTGGTTATTAATACACAGAATCTAAACAGGTAAATGCACTCAGATACGCAGATGGCAACATTTTCTGCGGTTCTTCATGTGGGTTTGAGCAAAACCTTTTTGATTTCCTCTTTTTAACTTTTTAGTATATATCTCAGTGGATGCAGCAGGTGGGAGGTAGGCAGGAGAGGAAGTTAGACAGGTGTTACCTCATGTCCTCTGCACATTCATCCACTGCCGCGGCACATTTTTTCCCCACAGGTGCTCTATGTTAATGGTAAAACTTAATATGAGTATCTTTTCAAAGCGAGGGGAAATTCACACAACTTTTTTATTGCAGCTCGTTTCCCTAATTATTGTGTTAGTCACATGAGGAAAGGTAATTGACATTTATTTTTATATTTTTTTATTATGTAATGTGAAAAGGATTCGCTGATTGTGAGGAGAATTATCACTTAGGTCTGCAGTTCTCCTAAACTCTGCAGAGAGCTTTAGTGCCTTTTAGCTGATTGTTTTGGTTTTCTTGCCTGCAGCGTTACTGTTTTATTTCACTCTCACTGCTCTCAGTGCCATTTTCACCAAAAAAACAAAAAAAAAATCCACTGTACGCTACCTACCTGCACACAGACAAAGTTAGTGATCAGCTGGTCAACATTGTGAAAAACAGATCTTTAAGGAGAGTGAATATTTGATAGGTGAACACAAACACGACTACAAATAAATGCTAATCTTGCTGTTTAATAAGTAACATTTACTGTTAGCTAACCGGTTCGATATATCAACTTTATAAGGTGATAGTAGTCAGTGTTATATTTACAGCTTGTTTCCGCTGCACCCAAGTGGACAAAAAATAAATCAATGCAGGTTTAATGACTGCAATCCCCATTTGTTTTCAGTTCAAGCTCACTGATGCTCACTGATGTTGTCTTACAGTGTTAGCATGCCAACTGTGCTGCTTGTCCACCTTGTCACTTCTCCTGGATCACATAGGTCATCTTCACGTGTACACACAGCCTTTGTGTCATGCTTGTTTCCTAATGCTCTGCAGCTCAGTCACGTCTTAGCCTCCTAGGAACACAACTGTTAACAAATTTAAATCTGATATTTCAGATTTTACTTGTTCAGTCACACCCTCTTGTCTCTTCTTTCAGGAACTCTAGAAAGGAGCTGAATGACATTCGGTTTGAATTCACTCCTGGGCGAGGTAAGAGCTCTGCCTATATGGATTTGAAATAGGGATTTCCCTTTGTGATAACATCTTCAGGCACTGTAGATTGTTGTTAGTGTGTAATGGGTAATGGCAGTGTTTGTCCCCATGACAGTATCTAATTCAATATCTAACGCAATTACCTGCTAAGTGGAATGTTGCAGGCCCAATATTTGTCATGTTATTCCCTCACAAGACACAGCTGATGGCGTTTCCCAGGAACTGTTCTCGGCGGGCCTGGTCAACGTGCACGATGTTGTTATTGGTAATGTTCCACCACTTTGTTCTGGTAAATTGTGCTGTCTGAAGACATCACTTAGAGAGTATCAAGATTTTACTGGAAAGGCTATTATCAGAGATGGACATTTATTTCATTTGGCAAGTCAACAGAACCCAACAGACTAAAGTCGATAGAAAATACTTACTACTATATGTTTTCTTTATACAACTGATCTTGAAACTTAATTGTAGTCTAAAAATGTTAGCTGGTGTGGGAACTGATCACATTAAATATTTTATATTTTATTTATTGATACTGACACTGGACTTATCTTCTACTGTTGTACAAATATACTGAAATTTACTTTGCATATTGTAAAACTTGTATTATTATGTATAAAACTTGATGTTATTAACATTATGTTGTTGTATGCCCTCTGCATTACAGTTGCTTCTAACCTTCAGAAGATTGTAGATGACCCAACTACCTATAAAGTGTTGACCTTTAAGCTGGTGAGTTTCCAGCTGATTGATGGTTAATGACTCCCTCCCGGGTTTGTCCTTGTCCTTGTTGATAAAAGGTTCAGTGAAGAAGTGACGTTATTAGAAAGGCCTCAAACCAACCAAATAGCTTCAGCATATGGCATCAATTCACACAAGGATTGCAATTCTTAACTTCTATGATTCTAAATTTTAATACCTTGTTACTAGAGTTACCTTGTAGTTCATCTTCAAAAAATGCAAAGGTTTGGGTGCATTTTGAATTTAATAATCAGCTTTGCATGAGTAAAGTGAACCCACAGACTAGCTAACATTAGGTTTTCTATAATATTTAGTTTGATGGCTAATGGTGTTTTGTGTATTATCCATGGAGAGGCGTGTTCGGATTGGGACAGCCTCTCTTCATCTCAAGCATGAACAAAATACTGTATGCCAAACATGCATCTTGTTAAATCACAATTGAAACTGCTATATAATCTATGATCAAAGTGGGGGGGTGGACGAAGACTAAGTACATGTTGCAAATGTGCCACTTTAAGAAGTCACCTTTGTATAACTATTAGAGAGACACATGCCATTTGTGAAGAAATAGGAAGCAATAATGTCAGTCCTTCTGACATTAATATGTAAATTATGTTTTATTGACCTCTCTTTAGTTGTGCGTAAACAACATCTGTGGCTTTGGGTCACAGTGCTTCACGAAGTGACTTATCTGCCATGCATCAGCAGCTAATGAGCGCTGCAGGTGGACCTGTCTCTGGAGAGTCAGAGTGAGAGCATTGCTGAGTATAGGATATAGGATATATATAGGAAATGTGGGCACGCTTCCATTTCCATATGTTAACTCCACTGCAGGCAGCGTAAAACTCTCTGTGTGGCACCACTGTGCCTTTCTAAATGAAGAGTTACGAGCGCAGTGTCACAGAACCCAGGAAGAATAATTACCCTCGCTAGGGGAGCTGTTCATAACACTTAATGCAGACAATTTATGGTGTGGGTGGCACTAGAGCAACTTTATGAATTAACTAAACAAGAGGTCACTATAGACTCAGAAAGAGTGACCTGTTTTCATACCAGTCCCTCCATGTTAGTCAGACAAGTACAGAGCTCTCAGACCACCAGAGAGATGGAGTGTCTCTCCCTGATGAGGTGTGAAATGTTATAGGCCCGCAGGTGTTAGGTCAGTCATTCACACTGGCTTTTCCACAGGAGGAAGAGAGTGAAAAATAAATAGTGCCTGGTTTTTGAGGAACACTCAGACAAATCTAAATGCACACTGCCTTTACAAATTGCCTTTGTGAAAAGCATCTGAGCAGCCTAAGAATTGGGTTGAAGGTTGAACTGTCAGTAAAATAAATCTTGTGCTTTATCACGGGGAACTGATAAGTTTAGACAGTATGGTCTACATGGCCAAAAGTATGTGGACACCCACACATGGTATGAGCATGCCTGAATATTACGCCCATGTGTGATTGTTGGACTTATTTCAGATCAATGGGCAATATGATGCTATGCAGCCTCCACTCTTCCAGGAAGGCTTTCCACCAAAGTATGGAACCACATTGGGCAAAGATGTTGGGCAATAAGGCCTGCCTCACAGTGCCTCCCATGTTCCAATTCATCCCATAGGTGTTGGATGGGATTGAGGATGGGATTGAAGGACAATCAAGTTATTCCCCACCAAACTAGGAAAACCATTTCTTTGTGCATCTCAATTTGTGCACCGGGGTATTGTTGTGTTTAAACAGAAAAATGCCTTCCCCTAACTGTTGCCACAAAGTTTGAAGCACACATATTGTGTATAATACATACAATTTGATGATATGTGTGCAAACTACAAAGACATCAGGGTACAAGGATGTAAAAAAAAAATATATTGTCAGATTTAAATCCAACTGTATAGTAAGGGTGATCTGACCTCATTTACTGCACAGAAATAGAAACAATACTGAACTTATTAAAGACCTTAGCCACATGTGATGCGCCCACATTAAAATATTTTTACTTCCTCATTTTCATTTTAAAATTGTGCAACTTTATAAACTTTCTAAATCAATATAATTTACATTTGCACAGTCTAAAAATAAAGTTGATGTGACTGTCTCCACTTATAGTTATAGGCGATATACTGTATTTTTCAAACCAACAATGCATTAGTCCCTCTCTTAATGCTCAATACTGCCCACCCTATTTGTGGCCCCAAGCCCATTGGTTCCTGCTGAAGATGTAAAATCTTAAAATGGGTCCCCATATTCCTATATAAGTGTCTTTGACAAAGAGGAATAAGCTCAGGCTTTGGCTACACAGACAAACCCAAAATGTGTTGAAATAAAAAGCTCACTAACTTGCAGTAGTTTCAATCCCCTGATTATTTCTGGGTGTTATACTACATCTGTTCTACAGATTTTGCAGGATTAGTTGTTCTTGATGGTGATGCCAGTGTCAGGAATGCAAACTAGCCCTGTTGACCCTCTCGATGACTTCTTCCTCACGCAGGCTTCCGGCTGCGACGACACAGAGATCCCGGATGAGGTGAAGCTGATCGGCTTTGCACAGCTAAGTGTTAGCTGATGCCCTCTTCATGCCTGAAGCAGGTGAGACAGTTCAGGGCAGACAGACTGAGGAACACAACACCACTTCCTGCAACATCTTCCCCAACACCCTCCCTGAAAACTCACTCCCACTCCTCCCTTGCCTTCTTTTCACCTTCCCTGAGGCCAAGCACCGCCCCGCCTACGCCTCCATAGCGCCGACTTCCCTGCTCACTGTCCCCTGACCTTTAACCTTAACAACATTCCACCGCCCAGCGCACAGAGCGGGATTAGGAACAGCCCCGGAACCTAAAGATGTACTCAGGTGGTGACATAAAGTGATTAAGATGTAGCTTTGAATCTTTTATTTATTTTTTTCTTTTACTTTTTACATCACATTACCTTTGTGTTCGGCAAAGATCTTATTATTTATTGAAATAAGAAGATATTTTTATTTTGTTTCTCATGCTGTTTTGTTGCCACAGTAAAAACAAATTTGCTATGACTCGCATCTCACGAACACACTTATTTGTGATGTTTCCCTGAGGTCTTTGTCAGAATGTAAGATTTAGTTAATATATGGGGAAAAGCACATTTTCATAATAACATAATGAATGTTTAAAAAGAGAATGCATTTTTTTTTTTTGTGTCAAGACCTGTTTAGCAATGACAAGAAGTGACCCATTTGCTTGAGTGTGCAGAAAAACAAAATGAGACCTGGATGCTACTGTGTATAATTTGCTACTCTCGACAGTGCTAATGCTTCAAAATGTTAGAGGTGCCTTGTTCATTTTCCTGTGCCTAAGAAAGTAGTCAAAGAGTGAGACCACACAAAGAGCGGGGCCTGCTGATTGCCATTTCACAAATGTATTACTCCAGCAATGACACAAATCAAGTATCTTAACTTAACAAGACAAGCTACAGTGCACTTTTGGGCTGAGTATGACTGAGTATGACAAGCAGATGCTTAGCCCCGGGAGACAAGTTAACTTATGTGCTTTTGTTATCGGCCATAAAACATAACCTGTAGTCATGTAATCTGCTCTGGCTGATGTGTATTCAGATGCCAGCTTAATAGACAAATCCACATCCATTTAATTTTCTTGCTCTGTCCTGCTGCACTACAAAGCCTTTTGTTCCCAAAAATATAGTTGTTTCTAAAATGTATTGTATGACAGTGCATCTGAGGATGAAACCAAAAGGCAACTGTTGAAAGGGTGACAAGCCATTTGTTTGTCCAAACAAGTTCAATAGCTCTAAATTATTTTTAAGTATCGAGGTGGTACATATTAACTTCTACTAAATTCTTTATTATGAAGTAATTTGTTGTGTTTTCTATGTACATTATGTGTACCATTTCAGCATATTACCCCTGTACCTCTGTAATCAGCTGATGTCAAATTTCTGACAAGGAGCAACAATAAAGAATTGCTATTATTTAAAAAAGGTGTGGAGTATTTACTATTAGCTGTGTCATGAATTATAACTTAATACCACTACTATTACAGGCTAAAATATCTGATGATTTGTGGATGTTTGATTTAGCAGATAATGGCTGCAAAAAGCCAACCCACAACTGTCATTTTTTCTTGTGGCAACATTTGGCAAATCTACAGCATGGACTTTAAGTCAAGTCAGGTCAGTTTTATTTATATAGCTCAGTATCAATCACAAATTTGCCTCAAGGGTTTTTACAATCTGTACAGCATTTGAGACCTCCTGTTTTTAAACCCTTGTTTCAGATAAGGAACCCCCCCCCCCCCAAAAAAAAGAAATAATTGAAGAATCGTCAGGAAAAGCAACAGAGGAGGGATCCCTCTTCCAGGACAGACAGAACTGTAATATACAGTATGTTCTCTACAGAAAGATTAAAAAAAATCATGAATCATAAAGGGTGAACAGAACTTTAAGTTTGGCAACAGTGTCAAAAAGAAATCTAGGATTGATTTTATTGTTATTCAAATAGATTTTAAAGTCAGACTGTAATTTCTGAAAAAAGGAATTACACATTCTTTCTCTTACAAAGTGGAATGCGTGAGAAATAAAATGCAGTGTTGCTTACTGCAATACACAAGGGTTTTGTTGCTACAGCCTTACTTGGTCTGGTATGACCAATGTTAACAAACATATATATATATATATATATATATATATATATATATATATATATATATATATATATATATATTAATGTGTAACAGTATGGAGTGAGTTTGCTAGCTTGCTATGACTCGCCTCTCCTTGTGCTACTGTTAAATTACGTTTCAGCGTTTACCCCTATATCCTATAATTTTGCTGAAGAAAAATTGTTGTTCAGGAAGTTGGCTTTGTCATTTTAAAAGATATCTTATGGGACCACTGTAAAACAACCTGCTCTTTAATCACAAATACGATGATTAAAAAATGATGATAACAACAAGTAAGAACAAAAAGTAACCCTGCAATTCTTTACCAATCATCTCAAAACAGGCAACAAGTAAAAGCAGTAATATAAGTTTAATTGTTCAAGTATTTGTTTTTTAATATAAAAAACATATAATATATAACAGCAACCCCTTGTGGGATAGATGCTTTCACAGTAAATGTCACGCTTATAATACTACAAAACCTTTGAAAAAAGAAATGAAAATTTGGCCATGAAAGACACATTTTCTGAAAAGTTTTTCCATGATGTCAGTAGCAAAGCTTCAGTAATCACTGATATGCCAGATACATGTGATAATACATCCAGTCTGTAACTATCTTAGCTACATTTAAACTCATACTTTCACGACATGATCCTGTATTTCTCTTAATGTGCGGTGGAGTTGATGAGCTGATAGCTGCTGACGTATCATACACAACCAAGAGCAGCAGCTGGAGTAATGAGGAGCTCGTAGCTGGGACAAACAATTACCTCAAGTATGGAAATGTCAAAGAGGGGAAAAACAACAAATGAATCTAAAAAAAAACCCTAAATATACATGTTACTTTTTCAGCGAGAAGAGGCAGTGAAATGATAACCATATGTAAACAAAAACATCAGTCATATGTATAAAACAAAATGGCATCCAGAAAATTCAGCTGTGTGGTATTTTCTGCTTCGAGAGCTGCATGGGTGTAGATTTGTCTCAACAGACGACCTGGTTTGTTGTTCGATAAGATTAATATTTGCATTCTCAGTGTTCAGGAACTCTTCTTTCATTTGTAAAGAATACTTTTAAAATGTATAATATTATAGCTGTAATATAGCAATTCAGAACTAATAATTGATTCCTGCACAGAAATTCTCTTTTGGCTTGGACTCCTGCAGGAAGATTGGGGTGCCAAGTCAGCAGCCTTGCAGATGGTGGAGATTCAATGTCTTGCTCAAGGACACTTTAGCGGGGCAAAAGGTTGTCAGAGTAAGGGCTTGGACAAAGGTCGTCTGGTTGAAACTTTGTCTCTACTCGTTGGGCCTCGCTACTGTATTCTTAACGCTGATTGATTTAATGCTTATAAAGAAAAGTCCTTAAATTGGACATGGGACACAAACAAAATTACTTTCAAGTAACAACCACCACATTTTAATTATGTATGAGAATATGTTCTTTACAAGCCCCATGCATTCGTTAACAATCAGGTGTAATCATCATAAATAGATATATGGATGTTAATGAAAACACATCTGTCATGAAATAGAGACTTGCAGCGAACCTCAGTGTTTTTACGTCACTCAGTGTGATGAAATTTGAGAAAGCAGAAAAAGGCAAAAAAACAACAACAACAAAACTTTTAAGTTGTTGTCCAGTGGTCATCATGTCCTCTAACACCTCAGGTGCTTCTTGCTCGACATGTCATTCCAAATGCGGTGCATCTCCTCCGGGGAGATCTGGTGCACGGTGATAACCCGCCTGTACCTGCACAGACTGTAGGCCATTTTCCAGTGATTAAAACCACTGTTCTGATACGGGTGTATACCCAGCTTACGCAAACAAAGTCCCACGTACACATCCTCCAGGTGCAACAGTCTTGTGTGTAATGAAGTCTTGTAGATTAGCTCAGCTACATCTGCTGAGAACACATAGCCAGTGCCTGAGCAGAAAGGTGGGTATTTACTCTCGGGATACAAGTCCCTGGACATATACCACTTACTGCGCATGTCCCTTATGGGGCCACCGTTTATAACATAGCCGGTAAAATATCTCCTTCTTGGCTTGGTGGTGGGCTTCAGGAGCTTGTAAATCAGATTGTCCATGTTGACAAAGATGTCACTGTCTGTCTTCATGACATACTGCGCTTTGGGGCAAAAGGTAGCCACCCAGCGCATGCCCATCATGGTCTTTAGGGTGAGGTTGTGGTAAGAATCAATAAAGTTCTCCACTACGATGTCATGGAAGATCTGGCTCTCCTGCTCCACCATCTGGTTCAGGACGGTGTCTGTGTTCCTGCCCAGAAGAAAGATGGTAAGGATGTGGATGTCACCGTAGGTGCTCTCATCCCCCCAGGTCTCCCGGATGGCCTGACGCGCATCAAACTCCTTGTGTGTGGTGCTAATGAGGATGACCAGGAAGGGAGTGACCCTTTCGCACTTCTTCGGCTCACTGATGACAAATTCAAAGGCATGTGGGTTAAGGGGGCGGGTGCGGATGTTGTCAAAGGTGAAGTTTTTGTGGGGTTTCACAGTCTTACGTATAGGCACGGACATGTGGCCAACATAAGTGGTTGTTGGGCGAGATATGCTCAAGTACCACAGAGCGCTCGCCCAGCAGACCACTGTCAACAGGTATAAACATGACACTTTTGAAGGCATTATGCTGCATTTAGGTGTATTTTGATGAGCTGGATCTTATAAGGCCTTCTTTTCATTAGCAATGTTTCACCCAGCGAGGCAGCATTAAGCTGCTCCAGCAGACAGTTTGACATTAATTATCAGTAGTGAATTACTTTAGAGAGAAGTGAATGGACGTCCAATTTCTGTTGGTGACACTGCTGCTTCTCCGTTTACATCTGAAAGAGAGAGAGAAATTAAGCATTAATACAAATATATATACACCAGACAGGCCCTAAAAATTAATTTTTTAATAAATCATGAGAGAAACCATTGCAGTTTCCTTTCAAATTCAATAAACTCAGTAGTGTGTACACATATGAATAAAGGCCTCATCACTTTGCTATCAGCAACAATAAGTCAAACAAATGAAGAAATGCTGCCTGACTATCCTGTTATATTTATACAATAAATAACTGCAAATAATGTAGAAACACTGCAGAGAAAGTTGACACATCAAACTCATCATTTGGGAGTTAAAAATCATCACAACTCTATTTCAAAATTTAATTTGTTTCCTTGAAGTAAATCTAGTCAGAGCAATAGAAGAAAGGACTGATGAAATCAATATCTAAAAGTTAAAATTTACAAAAGGGGTTGAAACATGTGTGGGTAAGATTGTGGTGCCATCAGCCATCTGGCAAAGGGGACACATCATCAGACACATATTATTCATTGCTGAAGTTTAGTTATTATTCACTGGCAACACACATTGTGATGTTACCGCCATGGTTTGCAATCGGCCAACGATTTTCAATTTCATTTTCATTTTGCTCTCACATTCAGTGGCAAACAACAGAGACTACTTATTGGTTATGATTATGTTATAATGAAGCAGATTTTGGTTAAGGGCAAAGGGAGCAACACAGAGACATCTCGCTGATGTATTGGAGCGCTGAAAATGCCTCAAACTGTAACATATTTTCCTGACAGTTTTGTTTTGTTCTTGGTAAGTATTGAGATTCTTTACCAAAGTAAAGCCATAACACACTACCTGCATTGACTTGTTGTAGTTGGTAGAGTTTTAGTTCATTATAATTACTGTCTATACTTTTGGAAAGTTTAATCTATAACAATGGTCCATATTCCTATTATATGTTTTGCATGAAAATTATTGGAAAAGGTACTACATCTGTCAAATAAGTGTTTATGGACCACAAAGTACAATATTTTTCTCAACTCAAAAACCTAAAAATCTTTGACTGATTGACATGTTGTTTTCACAGTTGATTATTTACACATCCAGCAGAGACGAAGCAACATTGTCATTAATTTGAAGTCGGTTTCTGGCCAGCTGGCGAATGTAAGTACATTATTCACACTTCACATGTCACATCGTTTTCACACACAGTTTGTTATTATAAAATATAGATTACAGCCGCTTTAAGTACAGTATGTAAAATGTACTTAATTACACTACACCAGACGATTTGTTACAACAATAGATAAAGCCATCAATGACTTGACTTTTCAATGACGTTATTACAATAAACTGAATTCAATGCGCATCTGAATGGTTTATAGATTTTATATCAGAGCGTTACAAAATACTTTGAACATTCAGTACATGATCCTAGTGCACAGATTGACATTTCACAAGAGCAGACAAATGCCCTTTTAAACTAAAAAAAAGGCTTACAAGCTCTCTTGTTCTATGGCTCAAAAGAGCTGTGGGGTTGGCAGCATTGTGCAGCATTCTGACAGCGCTATACGGTGGCACAAAGGGAACATCGTGCCATGATAAGCTTTCCCCCTGGGGTGATTTTTTTTCTCCCGGTTTGTTCAGTGCTGCACTGCTTTACTGTCTGCTTGTTACTGAGCTGACAGAATTTTGGCATGTCTATTTTTTGAGCAGTGGTTCTGCAGCGTGGACACTGAAGTGGCATATGTTTTTGCTTTTGCGCAGATGGCTGAGCAGCTACAATATACAGTATTTTAGCATGTATATCATGTAGCCTGTCTTTTGAAGCTCTCAGTGACTTTTCTTTTCATTTAGGGAAGACAGATCATACGATGCACTTCACAGGAAAATGGCTATATAGTAATGCAATAAAACTCCATCTTTGTATATCAAGACACTTGGTACCAAGTTAGACTGAAAGGCATGACATTAACAACAACAGTATACATACATGCTTTGAAAACAACTTTGTAGAAGATAATCTGCCACATGAATTTTGCTGGACCTTTGGACTATGAAAAATATACCTTTTTATCTTGCACTGTGACTACACATATACTGTTTATTTGGTGTCAGTTTGAGAAAAGATTTTAGATCAGCAGATTATCACTCTGAGGCTGCCTTACAAATGCTGTTACTTCATAGTTTATTTTGTACTTAACCCTTTTCTCAAGAGTCTTTCAGCAAAACTCCTGTGTTGAGATTCTTTACTCACAATATCAGGCTTCTCCCCTTGTTAAATTACTGTGAGATCTCACAGGATTTAGAGCAACAAACAATCTTTCACTTTAACAACCCTTTGCTCGACGCAAGAAATACACAGAGATGCCAATATTTTCTAATACCAGAGGAGGGAGCAGGGCCAGGTGTAGTGAAGACAGAATGACAGAAGAAAACCAAGCCTCGACTGCTTGCTCTAAGGTTAATAGCATAGTGGAAACAGAAACTCACACAAAAGCAAAGCACAGATTGTATGTATATGTTCATATGTTCAAATACACAATAACCAGGGCCAGCTGGTAGCAAGCAGTCACTGCGTCCCACATTGTCACATTGAAATCTCACTTTGCTAACTGAAGCAAAAATATTTATGAGAACCAAGGCAATATTTATGTGACAGTTTATTTGGCTGCCAGTCTGTAAAACATAACCTCCAGTGGCTTTTCAGAATAAACAGTTCTAAGTTGGTCAGGGTCTCTCATGTGCATACACGCCACCAGATTAAATACTTGATTTATCCCTGAAGAAAGTTTTACTTTATTTATTTATTTTTTTTCCATTTTACTACTTCTGAATGTATGTCATTAATTAGTTCAGAATGAACTGAAATTCTCTATGAGTACACATAATTGAAGTGAGAGAAATTACATAATGTTGTTTCTCCAGTGTCGGTGAACAGCGATGACTCTTGTACAGGAGCGACAGCTCGGTACTCTTGCGTATTTTTATTGTCACACAATCAAACCAAATGATGAGTCACTAGACTGAGTGATTAGAACGTTAATGATGATTGTGCATCATTCAGTGCATCGCTTTGGATTCAACATCAGACGTGTGTGTGTGTGTGTGTGTGTGTTTTATCTCTGTGGGTGAAATAAAGATGTAAATGGGTCTGTTTGGGAATCGTGTGGCAGCATCAGTCTAAAACAGTGAGATACTATGAGCTAGATATATTGGAAAGAGAAAGAGACAGGGTGTTGTAGATCCTGATTATGAGAGATGAATAATCCCGAATTGTGTGCAACAATCTTAAGATTGGTATCTTAAAAGGGCTATATGTATTTATTTTTAATAAAACAAATCACTTTTTTCTTGCCTGTGTGTGAAGGGGTTGTAACCTCACGTAAAAATATTGCACATGCTGGATTTGTTGATTATCTCTGACGGCCAGTATGCCTATTTCTATGGGAAGACTCTGGGTTGGATTTTCCACAAAATCCATTGGCTCCACTTTGTTTTTTTGAAAACCGACACAGAGTTGGCTTTCATCCAAATGGACAGGTAAACTAACATTACTGGAAAGCATGTGAGAAATATTGTGATTTTGTGCTTTAGTTGGCTCAAGTTAGATAACATTAGCTTATGCAAAATACTATGGCTGTATTGGCTTTCTGCATTACTTCACCATAACGCGACCCATATTACTATCCTATCCACTGGAGTTATGTCAAAGTGTTGATTTTGCAAGAAATTATGTTTTGGTAGAACGCAAATGGGGAGCGCCTTGTTTATACTAGCCTATAGTGATGCAAGGCATGGTCAGCCAGCTAATGTTAGCATGGATCCGCAGCTGTTTGCTTCATCACATCCTATTTAGATTTTTTGTTGTTTTATCGAAACTCAAGTACACAGCTTCTTTGCCGGTCTCAGTTGCTGTAACTTACATCATATACAATAATGCAACATAACGGCACAGGACAACAACACACAGTGGAAGACCCATTCACTACAGTAATGTTACTTACTGTCGTCTAACTGTTATAATGTGTGGCAACAATCTCATTTGTAATATTCAGGCTCGCTAATTGTTTTTGTTATCATCTACTACATTTAGCTACGCTAAGTTTGCCTCTTTGGAGACACAAATAGTTACTGAAAATCAGCAGACGAGCTAACGCAGACATATGATATCAGCTTAATGCAGTCAATGTAGCGTTATCATGTAACAAACATGGATTAGTTGAACGTCAAGCAGATAAAAATACTACTGTAATGCAGTGGGAGATTCTGCTCGCTCATAAGTTTGAGGATGCTTACGAGCACACACCTGGTTGCAATCTAAAACCCGCACCGCTAGTGGCAGCTAAAAACTACATATGGCCCCTTTAGGAGACCAAATGTAAGTATGCAATTTGCTCTGCTGCCACTTCACTGAGCAAATCACTTTCTAAAGAAACAGGTATAGCGGCAATATGAAGATTTCCTAAAGAAAAGCTGCCATTCACTATGGTTGGAGACCTTTAATAGAATAATAATATTTTCAAATGCTTTTATACAGGAAAATAAAAATGTTTTAATTTCATTTCTAAATGCCATTGCCTAGGACTACTTTATGTTGGTGCTGTTTATCGGGACATTCTTAACATCCTAAGGCTAAAAATAGTTCCTAACTGGGGTTAGTGTGTAATATTTAGGAGGATCTATTGACAGAAATTCATTATAATATGCATAACTATGTTTCAGTGGTGTATAAAGACCCTACATAATAATGTTTTTATTATCTTAGAATGAGCCATTTCTTCTTTCCCCTTACTTGGAAGTCACCATGTTTCTACAGTAGCCCAAATGGACAAATGGCTCTTCAGAGCACGTTTCGTCACTACGTTGCAAATGCAAATTAACTTAAAATATCTCAGCATTCTGTCAGAATTATTCATCATTCCTAAAATGCGCTAAAAAGGCGTACATATATCCAGCTGGATACACACTACATCTACATGTTCTTAGTTGCACTTCTGTTTATTGATGAATATTTCATTTTATATTCACTAACACACATTCACAGAGTGGTCCTGTGGATTTATTGATGTGGAATAGCATCAAGCTAAGACTTCATTCAATGGAAATCTGCACTGTGGACATAGTAAGTTCATTCATAAAACATGTCATCCATAGCAACGTGGTTAGCCTTGCCTCTCTCAGTCCTCTCAGCAGCTTTGTGAATGAACAGCTGTTAAGAGGAAACTCTTAG
The DNA here is from genome assembly GCF_014851395.1 of Micropterus salmoides. Classification (NCBI taxonomy): domain Eukaryota; kingdom Metazoa; phylum Chordata; class Actinopteri; order Centrarchiformes; family Centrarchidae; genus Micropterus; species Micropterus salmoides. The sequence goes on along the minus strand of NW_024040596.1, from coordinate 14,116,357 downwards.
CTACAACCTTTTAGCTGCATTTAGCGTCACTCTTAATATACTTTGTGAACTTTGTGCCCAAGATGTTTTGATCACACCTCTCAAATTTGTTACACGGACCTTTCAGGAGTAGTCTCTGGTTGTCTGCAAGTTTGGAAGCCGAGATGTGGCCGCTCTAGTTTGTGTTTAGATTACTGTAGCATGGAGCAGAGCCTCCAGGCAGGCGGCCAGACCTTTGCAGAGCTATTATTCCAATCAGTCTCCATAATACTGAATGTCACACTGAGAGTCAGTCATAAAATCTCCCCGATCTGTGTGACCAGTTTGGGCTGGAGACTGGCAGAAAAAGGTAGTAAAATATAAAACAGTCTATATGGGGAGGAACACGGTCACACTGCTGAGCCCCCAACCTTCATGACATGAAACATGCTCTAGAAACACAACAAGAAGGGTAATGAAATGAGGAAATAATTGGCCTATACTTCCAACAGAGACCTAATTTATCATGATTTATTATATAGCAAGAGGTAAACTTGTATGGTGAGCACGGCACAAAGACAGCCATTCATCAAGACATGACATTTCTTTCTCCGAGCCTCTGGGTTGACTATTTGGCGGGCTGGTTTCTAAAAAGGGCTATAACTCTCTCCTCTGCACACAACAAAATGTTTTGATTCATGACCCCATGACTATCTATCGACAGGTCTCTAAAGTGTTTTTCCAATAACAGCGTCTCAGAGCAAATAGATTGCCAGATTGAATTAACTGCTTCAAACAAAGCTGGAGTATTGACAAAATTGCCAAAAATGTAAATTGGTTGCCTTGTCTTTTATTTGACACAACGCTCTTTGAATATTGCTGGTTATACTTTTAATCACACAGCACCCTAATGGCAGAACTTCAGAGATAAGATTCATTTTAATCAGACATGCTTTGCATTTTAATATCTCACTGACAGTATACCTACACCATGGTGTTGTAATACAAACACCTCTGCTGCTTTATATTTAGAGTTCAGTAATATGTGGACATTATGATGGTTGTGGAGTGCTCCTTTTGTTCCCTTGTCTCTGCAGACATTTTTCATAATAACTAATTGAATGATGTATGAAATACTGATGACAGGATCGCCTGATGAAGCAGAGGTGTGTGAAAAATGATATGAAAATTTTAGCACAGCAAGCGGTAAAGCTTTAAATCCCCCGGCCCAGCATTATGTTACTGAAAGCCACATTTGTAAGCTTATAGCTGAGATTTCATCGACCTTGGAAAAGAAAGGAGAGTGACCGTACGCACACTTTCAAAGCCATTAAAAGGTGTTTTTCACAACATTCACTTGAACCTCTCTATATTTCATGAGACATTTTCCCACTGCTCTGTTATAAAACACAAATCAAACAAAAAGCCAAGTTGAAAACTAACCCAACTATAGTACCAGATCCCTTAAACAAGTGTTGGCCTGTGGAGCTTTTTTATCACTCTGTCTCTATAAATCTCTATTTCAGAAAGACTGTTGTGCTGCAAGATCTGTTGTTCTGGAAACACAGGTGGCTTCAGTATATCAACTGAGAAAAACACACTTCTCACTTCTTCTAAATAATGCGGCATGGCTTTTGACGACAGCCCTGGTAGATAATTCATAAATTTGTATACCGCAGTGACATTTATATCTATTTATGTTTTCTGTGCAGTGCTTTTTATTCTTTGCTACTGTAAGTCTAAGTTGCCATGGTGACCCAAAGTGTTCAATATTAAATAAATTACATGAATCCAACTCAGCTCATTATTATGCCCTTTTTTCAAAGTCTGTTCTGTCATTTGCTGATTACCCACTAATTCAGATTGAAGCAACAGTTAATAACATAACTGGCTCCTATCCGGTTTGTTGTGACTAGCAGACAAAGACTTAGAGATGAAAAGTGGCATTATGAAATAAAACAGTCATTGGGAAATGACATTGTGAAATAAAAAACAGTTGGAATGAAATAAAAAGGACCTGCAATAAACTCTGTTATTATAAAAAGAAGGAGAATGAAATAACAATTCGTAAAGAGCTCAATTTAAAGAAAGATATTGTTTTTTACAATGCCGTGGTTGTGTTTCATAATCTGTCTGTGTTTACACATATTATTCCTTTCATAATGTCTTATTCATTTATTAAAGATCCCCTCAGGACATGTTATAAGACATATTAAAACGCTATGCTTTGAATAATAATTTGTGCCATAAGTTCAATAAACGGCTCAGAAATTCTTTAAATCACGTCTACTTCTTCTCCGTCATTGAAAAATCTATTTTGGATATAACATTAGGTGTAAATGTTATTTCCATGGAGTCTAACGCTGGCTAGGGCACTTGTTATTCCAAATTTGTTGATTCATACCACTACTAACATTACCATTTTGCTGACGATTAGGAGAGTTATTCTCTTATAGTTTGACATATAAGTAATATATAGAGCATACATGCAAACAGTAACAGTCTAATCACTGTCTCTATCTCTGTGCAGAGGGAGATGAGATTTGATTTGAAAGACGAACAAAAGAATCTGATTCTCTATTTCCCACAAACTCCCATCTTCGTTATTGCTCTCTGACTTAAACATTTGGGGAATATTGTCATTTACATATTTTATGCTTAAGGCTTGATCCAAATAGTGTTCTTCTATTATAGCAAGCTAAACACTGGAGAAAATCTATACTGGCAATTAATTGAGTGAAGCTACATTAACCTGACATAAAATTAGTATCACAATTACTTTATTCCATTGGGAGAGCTGAAATCCCTTGAGTAGTGTTGTGTCTTGAAGAAAAATAATGTCTGCTAATAAATGTTGATAACTGAATGAAACACAGATTTGCTTGGGTAGATTGAGGACTGTTTTCCACTGTATACATATTTCCAGTAAAATGCAGGATTGGCTTTATAATGGGCTGATTGCAGCAAGAATATTTGTTTTGTGTTTATATGTACCCTGAATTAAGGAAGTGAAGTGTAACACAAGACAGTTCTACACAGGTATTGTAGAGCTGTTGTTCAGGTTTCATTATCACATAAACACAATTATAAAAGTGGAATGGCAGTTCATATTCATAGGCTGTAGTGCAAGGGCAGTGCATGGCTAATTTTAATTAACTCGTTGATTTTCTCACTGACTGAGGGTGTGGTAAAATGTAAGAAACTATAGCTAGTAAACTACCATTTACTAGCTATTGTCCATAGATGAACAATCTTAACTAGGCACAGCATCAAGCTTTATATCTAACTAAAACAGAAGGAATCTTTGTCTGTTTGTCAGTCTGTTAATTTTCATCCGATCAACTTGGTGGGTGTATATTGCTGAGGACCCAAGGAAGTGCAGTGTTGTGTGCGAACTCTATAGGACATATTTATTAGTAGTGTGACAAAAGTACACACTGTAGTGTTCTGAGAGGGCATTAACTGTTGGGTACAGCTCACTCTCACTGCAGTACATTCAACAACAGATGAAGAACTCTTTCTGATGTTACATGGTAGCAGTCTAAGTCTTGCAATTTTGCCATGTTGTTGGCTTAACTCAATCATTTCAAGCATCAGCGATCAGGCTTTTAATCAGTCTCTGTATGATTATATCGCTATAGTCAAGAGTTTCTCCACATCACCGCTGCAAACATAAAGCAGCCTATAAAACAGTCTGTGGGATTTCCTACAGATGGTGATGTCATTTTCCAAGAGAGCTGATTGTTCAGTAGAAGGCGTTTTCACAGAGTTGATCTCTTATCTGGAACATAACCTGCTCCGGAGCAGGTTAGCCGTTCAGCATAAGTTACCATGGAGATCTATCCCGGTAAGAAGTGAACCACCTTCGTGGTACTGAAAACCCAGGGTTAACTCCGAAGTTACCTGGATAAGCTCAAATCCTGCTTCGTGGTACAGGCCTCTGTTCTGATTTGTCAGTAAAGCTGTAAAAAACAAACAACAACAAAACAAACAAAAGAGCACAAAAATGTTGCCACTGAGCATAATACAGGCAGCAATTAGGCGTCCATCAAAATGTATGTGGAAGAACAAATTAGTATTATATGAATGTCATTTCTAGGAGACAAGGTTGCAGTACTATTCGCATAAGCATCACTGAACTGGACAGTTTGTTGTTCTATATTTTGAATATAAGAGTTTCCTAATACCAATGTATTTAATTGTTCATTTGCATGTTATTGTCCTCGGGCAACCTCCACTCCTGTGGGACTCTCCTTATGAACAAGCCAGAAGATGGATATTTCGAAGGGATGCTAACTTCACACATTTGCTGGTAAAACTTTTGCTGCTAATTTTAAGCCTGTGCAAAGAAGAGGCTGTAAATAAATCATTAGCTATATCTCAAACAACAAGATTCATTCCCAGGTTTCACTAGAAGATGACAAGAAGGCAGGCGATTGGCGCCTGAGGAGTTATAACGGTAACAGAGGAACTAGAGGAAGGATAAAGAGTGGAGTCAAAGATCCTTATTCAGTGGTTACCCCGGGGACTGCTCGCACCTTTCTGCCATCAGGTGGCCGAAAAATATTAGCGATGAGTCAGGGTGAGTTGGAGGCTTTCAAAGCAGAGCTGCAGACAAACAGGAAGCTGGTGTCCTGCTGGGATGTTGCCAGCATTCTTTCTCCCTGAACAGATGCCGTCCAGTGCCCACTATTCTTTGTTCCCTTCCCCAAAGACACGCTGTGTTGCATACTGAATAAAAATGCTCACCTTGATGCCAGTAAAGGACATGATGCAAAGTACATCTTCTTGCCAGTTTTAAACCATCAACCACCTCCTCAATTTTTGATGAACTACTTTAGAAACTTAGTGCAAACAATGATGGCTTGCAGAGAGCTACTTCTGGATCTCTTTTGCTTCATAAATTCAGGGCTCAGTTGGAAGCCTGTAAAGTATCCCGGAGATATGTCATTGTTACACACAGCTGGCTTGATGGATATTTAATGCCACAGCACTGGATACTGGCACTGAGAAAATGTCAAGAAATGTGAGAACTGAAAAGTAACCTTTCTCTTCATTACCAGCAACCATCTGCCACGTGACAAAATGAGCAATACTCATTTTTCATTTTTTGACAGGCAGAAGAGTATGAAAATGGATTACACAATTTATTACACTTTGCTGGTTTGATAGAATACTACATGCAATACGGATACAGTTAATTAACATGATTGAATTTAGAAAGCCTCATGAAATTGTACATCAATGGGGCCCACTGCCCTGCACCAATCATATCAACTGCTCTGTGGACTAATGTGTTAGTGCCAGTCTCTGCACAGTAAAACTGAAAAGAGCAAGTGGATAATGTAGCTGTTCACAGGCTGCTGATTTAACATTGTAATGGCCAATAAGTTGAAATGAATCTGTGGCCACATAGCAAAGACTGAAAGAAGAAGATAGATAATGAGCAATAAATAAATGAATACCATTTAGTAAATAAACTGATTGTTGATGTGGTTGTACTACTAATTACTGATTTGTTTCTGGTAGAAAAACATGAGACATGACATGATTAGTACATTGTGTCAGAATGTAGTTAAGGGTTTGTAAGCCTCTAGCATTTAAAATAATCTGTAGCTAAATTTTAAGAAAAAAAACGTATTAATTATTGTAATTTTACATTTATTTAGATATTTCTAGGGATATCTTCAGTGTGTAGCGACCACTGCTCATAATAGAAAAAAAATTTTTAGGCTACTGATAAAGTGCAAATGACTAATATTTTTACACGTCAGTACGTTTGTAAGCAAATGCTACATTCACTTTATTCGGGTAAGCAGTGGAAGGAAAACAAAGGCGACAAGTTCCTTGTGGACCAGATGTCAATCAGTGAGGCACCTTCTATTTCATTTGAGCTCCATACAAAAGACATTTGAATAAATAAATGTGGTCATAGTTTCGCTTTCACACCTCCCTTTCACTGCTATCCTATGCCTGAACATGTTTGGTGCTCAGGATTTCACAATTGTGAACTTTCCACACAGAAATGAGTAAGAGGCCTGATTTTGAATTAGAAGTTTCCTGTAGTGGCCATTTTCTGTTTGGACTAGAGGTGTATTTCTATCAAACTGTCCAACAAATGATTCCTTGCAGTAAAAAACACAATAGGGAGGGGAAACACTTGGTATTAAACTTAGTGTCGTTTTTTTTTATTGGGTACGTTTTTTCCATGCACATAATTTAAATAAATAAATTACATTATTTGTTGGATAGTGCTGTTTAAGATACTGGAGTGTTGGTGCACATTATTTAGTGCACTGTATTTACAGAGAGAACAGATGATAAGTGGGTAGGTTTCCTAAATGTGTTTTGAAGTCTTCATTAAAAAATGAAATTCAGTAAGTCAACAAGAAATCGAAGAATTTCCTATGTTGTAGTTTATACAAGAATCCTTCCCAGGGAAACACTGTGAAAAACACTTTCTGACTTTCTCCAACAAAAGAAAATACTGTCCTGTCCATTTCTGTATTTTGTCCCAATTAATATAATGTGAAGGACTCTCATTACTGAGGCCATGGTACTAAATTAAACCGGACCTGACACCGCAGAGAACAGCAGTCAAACTGCAACCCTCTGATCCCTCTCAAACCCAGTGACTGTCTCTCCAGCAGAAAACCAAAGAAATACTGATGATAATGCCGTCTCATTTAACCTATAATCTCTACATGCTTTTGTTTTTTTAAATATTGTTAAAAATAGATATTGAAATGTGCAGATAAATCCATGCTCTTCATTTTCAGCCCATCAGATTCTATGCAGTTGTGATTACAGTTTTGCTGACTCCTATGTCTATTTCCTCCATGAAATGACCAGCCCTAAGTATTTAAGGTTAGGGGCTGCTGGAGGAAATGCTATGCTATGATGTGTCAAACAGATGGCAGGTCAACAGATTTAAATTGTATGTCTTTGCACTCAATCTGATTCCAGCACCTAAGGAATTAACATGTGAGTCTGCAAGCTCTGACAGGAGTTTGTATGTTGTATGTAACCGACTGGTCTGTTCCAGTGCAGGAAAACATCTCAGCCCTAAACAAACAAGTACAAATATCTAAATATGCAAATATAAGACATTTCTCAGAACAAAACACTAGACAGCTTGAAGATGATGATCTAACTGAGAATTTCTATAACATCCTGAACACTAATTTGTTTCCATAGTGACTCTAAAATTACTGGCATTATATTACAGAATGAAGCCTTATGGCAATTTGATTTGCAATGGGGTCAACAAGCATGCAGCCATCCATCCTCTTTACTGTCTACTGCATAAATGCTGCAAAGTTACAGTAGTGTTTAACCAATTACATTATAAAATGGCAATATTTTATGACCTGTATCCACCCCACATACAACAATAAAATGATCCACAGGTGTTCCCTGTGTAGCCAAAGTCTGATGTAGCTTTTTCCTTTGTGCCATATGCCTCAATTCATTGAAATCTCACACCACTGAACCACACCATTGCATTGGCTGACATGTTCCTTCGTTACTCAAGCCCACCTATACTGTCCTGCATCTGCAGATGTACATATTACCCTACTAATGTACTATTTATACCTGTTTGAGTAACATTCATTTATTCTGAAAGGTACAGTGCCCAGGTGTTTTAGGAAATGCCTAAGCCTTTTTTTAAATGATCACAGACAGAGTAGGGAAGTCTAAAAAATAGTGAGAGACAGATCATCATTGCATTGTTGATTTTGGAAAATATGTACTAACGGCAGCCTCATCCTTTAAATCTACAACATACAGCAGAGTACATAATGTAAAGTAGAGAGTAAGGCTCAAATAAAGATGTTTTGCAAGTGTATGTAATATAGCCCAAACATGATTGACATCCTTTGATTATGATTAAGTATTTACTCCATGCTCTAAATAATGCAAAGAAGGACATAGACGGGGATTTTCAGAGCTTCCAGCTAGAAATTATTATGTAGAAGATTATCTTACACAACTGTACATATAAGAATCAGTTCTCAAATGTCAAGCAAGCACAACTTTGAGTGATGTGTTCAATGTTACAGAGAGTGCCCTGGATTCTTGGCATTACCACACAGCCAGGGGATAAATGGGATTGAGGCTATCTGGGCATTGGCCCTGGCACACAGTCTCCCAGACATCATCAGGCTCAGCTAAGCCCCGACATGTCCTCCATCAATAGAAAAATTATTCATTGATACTTTTCTACTGTGGAAACAAAAAAGCATTGTTTACATGCTGGTCATTAAAATGAACTAAAATTGGTTCAAAGTACGTTGTTTTCAGGCTTTAAATCACTGCTAATCACCCACTGTGTATTGGGTCAGCAATGACATGGTTAATGTGTGTGGACGAGCAGCAGCATAAGTCAGTCACACACTGTCAGTCATGCAGCTGAGGTAAAGATGTATTCTGATTTAATAATACATAACTCAGACTGTGGACTAGGCAGTTAACTGCATTGTTACTGAAACAATCAAAGTTGATATTGAATCCTTTATGTCAATTGTAATGATTCTGCATAGTTATCCGTTAGGTGGCAACCTCTGCGGCTGAAAAATTGTGCTTCCCAATGGCTCCTCAGAAACCTATGGGCGAAGTCACGAACACTACTATGTTTTATACAGTCTGTGTTATCCTCACCCTCCCTGCTCAACAGCATGATTGGTGGCCTGGTGGCTGCTGGCAATCCTGGGAATGTGTCTCTCTTAGATTACAAGGCCTGGTATTGAACCAGTACCAGGTAGTTTAACAGGGATCTGCTTCCTGTGTTTATCTTTCGAGAAATAAAAATGCCATGGTAATACTGGAAAGACTGAGAACCAAAAATAATATACCTTTGAATATTTTACTTAGTAAAAGCAGTTATTCACATGAGCTCTGCCACTTACAAACTGTTACATATAACAATCCTACATATCTCATCTTCAGCTATTTCAGAGCAGTGGTTGACCACAACACAAGCGGACCAACTTCAATTGAGACCCGTTTTAGTGGGTTCTGTTTATGGGCAATACAGAACAGTATTAGTCAACAAAAATGCACTCTAAGCATGCAGGAAAGCAGATCACATGTCAATAGACTGTGCCCTTATATGGTCAATAAAAACTATCCTGAAGTAGATCGTTACTCTACAACTGCAAATATTTTCAGATGGGGGTTATGGGACTATAGTGCAGGGATGTATTCCAATTTTAACAGACAAATTGAGAACAAAGGAAGATGCTGTTTACTTTTTACTGTTGCCTATACAGAAATTAAATCATTACTTCCTTTTCCCTGTTGATGAAGTGCATGGTAGGAGGATTTTTTGGGGGGGTGTTCAAAAGAGACATGCCTGATCATGTGTCATCAGTTGTGCAGAGTTGGACAGAAATGCAGAGACTTAATGAGAGGATGTTTGCTATGGAGCCTCTCCAGCCGACCGTGTCACATCACAGAGCAGCCAGGTAGTCATTAGAGGGACAGATGGTGCTGCGGCTGATTGGTCTCTCTGCTGACCTATTTGAAGGTGTTTTTCCTCATCATGCCTCTCCTCAGAAGTAGTGAGCAATGTAGGAAATATCGAGGCTCCGATAAAGACAGAAATGCAAAGTACACTTCAGTAATCTGCAGGAGGCCTATCACAGCTTTGATGTGTGGGAGACTCTAAGGGGCTCAATGAGTTTGTGAATTACTCATGAATAATAGTGCAAAACATGTCTTCTTATTACATGAACCCATATAACTGGGGATTATGCATATACCCAATGTTGCCTTAGGGATGGAAACAAGGTAGGGTTTAACACATCAGTATGTGGATTGCTCACGAGACCAACCTGAAGAATCTTTCTCAAAACACCTGCCAAGGCCAATGAGACTGTCGCAGGCGGTGGAAGTCCCGACTTCTCAAAGGGCTACAAGGGCTACGCAGTCTCGCCTCCTCAATCTTACCCCCCAACCTCTAAACAAGGCTGTAAATATCCGTTAGCTAAGCAAAGCAGCAGGAAATGCAGCTAGTTAGCGCTACGCAAGGACAAGTCCTGATAGTGATGCCCTGGGGCCTCATTTATAAAGCTGTGTGTGGGATTCACAGAAAGCCCTTACGCACAAAAATATTCCGATTTGTAACACAGTGCGCATGCACGTCCTATCCCGATATTCATAAATCACAATCAACATGAAAGTTGGCACAGGTGAGAGAGGATCTTCTACCCCTAGTTGCCTATAAATAGTCAGTGAAATTAATATTAATACATACTGACTGCATGAAGACAAGGATGGCAAATTCTGACAGAAAAGCTAAAAAAATTAATTTCACCAAGTGTGACATTGAAATTCTTGTTGGGGCGGTTGAGGCAAGAGAGGTGTGCAATAATCGCTCACATAGACACAGTGTACCGGAGGAAAGGGGACACCGGAGCTCAAGCCCCTTGATGAGTGACTTACAGGAATGTGCAATCCCTTCTGAGTAGTGAAGGAGATGAAGTGGGGACACAGATGCAAGAAGCACTGGATGACCCAGGTACATGATTTAGATTCCCTCGTTTGAAAAGAGAGTAAACCAAATGCATTCAATTTGTGTTTAAACATCAATTTACACAGTCAATTAACGAGGCTCACCAGGAGAAGGAATATGACTTATGTGACATAAGCTGTACACTAAAATATCTGCTTAATAAATAGTGTTATATTTTTCCATGCCTTTTGCTTTTACAAGCAACACATCACATCTACTTACTGGGGCACCGCAAATGCCTGGGGATAAGGCAACAAACATGTGATAACAATATATGAAACTATGCACTCATATTTGCTCGACTGAGGCATCAAAAACAGCATCAGTTTAAACATCATTTGTCCTACTGTTCACCTTATTTATGAGAATACATTTCATAGCATGCAAGTGTTAATAACAGATAAAATTAAATATGATTCCCATTTAAACTGTGCAACATATTTGAAGTGTTCTTTTGCAAAAGCAGGAATTTCCATTTGTGTTTATTATCCTAAATCATGGTTCTTTTTGTGTGTGCTCCAGGAAGTATCAATCAAACAGGATAAGATATCTCATTTTTAATAAATGATCCCATTCAACCCATTTTATCCTTTTGCCATGTTAGTTGCATTTCCTCATTTGTCTAGTTTATGTGCATATGCATGGGTCAGAGTTTGCATGGAGGACAGCACATTCTTTTGTGCGTACGCAACATTTATAAATGAGGCCACTGGTTAGGGAGCTAGGTTACCTCCTGTAAGACAGTTAAATCGCTAGAAAGGTTCCTACAACAGTCAGGTAGCGAGGTGAAGCGCAAATAGATTGAGGAAGAGAGACTTTTTTAACAGGGGAAGGCAGGGTGACAGGCATTTTGTTGAGAGATACTTCAGGTTGGTCTCGCGATGACGCAATCCCCACACTGATGTGTGGTACCGGGTGTGCTGTCCGAAGGGAGCCAACTGTCACTTTTCCAGCGTATCTTGTTCCTTTTGCGCAAAAATCATCTGCAACCGAGACATGAGATGGATTACATGCAAAATGAAAATGTCAAAGCTGGATTGTATGAGAAAGTAAAGATGCTTTTATGTAGGTGTACGCTACAGAAAGGGATATGAAGAATAAAATATCAAATCCAGAGCAAAGGGGACAGCCAGAAACCCCTATTATCTCCTTAACAACATGATTTCAAAACGTAGACAGGTCTATCTACTAAAGCCTAAGTAAGTAATCTCTCTTGATGACACCTCTGATGTTCCAAATTTATATTTGAAGCTATCCATTTTTACTTGCATAAGAAATAACACAGCACCGAAGAGAGACTTTCATGTTGCAGAATGTCTATTGAGTTTCATTTTGCAACATTTCACAACAGGATGAAACAGGACACAGGAGCCATGGCAGGAATAATTAAGGCTAGATGCACATTGTCTGCAAAGTATAATATCTAGGAATTATCTCTCTATTCTCTAGATATATTTTCAATGTTGGTGAATTTATGTAAAACTCAACTAGACTGATGACCACATAGATGTTTTTCAAGTTATCCAGCAAGGTCGAAGTCTGCCAGGGTAACATAGAGTACAACTTTAACAACTCTCAATGTGTCAAACTGCTACTGTAAAAAGAATTTCTGGTATAATGTTACCTTGAGGCAGTTCAATGTTCATAACGGAAATGAGCAAATTTAAAGTAGTTCTGTGTAGTCGGTGAAAGAGAGGTTTGACTGCTACATGTAGGCTGCATAATGCAGGGTAAAAAATGTTTGGCTCTCTCTCAGGGAATTTCTCTCACTACTTCTTTAGGATGGATCGATCTGTTAAAAGTATAGTGAGTGAAAGGGGCCCCTTATACTAGATATTTCTTAGTTCAAGAGGGTTGCAATAAATCAAACAATAGGACAGAAGATAAACAACAGTATAATTAGAAATGATAAACAAATAACACAACATGGATCATAATGTCAACAGGTTAAATACTGCAATTTTCCTTTCTTGTTGTTTCACAATGACAACAATGACAGACAACTGTGTGAGAGCTTAGAACAAAGGAAAATCAATTTGTTATCTTTCAAATGAACTTTTTCTGTACAAATAGTAAACACTTGGAGCTATTTGAGGCAAACATCCTAAGTAAGCTGCTATACTCACTCATGACAAATTCTTCTTACTGCAAAAGGCCCTCTGAAATAAGGCAGTGTATTTAAGTTGTCAGAGTCAATAAGTGAAGTTGCTACTTTTCTAATTGTATAATGTTTCAAGTACTGGGCTATTTTTTCCACTAAGTATTGGGGTAGCATAAAATTATGACCACATTTGTTTATTATTACGTTTCGGTAACACTTTCTATGAAGGTCATCGCTATGACTTATACATATATTTATAACACGATATAATGCGTCCATAAGACATTATAACAGTTGTTATCATCACTTACAAACATGCATTAGGCGCTATAACAAAGTTCATAACGTATTATGACCTTTTGATTTAATGTTTTATAACGATAAGTAATACCAGTTTATATCAATGTGGGCAAGAATCTCCGACCATGTTCCATAACACATTAAAACCACCGACTCTGCCTCGTTTAGTCAGCATTTAGAATTAGTGATGGAATAACAGCTTATAATAATGTTTAATGTTACATAGCATGTCTTTGTTTGCTTTAAGTAAAGTGTTAAAATATCTATCCCTGTATAATATATTACAGGTGGACATAATACCATACGAACTAATTATAAGACCTTATAACACGTAATTGTTTGCTTTAAGTAAAGTGACACACATTTTGCACAGGAAAACAACTTTTGTTTATGTTTCTTCACTTTATGAACAATCTGTATGGATTTTGAACATTTTGCAGTTTAGCACAAAAACACAACTTAATTACAAGGACACTCATTCTCAGGGTGGTGAAAGATCGCTCAAGAGAAGACCTGTTGCCATCATGTAAGAAGAGGCTCAGATGTTGTCACAGATGAATGGCGAGCCTATGGACAGGCCCTAACAGATGCAGTGGACGATTAAAGACAACCACTACACAAAACGTAGCCTATTAAAAGAAATTTAAAAGTAATTGAATGGGAATACTGTTTGGGCAGTAGGGATGAAATTATCTTGCCACCTCACGATTGGATACGATCAGAGGGCAGCAATCAATCTTGATGCATTTTTTTTCTGTGTAATTTCTGGATAATTACTCAGCATGTCATTTGCACATTAAAATCCAAAAGAAATGTCTCCTCATTGCTTAAAAGGACTAGTTTACATCCCTGATTTATTTTAGTAGCCTCAGCTCCTCCTGGTCACCAGCGTCCTTCCTTTAACAACCAATTGTTCCGACTCCTCTGGACACTGAAATATAATTTAACTTCACTATCAGGATGTACAGTTTGTGTACAGGACACCAGTTTAGCTTCAACCTGCTGTTCTCATTCCTCAACAAGTTAGGTAGTAATGACACGCAACTAATTAACATTACTCCGTTACTGATTTAGCTAACGTTACACTGCCGTGCTTTACAGACCGGGGATCTGTTAGCTAGCGCTAATCGCCTTCACTTTTCCAGCAGCTGCGGAAACAACAGACTTAACGGACACACTGTGGTCTACACTGCCTACTGCCTACATTTATGACTTCAGATAGAACAGACAGGTAACTATCATGTATTAATTCAATAAATCTCCAATAAACTCAGACAACAGCATGTTAAGTTGTTTGTGTCTCTGAACTGTTTTACAATAGTCTACAGCACGGTTTATTGTGCTGTGTGGAGATGCTGCTGCTGTCTGTCAGAAAAAGAAGTATGAATGTTTGGTTTCCCAGCTGACATGGAGAGGATGAAAAAATGGTTGACTCAGGTCAACAGGAGCAACCTTACAATCACTAAAGAGGCTAACTACAAAAAAAATGTGAGGTACTTTTTCCACAAAGAAAGAACACATCACTGGCTTAATGTTTGGTTTATTAAAAACATCACTGCAGATCATCTTCAGGCTCCACTGAACCCCCTGTGATTCTTGTGCTGAGAGAGGGAGAACAAGAGAGAGAGAAGGTTTGACAAACCTACACATCTGTAAAGATTCATCCAGGTCATGTTTATCCAAGGAAAATTGAATTGGGAGCATCTGGACGTTTCAGAAGAAGTCCAGTTGCCCTCAATTCAACCATTCTTATAAAAGGCTACAGGTTTGATTGAGAAAGTTATGGATTGTTAAATTTTGGAACTTCATTAACAGCTTTTGCTGCTGATGTTGGCATCAGTTACTAGATAGTTTGTTAGTTAGTGAATGTTATTATTTTTTCAAACAGTACCCCCCCCCCCCCCCCACCAAATAAATAATGTTTTGAAATCTTTTATTCATACATGCACCACTAATATATTTAAATAAAATAAAATCCCACCCCGCAAAAATACATATTTTAAAATAAATTAATAAGCTGCCCCTGTTTATATTGTGTGCTGCTAACTTTATCCATTGCCAGTATGTTGATTTGTTAACCGTTAATGTCCCTAAATCTTCTAATTTAGTGGGGGAAGTCCACTAACATCTTTTAATGCACATGTTAACTTAATTTAGTTGTGCTAATAATATATAATCTTGTTTTTTACACGTCTTACCTTTCAAACGTGCATCCCAGAGAGCATTTTGTATTGCAGCTCCGCTGCGCTGCCAGCATTTGATGCTAACTTCCGGGAACTATTCAGACGCTCCATGATCCGCCATTGCTGTAAAAAACTGGTCCATTGGAGTGAACAGAGATGACGCGACTCTCTCTTTAAAGGGCTCTGCACTGCGCTAGTAGGCTGGGTGGGAGGGCACACTTTACCCCTGTGTACACATGTGTTTACTGTTTACAAACAGAAACAAGTATATTTACATTGTGATTTAAAGTATGCTTATTTCTATATGTTGTTGTTTGTTAAGTTAACAACATGTGCTTCTTCCTTCTAGGCCAGGTTACCCTTATGAAAGAGGTCTCTGATCTCAACGAGCTATTTACCTACAATTAAAAGAAAGAAAAGAAATGAAAATATATATATATATTTTGCAGTAGCCTACACAATGAAGCATATTTGGCATAAATATATTTTTAACCCACTAAAAGTGTAATTGTTTAACAACGTACTTCCACAAAGTACACCTAAATATTATTTACTAAGAGTTAAATAAATATATTTTTAATAAATAGACTAAAATGTTGTGAAAAACAACCAATTTATTCAGAGTATACTTTTGAGAAGTATGCTAAAGCTCAGGAGAATATATCTTGAATATACTTGCAGTAAGCATGTTAGGAGTATGAATGTACTATGAGCATACTATGTGAATTTCTAGTATATTTTCAGTGCCTTTAAGAGCACTTCTTTTTGACCTGGGAATGTAAATAGCTTTAATGTATTAAGTTTTGTTTTCAGTGCAGCAATACTGTAGTTAACTTAAACTTTAAAGTAGCTTCCGCAATACCGGCTGCTGCCATTATAGCAATGTATAAGTAAGCTCACCTGCCAACAGCCAAATCATGTCACCCCAAGATACCATTGTGGGGGGAATATCAGATTTTTTTTCCTGGTGTGCTCCCTGGTGCCGGTATTTTTGTGACGCCATATGTCACATCGTCTGCCAGTCTGAAATGTGCACGTCATGCCTAAGGCATAAATATTTCTTTCCTGCAGCCTGTGGCTGACGCAATTAACACAAAACACAAAGCTTAAGCTTAAGTATTGTTAGTTAGTGAAAATATTATCTTACAACATTGACAGCATAAAATCAAAATTATTTGCTGTCAATGTTGCTGGCTGCTTTATTACATTTTAGTGGATGTGCGTTAGCCATCTTCTTGGTGCTGATTTCTGCATGAGTGCTGCTGCTGTTTGTCACAGTATTTTCATGGTTATTGTAAATGTCTTGCAGTGGTTGTGCTTATTTTCTCTTGTTATTCAGCATGTGCATTATGATGCTTTTATGCTGAATTAAGTTAGCTGCATTTCTCCCAAGGTTGTTGTTGTTTTGGAGGGGTCTCCAATTGGCTCATAGCAGACCCTCTAGTACACAGTTACATCGTGCATTGGCTTTAGAAATGTTTTTCTGCAGAGCTTGGTGTATGCTTGAGAGGAGTGAGAAGGTTACAGGCTGGAAACCAAATATTTCTGTACATACTATGTATTCACATAATAAAATCTGTTCAACGTGAGTTGACTGACTGAGCTTTTCTAACTCTGCAATATCAAGTGCAATGTTCTCTCAGAATAGTTTGCTATAGAGATATTGAGCTGGACGTGACACAGAAGGAAAAATATTTGCTGGATTACAACAGCATTTATCTTTTAAAAACTACTGTATATCCAAGTTTGAGATTGTCTGTGATAAAATATGTCCATACCACAGACAAAATATAATGTTATACAGCAAATGACTAACTGAACTTTCTTGTAACAGTATTACACCACATCCTCTAATGCTGGCAATTATTTCATATCCGTCAGGTCACAGTTTTCCATTGGATTTGAATTGGAAGTTATCTCAGCACCTAACATTATAAGATAACATTTTAGTCAGAGACACAAATGTCAAGCTATTGATCTTATTGATCGTTTATAGCAATGGTTAGACAGTTGATTGTCTGAAAAGGTCTGAGGGACCTGTCAAAGAATCCAAGCAGCAATCAGCATTAAGCTGGACAAAACTAATCCGTCCTCAACAAAATAATGCAATCAAGACATCAGGGCTCTTTCTAAACTATTGATATCCTCTATTGCTCAAATGGCATTTGTACATGAACTCCTCCATTAAACTGCCCTTAGAGTTGGTGGGTCATCTGTCCAGATGGCCACTGAAACACTGAGCGACCTGTACCATCTTAGTTCAGTTGGCAAAATGGACCATGTGCTTTTGACTGTGTATTAAATGGATGCATCACCACCCCAGTGCTCATATGGGAGAATCAGCTACCAATCATAGCCTCTGGAGCTGGTAGTATTTTCTCCAAACATACTTCCACAAGCCAGATGCTTCCTGACATGGAGCATGAACGCAAGCTGTCCAGTTGATACTCAACTGGTACACAAATATATTAAAAAGTTTCAGCAACTATAATTGAACTATAAGGTAAAATACTGAATATAGTGGTCATTTACAGCGCAAAAAATTCTTCAGTATAGACTGTGAAGCAGCAGTATAACATTTCCTTTTAATGTGAAACAGCAGAAGGTTAACCAGAACTTCAGATACTGTCCCTTGCCTGTCTGATTGTAAATCGTTTTATATGTTGATCACTGGGAATAGTAGAAGCAAAAGGTAATTTATTTTGTTGACTGTGCAAACATGTACCTGATGAGGTTCTCATCTCCAGGTTAATAGGGGTCTGTAAATGTGTGGTTTATGAAGCCAGGCACCGAAGTATTGATAGAGTAAAAGCAGCTGTGGGATCTGCACATGTGACAGGAAGTAATTAAGCTTCCATAACAGAGTCGCTCATCTCTGCACACATGAATGCGCTCCAAAGATTTTCCTCTTGTACGCTCTGAATGCACGTTAATGTAAACAGCAAAGCATGACCCTCCTGCCACCGCAGCCTTTGCCTTCTGTGGCAACATCAGCATTAATGATGAATCATTATGCAAGGGAATCTGGCATTTCCGCCTCATTATCTGACAGGCTGCAGGTCCATCGTCAACCCCAAAGACACCTCTGTCTGAATCCTATTATCTCACCACTCCTACCCTGTGGCAATGTGAAGAGGCTCAACAAACCTTCTTATGAAGACATTCACCATGACACATGCTGTTGACCACAGATACAACTATGATGTGCTGCAGTTGTGTCAGACAACTGAATAAAGAAATGGATTTTGAATGCAGAATTTGTGCCATACTGTACACCCACACATGCACACACAGGCCACAGAAAAGTGTTTTTTGTTATCATATGCACCCACACACGGACACAATAAAACAGCATGCAAAATGCAAGACACAGGATTCTTTTGTGATAGCACTGCTGTGTCTCTGAGTGTACCCCTCAAAATGCACAGGTTCTCTTCGATTCACCGCCCTTCCCTCTCCCTTACTCCCAAAGCTCTGTCATGAAATATGCATTCAACATTATGGGATCCAGAGTCAACACACAGAACCGAAGGACAGCTTGCTTCCTTTGCCAATCGCAGTAAAACCTTATTCTTTGCGCTTCCAGACCCTTTTCATCAGTACAGTGCTGTGGATAATTTATGATGCAAGTTAAAGCTGTGAGGCAAACACAATTATAGCTGCTGGCCGCGAGTCACTCTATCACAAGACCTTTTGTCCTCACTGATCATCAAATGAAGAATGAAAAAAAGTAGTCAGCTTTCCTTATTACTAGGCTTAAAAGTCGATCTCTTACTTAATCAGGATATTGCCTGAATGCATATTTTTCATATATCATTACACAGTGAATGATATACATCTATGTTCTGTATCTTTGAACTATTGCATCATGAAACTTGGCTCTGTGTGCGTGCAAACACGAAGAAGAGTGCCAATAGAGTCGTTTGAAACTCAGCAGGACTGAAAACAGGGTATGTGGAACGATGATGGGAAACATTCAGCTCCAGGGCTCCCATTACAAGTACAGGTTATAGAAAGATAACGGAGACCAGACTGTCCAAAAAAAGTATAGCCTGCTCTGAAATAGTATTCCAGTGTAATGTGTGGTAAAACGATACTATTATAAAACCCACACAATTTAGAAGATTAATGGATCCAGTATGAATCAGTATATGAGTGTGGAGGTGGAACTCTTCTTAATTTGCATTGCAATTAAAGATTTATCAAAAAACAAACGAAATCCACCATTTATAAATGCACTTAGAAACATTATTAATAATGCTGTTCAGGAGCTCTTGACTAATACATCTCTTCTTTACAAGCACATGGCTGTAGCCACTGACACAGAGATGCTGCCCCAGAAATATATGTACTTCGAATATAATGGACATTCAACATTCTGACAAATTACATATTCAATGTCATAAACCATATATTATTTTAGATTTCTAGCTGTCAATGAAGTGCAGTATGTCTCCAGAAAGGCTAACTAACTGACCCCTCCATCATGGAGAAAAAAACAAAACAAAACGGCAAGCTACACAATTTAAAGTAAAATCAATCTATTATCTATCTATTTATATATCTTTGTTCTCTGTGATGCAGTGACAAAGTGATTCATATCCACATCATCATAGAAAAATCTTGCACTATCTGAAGTGTTGTTCAAGGCAATGTACTCAGTTCAATGGGCACAGTAATCTAAAATGATGAATGAAAAGAAATGTGGAGGAAGACATGGTAAATGTCGCACCAAATCCACGAGTTATATTCTATTTTCTTTCGCCTGAAAAATCAAGCCAGAATTGTGCACAACGCCTTCAACGCTAATTCGAAGTGACAGAACACATGAATAGATATTGGTGATTTCTGTGTGTGTTATTTGTATTTCCAACCTAGTCAATATACATATAAACCTTCTTCTGCTACTTTTTTGGCACTTTTGGCTGTTAGAGATTGTCGTTATTATACTTTAAGTCAAAAGTGTAACACAGTAATACTATATGCTTCCACTTAGCCATTTTGGCTGGGAGCCTCAGCCTGCTAAGTGGTGTGCAAATAGAGAAAGTAAATTACCATAATACCGTGTTTCTGGCTGTGGTATAAGGCACCAAGGACATGGATACATGCAGCAAAAATAAAAATGCCATTGTGCTGAGCAAACAGCTGTTCCCAAATGCTATTTGCATTAAATTGCGTGAAGGCTTCCACAGGTATGACATCTGAATACCCTTTATGATGACGCAAGATTTGACCCAAGGCCATATCAAAAGGCAAAAGAGACTTAGTGTGCAGTTTCAAGGAACTGTGAGAGACACAAAGCCTCATTCAGTATATGCATGAAGAAAACCTATTCAAGCATAAATATTATTATTATTTATCATTAAACCTTCAATAACTGATTTTTTTTTCCACTTGGAGGCAAAAATTAAACTCTAAAGTCCATGTTATGTATTCTGAATCCATAGATACCAAACACATGGTGTTCCATCTCCATTACATATGGTTTATAAGCCCAAATGTATAAATAGAGAAAAACGGACCAAAAAGGGCTTAGGCCCTAGAGAGTATTGTCCCCTGGTTGTAGCTTCATAATAAACAGATGGACGTTTGAGTGATACCAAACTCATCTAACTCAGCTAGAAAACGAGTAAGCGTATCTCCCCATAATTCCCCTCTATTCCTTTAATATGGACACCTTTCTCCATATAAACAAACCTTTCAGATTTCTCCATGTGAAAGGTTCAAACATCTGGGTGTGATGGGTATCTGACTTGACAGAGAAAATCTATATCCATCACAGCGGGGCAAAGAAAGGCTCATACTTTTCAAAAGGGAGAGGCTACACAACCTCTGCCAAGAGGAATAACATGCAGAGCACAACAACAGTCTGCCATTCATCAAATGCCAATGCTTCAGGGTTCGAAAAATGTGGTTTTATGTCAGGAATGAAAGACAATGCTGCTGGGTTGTTGCAGAAAATCAAGACCCAGAATCTTAACCATGTGAGAGGTTAGCATGTTTCTTTATGAAATTATTCACCATAACATTCTTTCTACTCCTTTTCAACAGACTGCATGGACACCTTTGGCTTCTCTGCATGGCTTTGTGTTGTTTATCCAGCGGAACTGAAACATCCCTTGTACTTGAAAATACACATTGCCATTTGTTTTTCATGTGGCAGTTTGGCTGCACATCTGAGCTTACCCACAGGAACAACTAAAATGTAATTCTACTGGGCACAGAGGATTAAAGCTCCTCTAGAGACACTGTGCCTCTGAGACCCGGCATATGGTGCATTATTTAGGTCATATGCAACTGATAATTATGAAAAGCTAATGATTGTATTTTTTCAAAATTTTAAATCTTTCTTTAAAATTGGTGACTCTGTAAAGACTAATTTAGGACAGAATCAGGACAATTCACCCTTCGCTAAGACCCGCCCCCTTAGTTACTGTTGCTAAGTCCGACAAACTGTCGGCGCTGCCACTGTCTATTACTGCACTCCCCAGAGAAATATTGTCAAATTTGTTGGAAAAAGCGATCTCAGAAAGAAGCAGACAGTTTTGCATTTGCATTATACATTGAAGGTTGTATTCAGGCTGTCAAACTGACTCAAACAGACGAGAAAAAGTGAAAGATAGAAGCTAAAGCCTACCACTCACACAGTACAAGTGAACCACCGCATCCCCCGACGATTGACATAAAAGACAACAATATGAGCGACAACAACACGGTTGGGTAGGCCTCTATTCATTATTACAAATAAAAACAGTAGGGCTTTATCACGTTACATTCAGTTGGAAGTTAGCTAGCATTAGCTTACTAACATTACATTAGGAACAATCCACAGCCGACATGTTTCTGGATTTATTTCAGGTTTTGGAAAGAGAATAAATCAGACTTCTGTCTGTCTCCATCTGTCTGTCTCCATTTCCAGGCCGTGCTCACAGAGTCTGACTCTTTCTCAATTCAGGGTCAGTAACAATGACCAGGCATCTGGCGTCATGTACTGTGAATTTTATGTAAGATTGTAGCGGTAGGAGCTGTTATTACTGAGCTGTTGTTTGCTGAGGGTAGAATATGATGGATACTCACAAATATTGAATATAAGTGGGTATAGACAGCCCTGCGTGGAATGGAAGTTTTGTTTTATAACAAGAATTGATTTTGTTTATTTTGTACACTTTTTTTTTTACTGTATACAGCAATTTGTTTTATAGTAGATTAACTCTTTGCTTCTCAACAACTAGTTTCACTTTCAATCTGCTCTCCTTGCTTTCTGTCTCAAGCTCAGTCACAGCCACTGTTAAAGTCCTTGTTGTATTAGCATGAAGTAGCAGGTAGTGTCAATAGAACATCTTTATAGGTTTATCTTTCTCAGGAAAACAAAACTATTGGTTCTTTCTTTGTACATTTTTAAAACAGTTATATTTACAATAAAGTATAAAATAAAGTATAGCGTCACTCTATATACCACTGCAAGAAGTCAAAGGTGCACAGTTTGTGTCCCGTCTCATCCAACAAACAACTTTGGTTTCTATTAAACATGTAGATGATCTTTAATCTTAAAGTGGAAATAATTTATATTTTTGCAAAAAAAATGACAGACTGACAAACTGAAATGGGTCGCTCGTAGTGAAGAACCTACAGAGACTTAACACCTGAATCTGCAGCTCCCATCGGCTTTCCAGAACTTTATAGTGAGTTTCAGCTTTTTGTTTAGCTGTCCAACTGACAGCTTTACTGTTTCGGTTTACTGCTCTCATAGCATCGTTTTCGGACACAGCAGGCAGCTGTTTCCAGCTCCAAAGCTCTAAAAACCCACTGTGCACTACCTGCTCAGCACCAAACCGCAGACAGAGACTGTTAGCGACTAGATGGTGAAAATAGTGCAGCATTTAGCAGCTAAAGAGCCAGATATTTTCCTCAGGATTTAGAGGCCAAAAACACAGCTAAAAGAGAGTAGATATTGGACTTATAATTGCCAGGTGGCCAGAAACACGACTCCAAACGATAATGTTGCTGGATGTGTAAATAAGCAAGTCCACTTAGAAGGTTTAAAGCCCTTGTGTAGGATTGAAAGTTTTTGGAATTTAGTGTCTCCTTATAGTAGTATGAATAGTAGAGTGTGAATAAATTAGATGTGTAAAGACTTCAGTTTTATGGGGGAGGGCTGCAGTAATTTCATACTGAAGTGACAGTTGGCAGCAGCAGCAGCAGAGAGGAGAACAGATTTTAAAGTTTCATAGTGACTACATGATTAGCAAACTAAAGAGTGAACGCCCCTAGTCAGCTGTTAGAGGGCAGGAAGAGAGAGAGAGAGAGAGAGAGAGAGAGAGAGAGAGAGAGAGAGAGAGAGAGAGGTAGAATTGTGAATGAATGATTCATGAAGATAGTCTTCCTGGTTGAACTTACGTGGAGCTTTATAACAAAGACAAAAGACACACAAAAAAAGTAGAGACGACATCACATAAAAGCAAGTCTATAAAAATGTGTTTTAAGAAGTGATTTAAAAGAAGTCACTGTTTCTCCATGCCTGTTCTCCTCAGGCAGTCCGTCCCAAAGACGAGGGGTCCTGATGGCATGTGCGAGAGCATTGGTTTATTGCTGGAGAAGTGTCTCATTTGACCGCTCTAAGCTGGTTTAAGTCCTATTTATCAGATCGATTTCAGTTTGTACATGTTAACGATGAGTCCTCCATGCACGCCAAAGTTACTCATGGAGTTCCTCAAGGATCTGTCCTTGGACCAATCCTCTTCACTTTATATATGCTTCCTTTAGGCAATATTATCAGGAAACATTCCATAAGCTTTCATTGTTATGCAGATAATACTCAGTTATATCTATCGATCAAGCCAGATGAAACTCATCAGTTAGCTAAACTTCAAATGTGCCTTCAGGATGTTAAAACCTGGATGACCTGTAATTTTCTCATGTTAAACTCAGATAAAACTGAAGTTATTGCTCTGGGGCCTAAGCACCTCCGTGACGCATTATCTAAAGATATAGTTTCCCTGATGGCATCGCCCTGGCCTCCAGCACCACTGTGAGGAATCTTGGAGTTATCTTTGATCAGGACATGTCGTTTAAGTCTCATATTAAGCAAATTTCAAGGACCGCCTTTTTTCACCTACGTAATATTGCGAAAATCAGGAACATCCTGTCTAAAAATGATGCAGAAAAACTAGTCCATGCATTTGTTACTTCTAGGCTGGATTACTGCAATTCCTTATTATCAGGCTGCTCGAAAAAGTCCATTAAGACTCTTCAGCTGATCCAGAATGCTGCAGCACGTGTTCTGACAGGAACCAGGAAAAGAGATCATATTTCTCCTGTTTTAGCTTCTTTGCATTGGCTTCCAGTAAAATCCAGAATAGAATTTAAAATCATTCTTCTTACCTACAAAGCTCTTAATGGTCAGGCACCATCTTATCTTAAAGAGCTCATAGTACCTTACTACCCCACCAGAGCACTGCGCTCCCAGAATGCAGGGTTACTTGTGGTTCCTAGAGTCTCCAAAAGTAGACTAGGAGCCAGAGTGTTCAGCTATCAAGCTCCTCTCCTGTGGAACCAGGTTCCAGTTTGGGTTCAGGAGGCAGACACCATCTCCACATTTAAGAGTAGGCTTAAGACTTTCCTCTTTGATAAAGCTTATAGTTAGGGCTGGCTCAGGTGAGTCCTGAACCATCCCTTAGTTATGCTGCTATAGGCCTAGACTGCCGGGGGATTTCCCATGATGCACTGAGCTCCTCTCTCCTCTACTTTCTCTCCCTCTGTATGCAACCTCATCCCATTATTGCATGTTACTAACACAACTTCTCCCCTTTCTGGTAGTCTTGTGCTTTCTCGTCTCTCTCCTCTCTCCTCCTATCACTTCCTGCAGGTTTTCTGGCTCTGGAGCTGTGGAGTCTGGATCTGTGGTTGCGGGTCACCTGCTGCCCCCGTGTTCCTGCTCGACACCCTCTGCTGCAACGACTATTGTTGCTAGTCTTATTGTTATTATTGTTATTATAATCATTAACATTACGATTGTTACCATTAACACTATTATAAATATCTGTACCATTTTTCATTTAGTCTATAGCAACATCACCTTCACTGTCTGTACCTCTGTGTGTATATCGTGTAGGCTGCCTCCCTCCCCTCTCTCTCTCCTTACATCCCTCTCTTTTTCTCTCTATTCCTCTCCTGCTCTCTCTCTCTCTCTCTCTCTCTCTCTCTCCTTCACCCCAACCGGTCGAGGCAGATGGCCGACCACCTCTGTCGCCTAGTGCTTGCTCTTGGTGGGAACTGTTGGGCTTCTCTAAATATCATCACAGAGTATGGTCTAGACCTGCTCTTTTATGAAAAGCGCTGTGAGATAACTGTTGTTGTGATTTGGCGCTATATAAATAAAATTGAATTGAATTGAATTGAATTTGAAGGAAGCTGGACTGGACAACTTTTTGGATCTCAGTGAGGCTGATTTTGGGGGAACAATGATGACTTTCGATTTTGAGTTATTGAGTTGATTAGTATGGAAGCCCTAAGAAGCCATATATTCAAGCATTTTATTTACTCCGTTGCCGGTGATAACAGGTAAATATAAATATTTTTAGTATGTAATTTTCTCGAAATAACAAAACTTTGATTTGCCGAAATAATGATATGACATTAATTTAAGATCTCGAGAAAACAAAACAATAATCTAGTATATTAAAGGTCTAGTGTGTAATATTTAGGAAGATCTATTGACAGAAATAAAATAACCATAACTATGTTTTTAGTGGTGAATAAAGAGGTTACATGATGAACCGTTATGTTTTTATTACCTTAGGATGAGCTATTTCTATCCACATACTCTGCAAGTCCCCCTTACTATGTTGAATATGTAAAATGAAAAGGAGAAGAAGAAGAAGAAGAAGTAGTAGTAATAGTAGGAGCAGTTGTCTGGTTTATTAGAAGCAAGAAGAGACGTGAAATTTGGACAAATGGAGGACCACACGTATTATAATTTAGTACAAGAGCTGACAGAGCCTGTTGGCCACCGTAGCTTCTCCTACGCTCTTGCAAAATGAGGGGTGAGCGGTTGGTTGCAATTCACAACCCTCACCACTAGATGACACCAAAACTTACACACTGAACATTTACATGATTGCAGGAAACATCATCCAGTGTAGCGATGTCCAAGGAGACAATGACATAAATAACTCAAGATCTTGAGAAAACCAATTAAATTAACTCGTTACCATGGTAAAACGGATTAAATAAAATGCATGAATGTATGGCCTCTTAAGCTTCTGTAGATGGAAATGTTATGCCATCCAACAATATTGCAACTGTAACACTGTAAAATGTGTTAACTAGTGAGATCTACAGGTGCTGGTAGTTGGATTGTGTTACAGCTGGAGAGAACCAGACTGGCTGTTTCCTTCTGTATCCAGTCGTTATGCTAACTTGTTCTAATGAAGTCTGCCTACATTACAAACTGCCAAACATGTTGCTAGATTTACTTCTGTTCCATTTTCATCATCTAATCAAATCAAATGGCGAGGTTTACTCTTTCAAGCTTTATTAAACAAACCAAAAACAATCACTAAAAGGCAGATGGAGCTGTCAAAGGCAACATTGTTAGAAATTAATCTAGCAGCAATTTGTTTTCGTCAGACAGATGACATTTCACTAACCTATATTGCTATCCTAGGCATAAGATTTTTTACTGCAATTTAATGCAATTTCACCTCCAATAAATCTCCAACCTTTCAGAATTTACTTAAAATGTATCTTGTTATTTAAGTCAGAAGAGACATGAGTTGACAAAAGATTTCCTGTGGAAGTTATGATTATACAACTAAGCATTCATGATTCCTTTAAACTGAAGCTCTATTGTCCAAAATTGTCTCATTATGCAGATAAAAACTGGTGCTGACAGTCAGTGATGAGTGAAATAGAACTGCAGAGTAATTACAGAAGTTGATTCATCATAGTTACTGTCTGTAATTATGTCTTGGCGGTTTTACTGTAATTTAGTGACGAGACAGATTGCAGAGTAGAGGATGTGAAAGGGGCTGCAGAAAATCTTCCAAAAAAATTCATACTTGGTGCAGTGTGTGAGTAGATTTCCATATGTGGTGTAAATAATAGGAAATACAGATATAGCCTCCTCTATGTATGCTGCAATGTGTGAAATGGAGATTTATAACGACTACTTTTTCTGGCACTTTTCAACATCAAAATCACACTGATGGCTGACGCATTTACCTTGCAGTCAGTTCCTTCAGTTCAAAAATCGAGGCTTTGACTATATCTCCCTTTTATGTTACATAATGTTTTATTCCAAATTGTTTGTCCAGACTGCCAACAAAAAAAGTTGGGACACCAGAGCATAGGCGAATATTTATTCACATTTTTCTTCAAGGCAAAACCACAATTAAGACAAACGCAGACTAAAGAGCCTCTATACTGTTTCTGTCACTGTGCTGATTTGTTTACCATACTTCCCTTGTTCAAATAACAAGGTGTTCTATTAAGTCAGTTTACTTTATGTATTCCCAAAAAAGTTTTTCCCAGAGGACTTTGGAGGAAGTTAAGTAAAAACCACAGTTTATGGAAAAAGCCCTGCACAAAATACATAAACGTTTATAGAAAAAAGAAACAGCTGAAGTCCAGCCACCTTAGCCAGGTTAAAAGCCCTGATATAGTTTCCACAAAGCCAGTGGTGGCACAGCCTTGGGTGGTTCATCTCAACTGCACAGTATGGATGGGATGCCTGATGCTGGCAGGTGGCACAGTGATATTACACGTCCTACAATGCAGTTTTGAGATACAGGCCTGTGGGAAATTGAGCTATGATGCTTTGTTCACCTCTAGCTTCCAAAAAAGCGCAGCCAAAAATCGAAGGTACTTCAATCAAAGGCTGCTGAACTGGTGTTTTAATGTGAACATTCACATCACATTACTTCCTCGTTATGAGCATATTAAAAGACAGCAAAAGCCACAGAAACAATCATAATCTGATAACTCAGTCGTAAATAATAAGCTGCTATGCTATTAACCTTATGTGCAGTGCTTGTACAGGTGGGTTTTGTACTGTACTGAACATGACTGCTTGAACTTGAACATACTACTGAACTGAAGACCATCAGTGTCAGTGCTCAGCATTGTACATACCTGCTGTACGTACTTAAGTGCCTTTGAACAATGATGTGACTAACTTAGGAAAAAAAGTGAACAAACTACATACTCACTGACAACGTATCTTTGAAATGATCTAAACAAAGTGATTTGTGATTTTCACCTCTGTTTCAGTATGTGCTTATTGTTCCCAGTTCAAATCTCATGACAGACCTAATACGATAGTAAATCAAACAAAAGGGTCTTTGGTTTTGTCACACAGATGTGAGCAGTAGAAACACATTTCATAACTGTTTGGAGCTCTGTGCAATGTGTATGACTACTGACACAATGAATGTCCCCCAACAGCAGGAATATTCTGTTAAAGGACCAATCAATTCGTTTTAACTTCTCACAGATGTACCTGAGATTGTCTCTGCGTGTAAGAAACTTCTAGAGAGATGTATGTGGTATTTTCTTCAGTCGATTGTAGCCTACTTCATTGTTCTCTATCATCTGCTAACTTTGTTTTGAAAAAAAAAAATTCTGACCACTGAATGCTTTTCAGTACCTTTTCACCATTGATAGCACCAAATGGCTTCAATATCTTTTCAATCTCAGTCAGCGCACTTGAGAAAGTACACATAAGCTGTATGAACCCTATTATTCTGTGTTGTTGATCTTAAACCATCTGCAGGTTGGGCAGAATAATTTTTAGTTGTGCTGAAATGATTAGTTAATTATTAATTATATAATCAATCAACTAATGTATTTTTAATCAAGAAAATTACATTTACTTGATAAAGCTTCTCTAATGGGATGCATTGTTTGATTTTTCATCATTTTAAATTGAACACCATTGTTTTTTTTTGACAGCTGGTCTCACAAAACAAGCACAGCATCACTTTCAGATTTTTCTTTTTACGTGGAATGGGCAGTTGTCAGTTGCTCTGACATTTTATAGGTTCATTATTGATGAATGTTAAAAATAAGCATCCGATCCATAATAATAAGTCAGTAGTTACAGCCCTAATTAGGAAAATTACTGAATGAGTATGAGAAATTATTAGACATCTTTGAGAGCAAAAGCCTTTAATGCTGAGGCCATTACAAACACAACAAAAATATCCTTTATCTATACCTCGTCCTGAAACATTGCCCTTCAACAAAGCAATCACAGAGGGAAACGAGCAGCCACAGGTACTCATTTGGAATACAAAGGACGACACTGCAGAAAGGATTTGGGTCTTTGAGCGCTTGGACACAGAGTGATTAACCTTTATCTTTCAACCTGTCCCTGTCAGACATCATTAGTGAGAGGACGCTCACAAGAAGAGATGGCATGAAACAAGGAGGAGCATTATGTATGTACACCCTGTTCATTTTGTTCCAGAGTTTTACTTCCAACAAAGTGAGCAAATGTGCTATGACAATATAACGTATCAGAAACTATAGCGCTGCACCCTGCTACAGTCATAAATTCTAGATAAGATTGAATTCATTACCCCATTTTGTAGCCATACAAAACCCAACCCCAGTATATTGTAAATACATTGTAATGTATCCATAGTGCACCCTTTTCATTATTTATTTACACTATTTTAACTGTCACTCTGACTAAAGGCAAAGCACAACGCAGTTTTGGAAAGCTTTAATTTCCTCACTGCTTTTCCTTCTCTGGACCTCCATTGTCTGAAAGCTCAGTTCATGGTGACCTCAAGGAGATCATGTCATGACTTGCATCAGACAATATAACTCCATAACCTCATGGGCAGGCAGGGTCATGCTAATGAGGAAGCTAGAGCAGGTGAATTCAGTTTTCTTTCTAATGAATTATTACACCTAGAGCTGTGCTCATTATAGCCGATCAGGGAAAACACATCCTCAAATTGGTTAGACCAGCTAGAAAGTACTATTCTATGGATATTATTACTACTTATCCCATATCATATCATGTACATAAGCATCGACATAACTAACTGTAACTGTAGACCATACAACGTTTCACATTTCCTGAAAATCAATTTTCAATCAAACCGTTCACCGCAGCTTCTCCTTCTTCAAAACACACAAATCAAACACAAGTCGAACTGAAAGGAACCACTACACATCAGAATATTTAGAAAAAGAAATTCATTAATTTTTCTGTTTGGTGTTAATGGATGCTAAAATGGTGAAGGCAATATTTGTAGCATTGAAGAGGGAGCTTCCACACTAAACCAAGCATTTAGTGTTTCTGCTGCTTGTTTGAGTTATCCTAAAATATTGCACAGGCTTCTCACTAAAATCTGCAACTAAAAGAATTACCTAGACTCAATTGGGCTTTGACACCATGTGCACAAATATAACATTACAGACAAATTTGTATTCTATGGTGGACTTTGTGTGCAAACAAAAGTGCTCTTCTCCAGGGGCTTGAACTCAAGCTCAACTAAGTTTAACTTCTGACCTCTGTAGTTGCAACCAAAGGGATAGGAGGTGATTCAGTTTGGGATGCTGATCAAAACATAAACAATGGAATGGATAAAAAAGTAATTATTCTGTATCTTTTACACCCATGCTTTAATATCACACAAGGACTAATCCAATATGCCTGGCACACAGGCATAAGGAATACTAAATCCCCTGAAAGAATATTATTGCATATGAATCTATTTTGCAATTAAACCAGCTCACTGGAATATTTATTCTTCTTGAATTGTCTCTGCTTTAGAGACAACACTGGCCTGGCATAACATTTCTAAACAAATAGAAATTCCAAGTAATTCTTTTTGTCTACAGAACTAGAACAGACTGTTCCAAGTCATTAGCGTAGAACAAAGACTAAAAACAGAGGGAAACAGCTAACCTTGAAACGTCAAAGGTGTCTTTCGACATCTCAAAAGCTAACTTATTTACATGTTATATCTTCTGTATGTTACACACATACAGAATACGGAGATAAGACATTGGCCCTCATGGAAGAACCACTCGTAAAAACAGTTTTGGCACATATGAGGGATCTAACAGAAGCCAGACTCAGTGTCCTTAAACAAGCAGTTTGCTTTATTAACATATTTGAGCTATTTTGTGGCTCGACATCATGCAAAAACAGCAAAAGTCCTGTCTTCAGAAAAATGCCAACTTTGCTCACGTCCCTGACTCTAACCTAGGTGATTCTTGAGTTGTGACTGAAGCTGTGTCTTCTGTGTTTGAATGACATACTTTTAGAAACCTGTGATATATTCAAAATGCTTTTATCTGAACACTTATCTACTGTAGACAGTCCTGTCATTTTTCAAAATCCTCTTGAGCTTCTTTGTGTAGAAGATACCTGAGAAGGAAATGAAATGTGTAATGTTTCCATGACAATTTTTGACTTACTTTTTGTTTTTCCTGTCAAATAGCTAGCTTTAAACAAAATTTCCCCCAGAGGCTTTAGAGTTATGCATGCTTTTTTTTTTTTTTTTTTACATTTCAATGTTCTGAATATGTTAATGAATAATTCTTTGATCTGTCAAAGTTATTTTTCTGCCGCCTGCAGTAAATGACTGGCCTTTAGGAATGGCTTTTTACACAACACCCCGGGCTGGTCAGGCAATCATGCACCATAATGGCTGAAAAGCTAGATTTGACTCAAAAAAATATCCTGTTTACAAAAGATATTTTTATTGGACTAGAACTCCTTTAAGATAGAAATTAAAGACGCACCTGGCAAATATTAACACAATACAGCTTTCAACAGCGTTCAAGACAAGTCTTTAATCTTGTACTGATATTACTTCAAATGGACAGATGGAACCGTGTGTATTCATCTTCCGCTGTCAAATGCCACCATCATCTCATGTTAAAAGCAAAGTTCAGTACTTTTGTGTTTATTTATCATAAATAATTGATACAATTACACCACCAATAAGCAAATAAGCAAGATACTAATTTCCATCAAATGTCTAATTGAATTAATTAATTAATAATCTAACTCTGTCTGTTTTCTTTTCTTTCACACTGGAGCTTCAGCAAACAAAGAGAGGACATATCATTTTCTCAGACACATGACATTACAATTCTATATCACCAACAAATGACGTTTTTTCATTAAGCGTGTCTAACTGTAGAGCTCTTTCGTCTTTTAGAGAGATGAAACTGGTCCAGAACTTTGTCTGTGTTCTCCCTCCTCTCATATCACTGAACAGATGTTTCTTGCCCACCAAGTTGCAGAGGAGTTGACCTTTTCTTTCCTCTGAGGGAGAAAACCTCCAGAATAGTAAGTTGTCCTGTTAAAGAAAATCTGAGGATGTCATTTCATTGTAAAAATAACCAAACACATAATCTAGCATTACTAAGTTGAAAATGTGAATGCATTTTTCATGAAGTAAGAGAAAAAGAAGTACGGTACTAACTTCCCTAGAGCTCACCACAGGCACGCCAAAATAACATGTGAAAAAGTGCTTCAGGAATGCTTTGGGGAATGATCGAATGGTTAGGTTTCCTTGATTCCTTTTGCCCAACATGTTTCTATTTAATTCAAGTTTCAACTCAAATCTATTTCAAGCGACCAATGCAGTGACAGTGCTTTAGGATATATAGATTCAGGACACTCATCCACTTGTAAAACATAAAACAAATCAGAATTGATGTTGCGTTTAAAGCACATCATACTGTACGTTGCTGGACTGAAGTACTTGTCATCCTCTTGAGCTATGCCTCATACATTTTCTGCAGTCACCACCAAGGCTCCACTTCAGTAATTGGCTGGGGATTTTGAGGAATATCAATTCCAGGCAGGCTGTGCATTGCTTTGTGCAAGGTGCCAGTACAGTGTCACCGTCACAGCCTGTCCCGTTGCTCTGTGCCCCTAGAGAGAGGGGAACGGCACTGAGATCACAAGCATCTCTTCATATTTTCTGTGATAACTGCCCTGGATCAAGTGGAAGGGATTCAGAAGATGTCTTTGATTTGCTCTGGTTACAGAGGGGGGCATGGAATATTGAGACTTGGGTTAACAGTGTTGACACTAACATCATTACGAAGGCTGAAACACACAGCACACTGCTACACGAACACAGAAAGAAAATGAATCTACTTTTTACTACCATCACAAAACTCTTATTCTCTCTCTGACAGGCTCCACTCTATGTTCTTATGGATTGCTTTTGTCATTTCGGCCCTAGATTACACAGCTATAAATATGGCACCGGCTCTCTCTTTTTCAATGCAAGTGCCTGTTTTTAGAAAAAGAACCTAACAGGTCTTCATATCTAGTGCCTGATAGACTTCTCAGACTGGCTGTACCTCAAATTAACTAATATGCTAACTGGTGTAGCATGGTCTGCTACATTAGAACAACTTTGCTGCGTAGTTATCTTTGTACTGTTGTTGTTCATATTAGTGTGGCCGCATTATGCCTGAGATCCTGCTACATTTAGTCTTGTGCCTTGTGTGTCAGTCCTGCATTGCATAATTTACTTGTAATATCTTACTGCTGATCAACCAAGTTACAATCGTTTTGCACGTTTTTTTATAGTTAACACATATACAGTAGAAGCACCTGTGATTTTCACACTTTAGCTGTTAACACCTTTTGTCTTCACAGATGGCCAGTGTAACATTTGCCTAAATGTAGGAGGACTAAAGAAAGGTAAAACATTATATTAGCCTCATGCACAACATCTAACTGGAGGAGAGGCTCAAATACCTGCAGGAAATGACCCAAACAGGTCAAATAAAAAAAAAAAATTGTGTCTGACTTAAATATAACACATATTGTGCAAATTCCTTTTTTTGTTTTTGTTTTTGTCAATAGAAGCTGTGACAGCAAAAACAGCCATTGTAGAGTTGAATTTCTTGAATGAATGAGACATGAAATTCAGTTCCTCATACTGTTAATACAGGTTAACAGTGTTACTGTGTGGGAGCAAAACAGATAATATATCATACTGGTATGTTTTCGCGGAAAATGACCTGATTATATGATTTGATTAATATGATTTTTTTTGTTCCGCTAAATTATGCAAACAGAAGTGTTATGGTATATCCTCAAATTTGAGAATATGGTACTAGCCAGAATGTGCCACTTTTGCTTAGTTAATAGAAATGCTTTTAATAATTTTTTTGTTTTCTGTTGTTTCTGAATCGATTAGTAGACTCAACACTTGGGCACAAAGTAGGAGAACAAGCCTGTGACCTTTCATCTGGATACAAATATGCCATTATTCTGCTCTGTAAAATGTACCAGGCTTATGTAATGTAATGAGTGAAAATGTTTAACTGGCTGATTTGGACACTAGAGTACCATATGGTGTATTCGGCTGATTACTGCGTGAGCCTTGAGTGTCCACAGCATTGGGATTTTAAATGAGTGGACCCAGCTCCAGAGGAACTGGCGACAGGCAACAGAAATTTGCCTTTATAGCTCTCTAAACTGATAGAAGACTACTGCAGTAATAAATAGATTATTTCCGATGTTCTTCAACATTCAGTGTTGAACCCATACAAGACAATAACATTAACATTTACCTTTCACATGTATTTTAATGAGTGGGAGTAAAATGCCTCTGTGTGATCTTCAGCACATACACACATTGCTACGTCTCTGTAAGAAGTGCAACAGTGGGAATATACTGTAACTTACAAGAGTAAATGGTGGAGAAAATAATTACATCTTACTATATGTATTTAAGATATACTTTATATTGCTGATGTACATGGAACAATCCTACTGCCAGACGCAAACTTTGATATTGGAAGATTCTGCAGAACGTCAGCTTTTTTCCATCAACACTAATGTTTTCCAAATTCTTCACTTCTTCACTATCTGTGAATGGCAACTACAGTGGTGATAAATATCCCCTCCAGACATGTTTAACAATACTCTAATGAATAATTATGTGTGTCTGACATGCAATGTCACTTGATGTAGTCATCATGGCAGTTCCTGTCAACTACTACTACAGTATGTTATAGCAAAGCCTTCTATGTTAATTATGAACTAAATTATATTCTAAACTATGCTAACTATGCTAAACTACTGAACCTTAGTGTTTCTCTTAATCTGACATTCCTGCTGTGACCTGCTTAACTGCTCCTTTGGCGCCTCTCAACAGGCCATCATATGTATATCACACACATATCACAGAGATGCACGCGCAACTCAGGGGCAGAAATCGCCAGTTTCATGTTGCTGTGCTACTTTAGCAGGTGCTTCAATACAAATCTGTTTGCGGTTGAAAGCTTTTTGCTGATCGCAAAGTTCACAATGGAAGACAAGGTTCTTTGCATCTCTGAGTGTGCCACACCTAGGCCTAATGACTTATGGCTGTAGAAAGAACGCCACTCTCCCTCGTTCTCCATTCTTCCTTTAGCTTTTTGGCTAACAGCTGACTTGAACAAACAGATCCAACTCTGAAATGGCAGTTTATTATTGAGTCAACAAGAATTTACAAACAATGCGAAATCTATGTTGATTACCGTGGTTGACTACAGTCTTCTGACCAGCTACCAAGGCGGTTTTGCCCACTGACTGTGCGCATATCAAGAGTTTCAGAGTGGTGAGTTATTAATTTGTAACAAATGCATCTTTTTTCCATAACGTTTTAACTGTACATCACAGTAACAACTTTATGTACATTGACTGCCTGTGGGGTAGCTAATGTTTGGAAGGGAGAGGAGAGGCAGCAGGCGGACGTCTTGTCACTGTGTGCTGCAGCTCAGTGTGTTTTTCCACCGGTGTCTGACTAGCCGCTAAGCGAGTATTAAGAGTGTATATATTATGTATGTATTATATAACTGGTAGAAATTGGCAGAAACTGAATATAATATTCATAAGTATGTTTTCATTAATAATAGGAATCATTGTGTTTTCGTTACCTTAGAATGAGCCCTTTATATCAGTGCGTGA
This sequence comes from Micropterus salmoides, assembly GCF_014851395.1. NCBI lineage: Eukaryota > Metazoa > Chordata > Actinopteri > Centrarchiformes > Centrarchidae > Micropterus > Micropterus salmoides. The sequence goes on along the minus strand of NW_024040596.1, from coordinate 14,080,349 downwards.
GTGGGTCCTCTTTCACGGAGTCTGCCATGTTGCAATGTTATGTTTCTACAGTATCCTTGAATGGACAAACCAAACATTGTCAGTAGAGAGGGCCTTTCAAGTTTATTTTTCGAGTTTCACGGCCACTGTGTGTTCTCCTACATCCTCGTTGGAACAGGAGCGTGAGGGGAAGGGTTATCAGTTGATTGCAATCTGCAACTTCACCGCTAGATGACATTAAATCCTACACACTGCTCCTTTAATTCAATAGAAATGTAAATGCATTTTCTCTGAGTGCTGTATTAGCACAACTCTGTTACATTAATTTTAGTTCACAGCAACGGACCTATAAATGCTTCCTATATGCTTAATTTGGAATCTCATGAGTCAACACGCTAGCTCATGTCAGGAACTATGGTCAGGAGCAGTGTTAAATCTGCTTTACCATATAAGGGTCATGGCTCCTGCAGGACTTATCCAGGGCCTTTTTTGTTACAGCAATAAAAATGGTTTGGTCTGCTGGTCACTGGGGAAATCAAGTCAAACTTTGCCAGGCCCCTAGTTCAGACTCATTCCTTTAATAAGGTAGCCAGAAACCAGTCATGGGCTGGAATTGTTCCTCAATGCCTCCCAGTAAAATGCATTTCTTCAATCTCTCTATTTGCACCTATGAAACAGACACATTGCCCACGATGATGATGTTTTAGTCACGTCAATTCTGAATGAATCTAGTCAGTAATTGTGGTACACTTAACGAGGCAACACAAACATACTGTGTGCACAAATATGGGCAGAAGAAAATTGTCAATATTCTCGTTAGACAAGAAAATATTTCACTATTCTTATAAATGCACCAACTTCAAACAATCAGAGGCAGTATTTATGAGGGCAATTCAAAAGTGATGATATTCACTGAAGAGCAGGAGGAGAGAAAAACTGAATATCTATTTTAAATACAATGTTTTTAGTAAGACTACACATCAATGGTAGCACAAAGAAAATGCCATTAAAGACAAAATGCAATCAGCAGAATATGCACTGAATTGCATTTCAAATTGTGATGTTTTTGTTCTCACTACATTCTCTTAGCGAGAAGAATCTCATTAATGAGAAGAAATAAAAAAACTTCTGCTGGGAGGCTGCTCTAGAGTCTCATTAAAATATTGAATACAAAAAGTAATTACTGTGTGTGTAGGTGGATCATAATGATTAAAGTTGGGAACATATTTAGATGCACACAAGACTCTAAAAAGCAGGTAGATTATATATGTCATAAAGGGTCACACATTTAACACAGGAAATAACACTGAAAGGACCAAGAAAACATTGTAGTCTTATATTTAGATATGAAAGAGGTTACGGTATTTATGATTTGTTGTGTTTTAATTATCGAATTGTTGTGACGTATCCTGAATTCTTAAAATAAATGTAACTTTTCTGTAACAATATTGCAGATTTGGCATGGAATGGCATGGAAATGTTGTATAACTGCTGTATTCCTAGAGTAAGACACCAGCATTGGATAAGTAATACTATATAATCATAATTTATACAGTCATAGTTTCACAGTTAAGGGAAATTTAAAACACATTCTGATACAATTTAGAGAACTTAGTTCATTTTACTGGATGGATTTGCAGTTTGAGAAACTAAAATAAAAATGTTTATTACTGGAAAGCATGTTCAAGTTAGTCATGTGAATAGGAAGTGGAATGGAGGCTGTAATCACATGGGGTTCTTGAAAATCCAGAGAAACAGTTTTAATGCCAACTGATAATTTGTGTCAGAAGAGGTCTAATCATCTTCTGAACCATTTGGGGTATTTTCCCCAGGGGTGAAAAGCTCTTAAGATGTTCTTCAGTGTAAGAGCAAGCAGCATGTTGAAAGATTTAACTCAACATCTAGGTAGTATAAAAAACTGCACCAATATATGCGCTTGTCTTTTACTTTCTTACACAAGTTTACTTTTGTTCAGGAGCAGGAACATGTCCTAACTACTTCTTATCACCTGTCAAACACACTTATACGTAACACATCCTCTCTCGCCAAAGTTTTCTCTCCCTTCCCTTCCTTTACACTTGCACATTCGCCCTTCATCCATCCCTCTTCTTATCCATTCATCCTCTCATCCCTCTTTTCATCCCCTCCATTCTCCCTCAGGGCTGTGCATACCTGTCCTTCCCTCACACAAAGTCTCCTTCTTCCTGGCCTCAAAAGATCAGCCTAACCCAATATCCTACATCCATGTTTATCCACTTTTTTTTCCTTCCATCTTTCCTCAACATCCAATACTACCTTAAATCAGTGAACCTTTCATCACATGTTGTGGCAGGTTCTTTATAAGTGAAATTTGGTTTTGAATAACAATAGGAACTATACAGAGTCTCTGAAGGCCTCTCTCTGATTCTTTTTCTATAGCAGCTCACTATCTGATAATCAGTATGAACAAGTGCTTCCCTACTTGTCTCTGATAATTGATAATGTGCTAATTACAGTTTTATTCAATATATGTAGAACAGTCTAATGTAGCAAAATAGTATACAAGTGCATAGCATGTAACACATTGTAGTATTAACATATACTGTATATGGTATGATCTGTGAGTGAAGATTTGTGCTGATGATATTAGTCTATTAATCACTTATTTTGTTAATCAATTAATTGTTCAAGCAAACATTCCAAACATTACATAGTTCCTGCCTCTCAGCTGCTGCGAGGATCTGCTGCTTTTCGTCTTATGTGGTAGTAAATTGAATTTTTGATGACTGATAGTCTGAAAAAAAAACCAAGCAATTTGAAGATGTCATAACAAATAGTGAAAAGCATTTTACACCATTTCCTGATATTAAATAGGCAAAACGACAAATGAAGCGAGAAGTTAATCTAGAGATTAACCGATAATGAAAATGACTGTGTAGTTGCACACCTAGAGTAGATACAGAAAATTCAGCAACATCATAAAAACTGCACTTCTTCCAACTCAATGCATATACAAAATGAACCATAACCTGATGGGAAAAGACACTATTTACCCTTGAGTCATATGCAGTGCCACTCACTGAACATTAGAATTACAGGATACAAGACCTTTACAAACAGAGCAGTGCTGTGATATGATATGTCACAAGAAAATCATCTAAAATATGTCCTGAAACCTGTCTAACTTAAGAGGAAAATATCAAACTAAAAAGGCAAAGGGGAGTCGTACTGCAGTTATCAACTGTAAAAACAAACAACTTATAGTTGCTGCATTCCTTTCATTAATAAGCCTGTTTGTTCAATAAATAATAAATAATCTAAAATTGTAATTGTTGCATGCATATAATATATGACTTGTTTCTAATGGATCTCTAATTATTTATTTCCAAGCTGCTACATTATGTGTGTGTGTGTGTGTGTGTGTGTGTGAGAGAGAGAGAGAGAGAGAGAGGGAGGAGAGGATAAGTTCTATCGGAGTCGTTGCATATTCGTATTGGCCTAATGCCATTCTCAAATAGGTCAGGAGATGTTACACATTTCTCAGTAAAGAATGTGTCAAGCTGTGCTACCAAGGAGAAAGAGGAGAAAGATCAGGCAGAAATACAGCAGGAAAAGAATCTGTGCACATGTGAACCTATTATTAGCAAACCTATGCCCAGGCTGTTTTAGACAAGTTAATACTGTGTAATTGTCTTGACTTGATACAATAACCATTACTGAACTAAACAGACAGGACGCATTGTGTTACATTATGCAGTGAATAGAGTAATGATTTGCATAGATTTGAAGAGTACGAGTTGTATTTGTGTAATATTTCTTTACAACTGTACATTTGAAATTATATCTTAAAAGATAGCACTGTGCATTAAAAATTGAAGCAATGATGTCTAGCAGATTTATATCACAAGTCAAAATTATTTCTCCTTCACTTACGTCACACAGACCTTAAGTAACAGTCATTTATTTAAAACAAAAGCTCAAGAGTAAATACACTGACAACATCTACATCATTGTTGATTGTAAGCCCAGTGGAACAAGGGAAGCAACACTGACTAAGCAAAGATACAGTACACTTAAACCGAGGATTAAGGCTTCAGACATCCTAGACTAATTACACCTTGCAGAAAAGTGATTAGCGAGGGCAGTCAGAGTAAGCAGGGCACTTACACAGACATGGAGTTATAGTATGAACACAAGCTCTGCAGCAAACAAAATAAACAAAAAGATGCTTCTAGACACACAGGCATTCTGGCACAGGATGTTACTTACTCTACCAGCAGATGGACATGTAATGGAAACCATCATGTGGTTGAATGAGAAAGAGGATTAGTGTTTGATCCAGATAATGATCTAAACTGCACCAGTAATGGCAACGAGAAAAAAGCTCCTCAAGAGAGCATGCTCACTCTTGACTTTGGATTTTTAAAGCTATTTGGATTATTTTCATTACATTACTTGCTATAGAAGTGGTAAATGAAGATCTTAAATATTCCAAGTTAGAATGGCTGGTGTCAGAAATGTATAATAAGTGAAATAAAGATGTTTATCACAAAGGCAAACAAATTAAGTAAAGTGGATAAAATGATAAACTGGTTTTTAATTAGGCCTACTTGTTTACAAGATGGTTAAAATTATTTTTAAGATGATGTATTTCACAGTGATGGGTTCTTAATACTTCATACTACATCTACATCATATATCCCTTTCATGCATGTTTCAAGCCAAGCTTCCATCTCTTTCAGACATCAGTACAACAGTATAACTATTTGCATACCACATACATTGTAAGAAAACAAAACTGTATAACTGAAAGCTAAAACTTCATTTGATTAAAACTAGACTAAAGACGCAAAACATCACTAGAAATTTTTTAAGACTCTGACTTTAGCAGAAAACGTCACGAATGTTTCATTTTCAATTTCCTAATGGCCTTATGTTGCAACTGAACTTCAAAGTCTGAGTCATTTATTATTGACCTACAATAAATAATAATTATAATGAAAAAAAAAAACATCTGTTGAGGAAATGATCCAAAGGGACATTTATTATATGCATAACTTAATGAGTCTCTTGTTATTACTAATTAGTCAAAGTCAAATAAGGCTACCTTTTAAATGTAAACATTAGCAAAAGGTGCTACTCAGCAAACAAAAATAAATCTACATTACATGTATACAAAGTTTGATAGGCGACTTATAACTTGGCCACCTGCACCTCCCATCGTCCTGGACAGCCTACGCATTTCTAACAGTAAGAGCAGAGGTCAGAGGCTTGTCCTATGGGGCTGAGATCAGTGTGTGCTACACGGGGACTGAGCCAAAGTAGCTGCATCAGTAAAGACCCAGAAGGGTAGGCTATAACCGCAACGGAGATCAAACCCCCACAATAACCGGGACACCCGAAAACCTACGGACGAGCGCACGGAAATGAGGAAGGACGTGTTATTACCAACGGTTAGGCGAATTTACTAACATTGCAGAAATTACAAAAAGTAGAACCATCACAATCTCGCACGTCCCGCAAGATAAGTGAAGCTCAGCCTGCACTGCGCACGCCATGTTGCCTGAAAAAGAGAGAAAGCATCCTTGTTATGCCTACCTCACTCTGTGTCTCCATCCCACTCAGACTTGTGGTCCTGATGATACGCTACTGCTTTGCTCCAGCATCCTAAAGCACTGTTATTCGACTAGGGAGGGAAGGGGAGGGCGTCGGGGCGGGCATGATGGTAGTGCAACTGGGCTGACGTACCACGTGACGAGAAGGAGCCGACTAATCAGAGTGCAATCCGATAGATTCCTTACCAATCCGCTCAAAGGGAGAATGTGAGGACTGCACTCAGGCAGTAGCAAGGTAGATTGACGCAGTGAGAGAATTTTCCAGTCAACACCTGCAAATTGTTGTCACACCAGATGGCACATTTAGCTCCTGCCTAAAAAATGTGTTGAATGGGCCAAACAACTCTGTTCTGAGGTTTTCTGTTGTTTAATAATTATAATAGTTTATCCTAAAGAATGAAGTGCATCTCAAAGCTTGTAGGGATGTCTCCAGTATTAATAGATTCAAAGGTTTAATTTTTCTAATGCTCATTCAGTATGTGCAGTTGAATGCTGTGGCATACTCTTTTTCTCTAATTACTCTAACTTTCAAATGAGAGCAAAATTATAAAGGATACAACTTCAAAAAGGTATTACGATGACAAAGTGTACAGCATATTGGTCCAGTGTGTACTGTAGGTGGGATGTGCAATTTTTCATTATACAAAAATACAAAATGTAATAAGGCAAGATATAGACCGCGCAATAACTTGTTAGTGTCCCTACTAGTAAATAAAAAGCAATTTACTGTATATAGAATATCATTCAGAGTATCAATTTACTTTTAATATACTTCTTCACATATTAAGACACTAAGCCTTTAATATAAAATACAAATGTGCAGTTTTATTGGTGGTCAAAGTCAGCAGACTGTATGCTAAGCTCATTGACGTCCACTCTAGGGAGCAGTAAGAAGATGAGTTAACCACATTTGGTCATAAGGTAATTTTAGACTGGCTGTAAAAATTGTCTAAGACATGTGATGTATCACACAACAAGCTCTCCCACATCTGCTTTTTTTTAAATGCTTAGTTTTCAGTTTTTCCCTACATCGTAACGGTTTCTTATAGTCATATGCACACCTGTGGTTTAAGTTCCAAAATCCCCTTCGGGGGGGAATATCTTGTAAATTAGATACTGATACTGATGGTGTGAGAGGGATCTGCTGACCTGCTCCTGTCTCCTGTAGGCTGCATCAACCAGACACACACCTGACAAGCTCTTTGACAGGACATCCTCTTTGTGTTTCATATGGATGAACTTTGGAGATGGAGTAACAGGTTCACATTTCACATGCAGTCCATGTAAGTTAAAGTAGGCCACAAACCTTCAAAGAGACAAATGAAACATTTCAATTCAATATTTTATTGCCCTTAGATCAGCAATAAAGTAAGTGAACCAACCTGACAGCATGACAGAATCAGGAATTTTCTTGTACAAAGCAAGGTATAACCATCTAGTCTAAAAAATAAAATTCTGCATTGCAAAATATTTGTTGTTCAAAATAGAATACAGATGTCCAAAACAAACATGATATTCACCAATTCACTTGTTGATATTATATACTTTCAATATTATAAATAAAATAATCCCAAGATGCTTTTAGTAGTCTGCACACCAGGTGCTAAAAAATGCAAAAATGTTGATATGTTGAAAAATAAAAGCCCTGACAAAATAATACAACAGAAACTATTTCCATGAACCGGCATACAGTAGCAAAAAAATGTAGGGAGTTGTACAATAAACCAATTGATTTTAGAATACAACAAAAGGGATGAAAAATAAACTGGACCGGATTAAATGTGAAAATACCACTCAGTTTTAAGTCAGTTCAGTGACTAAACCTATGACTTATTTCCAAAGAAATGTAGTTTAAAACCAACATTGAGATTTATTTGCAGTCACTATTTTATTTGATCCAGATCTTAACTTTGTCATTTGTTACTGTTATAACAGCTCAAATTTGGTTAGATCTTGTTGTGTCAAATACTACATGGAACATCACACATGGGGCTGCTGAATGCCAGGAAAAAAATGCAATGAATTAAAAATTACATGAGACAAGCCTGTCAGCTCAAAGCACACTGCTTTCTGTCTACATCCACTTTCCACTCTTTGTCAACACCTATCTCTCTAGTACTTACTATTACAGTTACAACCTGCTTCCGTGCACACCATTTACAAGTATATACACAGTTTCCTTTCATATGCTTACTTTTCATGTTCCCTTTTAAATCACTTGACCGCATGACCTTCTACCAAACATTCGTTCACTGTACCAATAGGACAGTTCTTTCTATCTTACTGTACCATTCATTCTTTTGTGCTTCTTCTTTGGATTTATTTGACTAAACTGTGTAGCTGGGTGACTTTATTTCAAAGGACACTTCTGGGCACAGCCTTTCTGTGTTGGTGTATGGGTGACTTGGGGGAGTTGTCAGGAGGGGGCCACTGTGGTTTAGTTAGCTGAATATTTTCCTCTATTTTAAAGGCTTTCTTCGGGGGATCGGCCTGTGGGGGCCAAACTACAGATATTTTGTTGCAGTGTGGTTTGCTTTCATCAAGCGTTTTTGTCATATCGTTTTCACCACTGTGTGTTTTGTCTACTGAACTTAGGCTGCTCATGGAATATCTCCATTCAAGTTTCTCATCTGAGGGGATATGTCCAGCACTTCCTGCGGGAGGTTTCTGCCCAAGTCCATTATCATAGTTCCCTTTGGACTTGAGGAGTTGTTTGTAATGGTGTAGACAGTAGAAGTGTCCATGGAGAGAGACATAATTTCCTAGGCTAAGAGAAAGCATTTCTTTTAGAGGTGCACCACATCAACATCATAAAACAGTTACCTCAATTTTCTGAACAATTATAATGTCAATAAAACACTAAGGTATTTACTAATTAATATTGTAATACTCAATGGTGCACATGGTGCCCATTCATTAGAATGAATGCCATATTTACCTTAATTTATTTCTGCAGTGCTCACAGCAGAAACAAGATTTATGGTACTTCTTTTTGTCCACTATCAGAGCATCCATCGGATAAGCTCTCCTCCAACATACCGTGCAGAGCTCTGACTTCGGAACTCGAACCTGATTGAGAAAGATAAAATGCAAATCATTATATATTTTTTTCCATGTGAACTATGGCCTTTCTTTCATTTTTTATTATTGTAAATCTTGTCAGTACAGCACAGTACAATAGATTGTTTGTATTTTAAAATGCATGTTACATGCACATTCATTTGTTAAATCAAACATTTACAATGGTCATGAGAGCGAATGGTTCATTGTATTTCTTGTCAGGCTTTATTGATCTACCTACACACATGCATGCACAGATATACAGTATCTCACAAAAGTGAGTACACCCCTCACATTTTTGTTAATACATGATTACATCTTTTCATGTGACAACACTGAAGAAATGACACTTTGCTACAATGTAAAGTAAACTAATGTAAAGTGTCACATGACACCGGTGAGGGAAAATGGGTAATTGGGCCCAATTTGGACATTTTCACTTAGAGTTATACTCACTTTTGTTGCCAGCAGTTTAGACATTAATGGCTGTGTGATGTGTTATTTTGAGGGGACAGCAAATTTACACTGTTATACAAGCTGTACACTCACTACTTTACATTGTAGCAAAGTGTCACTTTGTTATATTCAGTGTTATATTTTACAGAATGTGAGGGGTGTACTCACTTTTGTGAGATACTGTAGATGCATCTCTCAACTGCAATTTGGCTGTGTTTGTACTCAAACTCAACTGTGCAAAACTGTATTATTAACACTGTGTTCAGAGAATAGAGTTAAAAATCTTATTTTACTTTTTAGTAGCCATGCTAACTGCATGGCTCTATGGATCTCAGTGTTGGTTGGTCAGTGGGTTGGACCACTTTGGTCTCAACTACTAGTGGACGGATTGCCATGTGCAATTGTCAGGTCAAAATGTTTATTTGTCCAATACTTATGAACACCTCCACATCAGCCACAGCTGTTCTTTGTGTTTACCACTGATTGGTAGAAGTTAGCATTCCAACACCCTAAATTGAGAATAATTCCTTGCTAAACATCAGGGTGTAATCATTGCCATTGTGAGTATGTTAGCATGCTAACATTCAGATTTAGCCCAACGTTCTGCTGCGCCCAAATAAAGCTTCACAGAGCTGCTAGCACAACTGTAGACTCTTATTCTTGTTGCTTATTATCACTTGGTTGGTTATTAACAATTTTTGTTTTATTGAAAAGCCTACACAATTCATACAATGCAGTAATTAGATAAGCTAATTTTGTAACACATCACAAACAGATATTTAAAGACAAGCTATTAATCCATAGTTCATGCCATTAGTTTCTGTTTCATGCTGTAGTTCTTTACCAGATGAGACCATCTTCGTCTGATGTGACACAACTTGTGATGGTGTCTCCTCAGAAACGGTGTAGCCAAGACTCTTGAAAACTGTCTCACTCTCTGACCATGTTTTGTGGAAATTCCTCAACAACTTCTCAGTAGCATCATCATCGTAGGTTTCTGTTTGCCTCACTGCTGCAGCTTTTCTTTTAACTGCATCAGCATAGGAAAAGGGAGCCTGTTGGGTTGACACACTTTCAGAGTGCTCAGTGACAGCTGTCCTTGTTCCGGTGACCTTGTTACCTAATTCGTCAACATTTGAGAAATGTTCTGTGATGGATTTGGTTTCAGAGAAGGCTGATGGTCCTGCCGGCACAGTTTCCACCTCATTTTTCTGCAGTGGGAGGGGGGTGCTCTGCCGTGAGCTTCCCATTGTCTCTTGAGGACTTTCCCTCTTTGAAGTGTCTGCTGTTGTTTCACTGAAGCTTGACACAGGCTCCTCCTGATCTTTTTTCTCCTCTCTGAATAAGGAACTTTCCTCACCCAGTTCAAAAACATTTTTAATAGCCTGGATGTCAAAAGTTGGCATTTCCTGTTCCAGGATGTCTGCGCTCTCCTTGTCACAATCTGTGCTTTCAACGTCATTGTGAAGCTGCTCTGTGAGTGGGATAAGCTGTTTTCTGCAATATAGTTTCTCTTCTGGTGATTCAAATTTGTTTACAAGACTAGGCATGTCTGCCCTGGGAAGCTCATCCTTTTCTTTGTTCTTATTTTCTTCCTCACACTCCTCCATGTCTGGGCCCAGTCGTTCAGGGATAGCAATGGGATCCTTTCGCATATAGGTCTTATTAATTTCAGCCTTTTGAGCCTCTTCAAAAAACTCTCTCTTTTCTTTGACAGATGCAGATGATGGCTCTGAAATATCTGCAGCTTCATCAAGATCTAGGTCATTCTGACACAATGGCACGTGGGGCTCAAACTTGCTTTGCATTTCATTTGCATTCAAACCCTCTGAAACTTTATCTTCTTCTGCATGTGGAGATTTTTCATTGGCCCGCTGAGCCTCCCCAGATAAACTCTTTTTGGGTTTTTCTGTTGAAATCAATGTCCCTGAAACCTCCACAATTTGGGACTCAATTTTGATTTGCCGATGGAATGATGCAGGCGATTCCACAATCTCTGATTTCCTCTCTGAGATTGGTTGAGGAAGTAGTGGTGGTGGGGTGACACCACGGGAGAGCTTGGCTGTCGTGTCTTTGAGACGAGCCAAATTTTCTGCTCTGTCAAAGGTTGGAGACGGTGTGATTCTAGTGAGGCGAGATGTTGGGGTGTCGCACCTGCGTGGCGGTGGTGTGGGAGGTGTGGGTGGCCTGTACAGCAGGGTAGGGGACGGAGTAACTCTCTGGGGTGAGTCAGTCCTTCGCGTGGATTCGATGGTGATAAACGTTGGTGAGGGAGAACGCATCCTGAGCGACGGCGATGGAGACCAAAGGTCAACCGACTTGCAATAACTGACTTCTTCTTTCCTTCTTTCATGGGAGGTCGTTTTCTTTGTTTGGTTCTCAATTTTGGCAGAACCAATACTGATCTTGGATATTCTTGGTGTTGCTCCCCCAGAAACAGATGTCTCAGAAACTGGCTCACATTCATGCTTCTCCATTGTCTCATTATCTTCTAGATGCATTAGTTTAGCTTCTGCTAGTTTCCTTACATGTGAAAGAATGTCATAATTGTTTTTAGCATAACTTTCCACTACAGAGCCCCCCAGTTCACATTTTCTTTCCGGACTCATGAGCCAATCTGGAACAGCATTGAGCAGAGCCCTCGCAGATTTAGAATCAGTCTCTTCTGAAACTCTTTGTATCTCTGTGATGTGAGAGATTAACACTTGGACCTCTCGCCTCTGAGATTCCTCTGTTCTCTTTGCTGGGGACTTGACCCATTCATTTTGTTCTGACTCGCCTGTCACTGTAATTGGGGCATCCCTACTTTCTTCTGTTGGTTCTGTCACTCCTTTCTTCTTTTGTGATCCCTTCACATGCTTTTGAACTGCTTTTTGTTGCTGGGAATTCTGATCGTCTTTACTTTCTGTGGTAATGACTTCTCTCTTGACTTGAATGTCTTCACTTCTGTGAATTTGGTTAACTGCAATAGTGTCCTGAGTTTGGTGGGGTTTTTCAGATGTTGCTGCCTTGGTTTCTGTAACCTTTGTCTTTGATTCTGTGGAAATCTCTTTACTTTGACCTAACTGTGCACCTCCTTTAGACTTTTTGGATTTCTTTTTCTTCTTTACTGGAGTTGGAGTTTCAGTTTGGCTGTCAGTTATGCTAACAGTAACAGCAGGAACGGAGGCAGCAGCAGAAGTGGGAGTAGCTTTCTTAATCCCCTGCTTTAACTTTGTCTTTATTTCTTCAGCTTCACTGATCACTTTCCCCTCAGTAGCTTCCCTTGCTTCCACCTTGAAATCTTCTGAAACACTCTGTTTCTCACTACTCTCATTGGATGTTATTGTCTGTATTTGCTTTTCTTGCTTATTGTTCTTTTTCACCTTTTGGTTTGGTTTGCCTGTTTTTCCATTTGTATTGGTAGCTGCCTTTTCTGTTTGCATTGGCTGATCACATACATTCTCTTGGCTCTTGGTGGGAGAATGATTGGTTTTCTTCTTGTTATCACACTGTGGTGATTTGGACTCCTTTGCATTTTTGTCTGAGGCGACATTTTCTACTTTGAAGGAATGATCGTGGAGATTATTGGATAATTTTGGTGCTGTATTTTCTTTTGTCTTCATGTTCTCAGATTGTGGTTTGCTTGATTTGACATTGTCCTCAATAGTTACAGCAGGTTCAGGTTTTATTATTTCAACAGAGATTTCATCTTTCTTTTTATCTTCAGAGTTGTTGGAGTCCTTTGGTTTCTGATTTTTAGAATATTTCTTTCTATCAGCCATCATACCTTCAGTTTGTGCAACATTAGTGATTGACGACTGCACTTCATCAGCCATGACAGACTGAGCAGACTGCTTGGAAGAAACAGAAACTGTTTTTTGTGTAGCTGTATGCATCTGCTGTCTAACAGCTGAGGCAGATGAGGTCTTTTGAATTGAGACAACCTTAGAGGTCTCATTAGACACAATTTGCTGTTTAGCAGAAGATACAAGGGTTGAATCTGTGAGGATTTTCTCCAGACTAGCGCTTACATTACTGTGGGTGGTATTTGAGACTACAACGTGCTTAGATAAATCACATGAAAATGAGTCTGAATGAACATTTAATGCCATCTTTTCAGCTATCTCCGGTGTGATTTCTGATGTGTTGTTATTTGACTGCTCTGTACCTTTGGTGGAAAGCATTTCAAGAGCAGCTGTAACTGAGTCATGAATGTAAGTGGGTGATGGAGTGGTTGGGGGTGTGTTTTCCTCCCTCAGCTTCCGGTACTTTCCTTCGGCTTTTATTAATGGAGTGTTAAATTTACTCATTTGCCCTCTCATGAAAGGTGGAGGAGAGGGTGGAGGGGTGAATTTCACAGGAGAGATGTAAACTTTCTTCTGTGGTTGTGGTGACTCAAGTGGCTGTGGGATTTCACATGAAACAGTTTTTGATGTATGTGTTGTTGATTTTGATTGGTTTTGGCTCATTTCTACCACTTTCTCTGATGTAACCTCCACCTGTTGTGTTTTATTGAATTCCACTTTAGGCTCCAGCTTTGGGACCTGGTATAAAGTGGGAGCTTTCACTTTTTTGACCGTCATCTTTTTTGCCTTTGCTGGTGAAGGATGAATTGTCTGTGTTGGCATGCTCTCTAGTTCTTGTTGAGATGGAGGAGGTGGAAGGAAGTCCTGCTCACTGGTGAGTGGTGGTGGTGGAGGAGGAGGAAGGTGATCAATGTCAGAATCAACAGAGGGAGGAGGAGGAGGAGGAGGAGGAGGAGGAAGGTCAGAGTCTGCCACTGGTGGAGGTGGTGGGGGGAGTGGCAGATCAGGTTCTGGGGCTTGTGGTTTGACGATATAAATATCAGTTTTTACTTTGGTTTTGTCTACTTTTATCATTCCCTTTGAGTTGGACTTTAGATTACGAAACTCTGTGTTTACTGTTTTGATGCCATGGTTTTGGGTAATCGTTTTATGCTCCACCACAGTTGATGATTGCTGAGCAGACTGCGCCACAGAACTTGACTTTGTTTCACAAGAGATGGAGTGATTTTCTTTTGATGTTTCAACTATGCTAGCTGTTTTTATCTTTTGTATGTTCCTCTGCACATCAGCATTTAGGTTCTTAACTGGAGGACTCTGCTTGACTCTAACTCTTCTGTATGATCTAACTCTGACTTTGGGAGTTTCACGCTGTGCTGTTTCCAACAATGATTTGATAGTGCCTTTGACGTCACCCTTAATCACTTCCTCTTTCTCCAGCTGCGTTTGCTCTTGCGTCTCATATAATGACTTAATTGACATCTTGACATCACCCTTTACGTCACCCTCGAGGCTTGGGCTCCTTTGCATCCTCGGCGATGGTGGAGTCTCCATTAAGAGCTGAATCGTTCCTTTGACGTCGCCTTGAACATCTGTTCCCAGTTGACACTTTCTCCTCTCACTGGAGGCATCTTGCAAACTTTGCATTGCTGTGCGAACATCACCCCTCAAAATTTCTTCCTTTTCAACTTCCCTCACCGCTTTCTTTGCCAGCTCCAGGGATTTTAGTGTGGCCTTCACATCTCCAGGAACTAAATCTTCAACGGCAGATTCAACTCTGGATGTTGCTGATTTCTCGAGAGATCTCAGAGCTCCTTTGATATTTCCTGGTATGATATCTGGTTTCTCCGCCTCCTTGTACTGCTTTTGAGCCCTCTCCAGGCACCGCAGGGCTTTAGGTATGTTGCCTTTAACCACCTCCTCTTTCTCAACAACAACTGTCTGATTTGCTGATTCAGACAATGAATTTAAAGCAGCTCTTAAATTACCTTTGACTATCTCCTCCTTTTGGAGTCTTTCCAATGAGACAGTTGGCTCTGACATGAAAACTTTCACCGTGTTGTGAACATCACCGGGTATAACATCTTCCACTGTACGCTCAATTTGCGTTTGATTATGGCAGAGGATGAGTTTTGTGCCCTTGATGTCACCTCCGACAATCTTCTCTTTTTCTGTATCAGGTGGAGTCTCATCAGGTCCTAAATGGAGCTGTTTAAGATAGTCGAGAGCCCCAGATTCAATGCATGTTGAGTAAAAGTCAACATTTCCTTTTTCAGCGTCATCTACCTTTATCTTCACTGCCTCATCTGGCTTGTCTTGGCTTGACAGTCTTTGAAGAGCAGTCTTTATATCCCCTCTTACAATGTCCTCTTTTTCAACATTAATATTCTCTTGTTTATTGAGAAGGGAATATATTGTCATCTGCACATCTCCTTTCTCGTCTTCCTGGATGAGTATACCATGTTTTGCTGACCTGCCCTCATCGAAAAGGTTGTTTATAGCTTCCTGAATGTCACCTCTTAATATTTCCTCCCTTTCAATACTGCTCTCTCTCTCTTGGTTGAATAGTTGCTGCACTGTTGAACTGATATTACCCTTCTCTACTGAATCTATGACTATCTGCTGCTCCTTTCTTTCCTGCCTGTTCAGAAGGTTCATCATAATAGTCTGCAGATCTCCCCTGATGACTTCCTCTCGCTGAATCTCCGGAGCCTGAGTATTCATTAGCTGGTATTTTGCCATCCTTACGTCGCCAATTTCATCAGCTTCAATGAGTATTCCCTTCGACTTTACCATTTTCTGACTATAAAGTTCCTCAAGAGTTCCCTTGACACTCTTGCCCAGGATTTCAGTTTTCTCCATTTTTGCTTCATTAAAGTTGTCAAATGGTGTCGTCTCAAAGAGCCACGTTGCTGTTTTTACATCCGCTTTAGAAATTTCTTCTTGCATGATAGTTGGTTGATCTTCGTCCTCATCTGTCTCTTTAATGTGGTCGAGAGGATTTTTCTCAAAGAGCCAGACTGAACTTTTAACATCTCCCTTTGTAACCTCCTCCTTTTTAACTGTCTCAATCAGATTTTCAGTGCTCATGCTTCTTATTTTGTCAATGGACTGGGTTTCAAATCTCCATTTTGCACTCCTGACGTCACCTTTTTGTATTTCACTCACGTTAACTGTTCTAACTGATTCCTGTGACAGGGCATCAGACTCAAAACGATCTTTGTTCATCCTAACATTGCCTCCTTGAATATCATCCACAGTTTTTATTAAAGCCTTCTTATCTTCCGCAATCCTGTCGAGAGGTTGTGTCTCAAATTTCCACTTGGCAGAGGTGACATCTCCTTTTTGAACATCCTGTTGTGTGACAGATTTAATTATATAAACCTCATCTGTGTCCTTGATAGCATCAAGGGGCTTGGTTTCAAACAACCACCGGGTTCCAATGACATCTCCTCGTGTTACTTCTTCACTTGTGACAGTGGTGACCTCGTGGTAAAGGCCCTCTTTGTCTTGAATGGCATAAAGGGGCTGATTTTCAAACATCATGGTGTAATTTCTCACATCACCCTTCTCATCTTCATCACGGACAATTTTTCGCATTTTCACCTGCTCTGTGTCTGTCTCAGAGGATACCTCCTGAATTTTATCTAAGGAGTAGGTCTCAAAAATTAAACGGCCCTTATCAACATCTCCCCCTTGTACATCATTCACTGTGCGGCTGCTCATAGATTCCTCTTGGCTATCATGGATTGTATCTATGGATTGATTTTCAAAGAGCCATTTGCAGTTCACCACGTTTCCTTTTTGTATATCATCAGTCTGAACTCTCTTGAGCTTTTGCATTACATCATCAGATGTAGAAGTCATGATCTCAGATGTTTGGTTTTCAAAAATGTACTTCATTCTTGACACATCTCCAGACCCAATGTCTATCTCAGTGACACGCTTAAAACAGCCCGTCTCCTCCCCGGTGAGGTTCTCCAGTTTCTCTGTCTCAAAGAGAAAACAAGCCGTTCTTACATCTTTTCCTCTAATGTCCTCTTGATTCACAGTGCATGTTTTCAGAACCGTCTCTGTCTCCTCGTGGATCGTATCAAGTGCTTGTGTCTCAAAAAGCCATGTGCAGGTTTTGACATCTCCCCTTTTCATTTCTTCAGATTCATTTTCACCCTTTAACTCCACTCTTTCATACAGGATGTCCATTGGTTTTGTCTCAAATAACCACTTGCAGGTTTTCACATCACCTTTCATGATGTCAAGATTTTTACTTGGTTCCACAACTTCTTGATCTTCAATATTACTGAAGTATTTAATAGCATCAAGAGGCTGGGTTTCAAACAACCACTTTGCAGTTTTAACATCACCAGACTCTATTTCTTGTTTAGATATGCCCTTGATAATTTGGTATTTATCAATGCTTTCATCAAACTGGTCAATTGGTCGTGTTTCAAACATCCACTTGCATGTTGTTACATCTCCTTTAACAACCTCTTCACGGCGCACTGTTTTCACCTCATGGAAATGCCCTGAGCTGTCTTGCATAGCATACAGTGGGGTAGACTCAAACAGGTTTTTATTTGATTTCACAGAACCAGATGTTACGCCCTCTATGAGAATCTTTTGAGAGTCATCCCTCCTGTTTAAATCTATGCTTTCAAAGATTTGCTTGTAGTTTGAGACATCCACCTTATCAATTTCTTCCAGGTCGATTGTTCTGGTGACTTCTTTCTTTTCCTCTCTAATCTGCTCCAGGGATTGGCTTTCAAATAGCCATTTCTGATGTCTAACATCACCCCTCTCTTCATTAAGTGCTACTGTTTTTTTCAGTTTGCCCACCTCTGCAAGTTCCTTCAACTCCTCAGTAGGCATCATTTCAAAATAATGTCTGGCTGATTTCACATTACCTGCAATAATTTCCTCTTTTGTCAGGGGCAGAGTATTTGAATCATCTTTTAAAGTATCCATTGGCTGGTTCTCAAATACCCAGCAGTTCTTGCGAACGTCTGCCCTACAGCTTGTGCCATCCTCCTGTGTAAGGTCATTCTCAACATTCACAGTGCGAGTTACCTGTTTCTTCTCCTCTCTTATGTGCTCTAGAGGTTGGCTCTCAAACCGCCACTTCTGGTGTCTCACATCCCCTTTAATTTCTTCATTTACAGTTGCCTTCTGAAGTTTTCCGACCTCCGGGCCATACTTCCTCTCTGCTTGAGGGCTGCTTTCAAAAAAGTCCCTTGCAGATCTAACATTGCCCCCAATAACATCTTCAATAGACAGGGGTCTCATGTTGGCATCATCCTTCAGAGAATCCATTGGCTGGGTTTCAAACACTAAGCAGTGCTTGCGCACATCAGCTCCAATGATCTCTTTCTTCTCCATTTTTGAGCATTCCCACTCATTGAGAGAATTTAATGTCTTTATCTCAAACAACCACCTACCCCAGTCTCCCTTATTGCTGTCCTCCATAGAAAGACTACACACAAGTTTCAAAGATGTAGATTCTTTGTTTGTCACCTCCAGGGGTTGGGTATCAAAAAGCCAGCGTGAAGCAATGGAGTTTTCCAATTCAGTTTCAATTTTACGCACGCACTTAATCTCTAGCATTTGGCTTGATTGGCCCATAATGATGCATTTAAACTGAGTGTCAAATGTGCTTGTAACCGTTTTCACTTCTCCATTAATTTCCTCTAACACTGACCTTAGACTCAACAGGTGGCTCTCGTCAATGGTCTCAGTGTGCCCAAGGCTTTCCATGTACTTATTGTCAATCATGTAAATGGTAGCATTTCCATCCTCCTCTGTGAACACAATCTCTTTTGTTAAATCCTCCTCCTTATGCATTTTATTTAGAGTATCCATTGTCTGGGTTTCAAACAACCATGCTGCAGCACGGACATCTCCTTTATCAAATTTGTTGAATTTGTTTTTATATTCTGTCGAGTTAATTTTGTGTGAACTCAGCTCATCCATTGGCTTGGTCTCAAACATCCAAGCTGTACGTCTCACATCTTTTCCAAAAATTATTTCCTGTTGCGTTATTTTGTTGTTGTCGTCGTCCTCATTGGGAGTTTCATCGTTAATACTGTCCAGTGGCTTATTTTCAAACATCCAACGCATCGCCTGTACCTCCCCGGGGAGAATCTCTTCCCATTCCACGTATTCTTCATCGTTATCATTGGGACTAACACCATCATCTTCATACATGTACTCCTGCCTCTCTACTTGGTAGTTTTCACTTTCATTGTAATCGCTGTAGCACTCTTTCTCAATATTCTTACGAACCTCAGGATGAATGTGCTTGTAAAGACGTTTTAGCTCATTCATACTCCTCTGCTTAAGGTAAGTGTCTTTCTTGAGTGGGTATTTTGAGGGGTTTGCTGGTTCGGGAGGCTCAGGTGAGTAATGGCACGTTGGGATATTTTGACTCTCTGACGGCGCTTGTAGTAAGTCTGGAGGTGGGGGTGGAAGGCAGTCAGAATCCTCAGCTGGTGGGGGTGGAAAGTCCTCATAATCCATCACTGTAGCCCATGTGTCTTCTGTTGCCTCAGTAGCGGATGCTTCATGCACCTCACTAGTCACTGTGTTGTTTTGTGTCACATTTGAGGACCACTTAGATCGAGTGATGTCACGTTCAATCTTTTTAAGGAACAAAAATGATATTAATGAGTAAATGACTAAATCAATCGAATTACTCCATGGAGTTATATGTACATTACATTTCACCTTGTTGTATACATACAACACTTGCAGATAAAGTGCAAAATTAGATTAGATCATAAAACATAAACAGTCTTGCATTGCAGAACCCCTGTCAGTCCAAGGTTTATGAAACTGTGTGAATAAGTTGCTTTCTTCAATCACTATAAAGTTACAATCCTTAAGGTTTTCATGAAATCACATCCTGTTGTTAATACCATTATGGATTGCATTTTTAAGCAGAAGCAATTCAATGTATTTGCATTCTATTGTTAACTCTCACTCTCATTAACTCCCACTATGCATGTGTGTAATCTAGCGTTACAGTTTTTTAATTGTGTTGACTGTTCAATTTCCTAATGCTTCATCAGAACTGTATTAACAACTTGTGCTGTCTGCAGCATGAAATGAGTTCACAGCTTCAGTTATTTTTGACAGATTTCTTTATTAAAACAATGTGAGTTTGTTTGACCGCACTGTAACCAGATATACCAGTTGCTCTTCTTTTGTATTTCTAACAAAGATGGTGCTCGAGAAGTGTTTGTTGTAGTATTTAACTACACTTGCTGTTACCACCAGTAACCACAGGTTCAAATCAACCAGGACTAAAATCTTACTGGATTGCAACTTTAATAAATACACTTCAAATTACACTTAAATGTTTTAAATTAAATATTTGTTCCCTTTGTATTTTAAACACTTTTGCCTAACTAACAAGTGAAATGGAAATGCTTACCTTAATAGGTTTCAGTGGAGCAGCCTCTTCTATTGTTCTTTCAAAGTGATCCCTCAGTTCTTTTGTAGTGTACCTGGGAAACTCTTCTTTTAAAAGTCAGAACAGACATAGGTACAAGGGCAGGATTAACATTTGTTTGGCATAGTATTTGGCAGAGAATAAAAATATCTAAACAACATCCTACCTGTTTCATTTTGATGGTTTTCACAACTGGATTCCAAGTTGTTGTTGCTGTATGACACCTATTAATTTAAAATAAGAATTGACAAAAATATATTAATGAAAAAAACTGCACTATCACTGAATGCGATGTTTAAATCTCAGCCCAAACTGTCATAGACTACAAAACAAAATGAATCAATTAATTACATAAATCTGATTGATGGCAATCAGTTACACTTTTTACTCAACAAGGTTTAGTTCATTAGCAAAGCGCTGCAGGAACACAGAAAATGATCAGTACCATTGTTTCTTGGTTGAAATTTAGCTGTTGACTGCCAGTGTTGACCTGCCTGCTGCTTCTCGACACTTTCACCTCAGAGTTCGACATTTCCTGTCAAGATGAAGACAGTGGCTGTCAAATACTGTGAAAAATGTGAGCGTGCCACACAAACACACATAACGCTCTCTGTCTCATTTCTCCACATTTTCTCCACATTGCTCCCCTTCGTCATAGCGACAGATGTGAGCTGACTTCGCTCCAATTTACTCCACCAGCCAAAGCTTAATAGTACACAACTGAATACCACGCAGAGAAGAAGCTATACCAGATTGTTCACTGCAGTTTGAAATGACTAATCACAGACGGTGGCAAGACAACAAAGAATGTGTCAAGCTGTTCACTCACACTGTACCATAGCAAAAAAACGAAATAAGTGAATGCGTATTAATTAAACTATTCTTTTCCATTTATTTGTTAAGTTTCTACTGAATGGAGTTACAATATAAGTGTTATGAATGCGGGTTTTCATGAAAGTTGTTAGAAATATTGTGTAATGTTTGTAACTCTGGTATTGGTGCAATAAGATGTATTAAGAGCCTTAATGACAATATTCAGCTGAAATGTACATATTTTTCTTGCAGCGATGCAGATGGAAAGCTAAATGGAAACATATTCAGGCCAGAGGAAACATTAACCCTTATTTCACCACAGTCATGTCTTTCATGCTCTTAGCCTGATCAATGTGTAATCTGTGCTCTATGTGTGTACCTGCACAGTTCTGTGATGAAAATGGAACTGGGTTACATTGTGTGATGGTGCAGTTTCCAGGGTCTCAAATTGTTTCCTCACACTGGCAAGTCCCCCAGGCAGGGAACAGACCTCCGACTCCTCCATGACCTAATGAAGCAGGAAATATCATTAGCTGCCTCCGCTTCTACATGACCTGAAATCAAACTGATGCTTAACAGGGCTATTCTGTCAGGTATGCATGTAGTGCAGGCCGCCGTCAAACGTGGTCCAGCTAATATTTGCTTTCTCCAAACACACAGACACAAACTCATACAGTATTTTGTTTTGTAATAGTTTCAAATTTACATGAGGAATTGTGAAAGCTCTTTCAAAGTAAAGCCAACAATATGTTATGTTTACAGCAACTTTCCTCTATAGTCTACCCTGTGACGGGACTCTCAAGTTTCCCCTCTATTTATATATGTATAAGCAAGGCTGCCGACCCCCTTCCCAAGCTTACAAAACTGTCATCACCTTCACTATTATTGCATGACAACACCAGCAATAATGGTGACAATACCAGTTACAGCTACTGTGCAACCCTGGATACAATGCAACAGCTAAAGCTGAAACTATACAACACACAACAGCAAAGCAAATCAATATAATTGACCATAGAAAGTTGACTTCTAATTACACAAATGTTCTTTTCAAGGCAGCTCTGGCAGGTACTGTAGCTACATGTTGTAGCTGAAATAATACATGTCCATGCACAAACTATAGTACCCCGCTGGGGATCATGTTGTCTGCTCGCTTGGAGACAGCTGCCTGGTACATGGCCTCACAGTTGGTCAGTGGGATGACCTCTGAGTCCACAGAGTGAATCCGGTTCCTCTGGTTAAAGCTCTTTCAGGAAGTCCTGCCCTGGTTCAACCTGCGCTGCCAGCAGCTACGGCACAAATAGCCAATAAACTGTTAAAGAAAATGCTTCTAACGTGTGTTATTAGGTGTCATCCAGTTATTAAGAAGTGGCACAAAATACTTAGTGGCGTGAACACATGCAACTAAAGCACTGCTGAGGGTGTTGGATACCTTTATGTTTGTGCTGTGGTTTAGTTTTTAAAGCCAGATTAGCAGCAAGGACAGAGAATGGACTTCTCCCTCTTTTTTTTTTGCAATATTAGATTGATTTAATATGTCCCAGTATATTGCAGATAACATGGTTCTTATGGTGACTAAAGCACAAGTTTGTTGTTAAAACATTTCCCATTTTTTAATCAAAATACAACGTAATTTTAGCTGCTGTAGTGCTTTAAACGTACTACCATAGTTCAGGCGGTGCTCTTGTGAATGATGTGAGTTATTTAAAATGCTCTACAGGGACATTATTTAGACCAATTACACACCCGTCTTCAGACATTGTTACTCACAGGATGTAGATGGTTTATTATTATAATATACCAACTTTCAACTTTCCAGAGTGACAGAAAGTTTTATCACTATTTGAGATGATTTTGGTCCATGCTTCCTAAGTAGAAACATTCAGAACCAAATACCAACTGAACTGATCGGATCTTTCTCTGTTTCAATGATCCCCTTTGATTTACAGTGTACCCAATGGATTTCATGGCACATTGAAATGGTAACTCAGATCACATTGAGTTTTTAAGAGGGTCATGACTTCTATACAACAAAAGTTTGAGTTGAACCCATGTGTTTTCACCAATGCAATGGTTACTGCTCATATTTAGTCACTGAAGGCATTGCTTGTGAGTCTACAATCAACATAGAAATGTATAATGAGGTTTAGATGACCACCCAGGAAGTGGTCTGAGTAGTCATTAAGATTACTTTCCTTTTCATCTTAGGTATAATTAGACTTTATTAGAGTCTATTTCAGGAATTGCATCAACCAATAGTCCACAACCAAAGGAACACTATTATTAATCTTCAGGGTCTTGCAATGTGATGAAAAGACAGTTATTGAGATAACTCTTCCTACTGTTAACATCCACAGACTACAAATCCTACCAGCTGCTGACACATCATTGTTGTCTGTGTTTGTGAATATAAAGTATTCTCACCTCAGTTCTTGTGGATATAAATGTGCTGATGCAAATGAGTGGATGAAATATGAATGCAGACTGTTTGATGTACAGCATCAAAATCTTCATAAGCCTATTCATTATTTTGAAGACCAATAACGAATTGAAAATCTTCATCTCAGCTCTGCTCTGTGGTGAATTAGTGCTACTATTAGCCAATATTTATATCCAACTCATTGTAATGTCAAGAATAATGTCAGCAAAAGCTGCCAGACTGACAACATGAGACGATATTTGACATCTGTAAAATTATTTTTGGCAGCGAAGGACAGATTTAATCACTGCATATCATAAAGTATTGAAAACTCAATAAAGTACAGAGTCAATGAAACACCAAATCAGATCAAAGCACCCCAGTTTTTTAATTAGTTCTTTGGGTTAGAGATAACTAAAAGTTATAAACTATTTAAAAGTAAGCTGAGTAGTGGGCTCATGAACCTGAAATTGTAACCCATTAAGGCTGCTTTCTAAATTTCGTGTCAAAAAGACATTTTATAGCAGCCACTGGTGCATTATCCTGCTTTCCATTGGCATATTTATTTTACCATTTTTGATTTGTAGCGTACCAGTCCCCTAAGGTGATCTATTTTAGCCTTGGAGGAATGATGACTATGTTTGTGTAAACCAATCAGTCCATTAAGACAGATAAGGGACATATATGGCATACTTCAGTTACTTAAAGTGCATCTTTCAAATCTTGACCTAAGCAGTGAAGCTTTATCAGTGGAAAGTTCTGCACTGCAGTATATTCCAGTAACAGCACAGACTTATAGAACATAAACTATTGTGGTAGGTGACTAAAATTTGAATCCAAAAAAATCTGTCAACGGTCTGAGGCTATCTCATGACACGTTAGGTTGGACTGAGAGCTCAAATAACAAGAAAGTGAAGTAATCTAGGCGCCATGGACTTGCAAAAATAAATCAAGCCTATTTTAAACTTTACCATGAAGGGTCGTGTTTGTCTGTGAAATATAGAGGAGGTAGGTCAAGGCCTTCCTTTCCAAAAGTTTTTAGATAGTCTGCATTGATAACCTTGTGTTTGTGCCTTTATATGTAATTACTCTTCGGTATTCCTCATTTTATAGCTTGCCTGGTGACGAGGAAGTAGAGCAACATAACACCTAGAGGTATTGGCCTTGGTACAGACAGCTCAGCAGCTCAGAACTCTATTTGGAATTAGTTAACAGAATAAATCTAATCTGTCCTTAAGCTAAAAATTCAGAGTTGATTTAGTGTTTTAGTCACAGTTTATTTTCTTGCAGGTCTGACATAACATTTATATTTTGTCTCTATATAGTGAGTGGAAGTCCACTCAGCATCAGTGTTAGTGTGTGAGTACAATCACGAATTCAGTGCCAGCATTTTATATTTTTCTCTACAGACATAAAAAGATTTTTTTATTTAATGCATTTTGTTTGCATGCAAAGTTATGAACATAAAAATATAATTTAAGAGCCAATAATCATTTACATATTTCTACAAAATTCCACTCAACACAAACACAGGCACTCTCAGAGTGCTCAGCACCTACCAGGTGAGAAGGATAGTGAATTATAAAAAGTACGAGCTCAGCAAGAAATCCCACACAAAGGCCACTGCACCCCTGGCCTGCAGGGTCTTTCCGAGTCAAAATCAAATCCCAGCCAGTGTTGGAGACCAGCTCCAGTACTATGTGTTCTCCTCTGTCCAACGAGTAGACAGTGACAGCTGATTTTATTTTAGACCCCCCGCCCACTTGCGAAAAATGGGCCTGGGGTGTTTTTTTTAGAGAGCAAGGCCTCTGTGCCTCCCATGTCAAGTCTCAAGAAAATCCATATGGAAGTACTTCCTGTGACTCCTCTGCAGATGCTTGTGTACCAATAAATCAAGTCACCCTGGTTTCATCATCAGGGCATCCATCAGAGTGCACTGCATACCAGCAGCTGTTACCGCCTGTCATGATATGCCAAATTATGCACATACAAATCCACAA
Organism: Micropterus salmoides; assembly: GCF_014851395.1. NCBI lineage: Eukaryota > Metazoa > Chordata > Actinopteri > Centrarchiformes > Centrarchidae > Micropterus > Micropterus salmoides. The sequence continues at coordinate 14,054,796 of NW_024040596.1, read as the reverse complement.
CAAATACTCTGAGAACCTCTTATTATGCACCGCTTTTATTCAAGCAGCGTAAAGTGGATGTCTGGGCAGGTGCAAATTCAAGTGACGATAAATAGTGGTGAAACGGGTTAACCATGCGCTGTACATAGCTGTTGGTCTGAAATGAGGTCAGTGATGTAATGCTATTTGTTGAGGGAGGGAAGGGTTAAAGGGGCCTTAAACATGACAACAGACACCTCTGAGCGTGGAAGAGCTAGCCAGCTCATCTTGTTTGGCCCAGCTGGAGACGGTGGCGCCAGCCAGACTCTGGTATCTCAAGGAAGCTGGGCCAGTGTTTGGAGACCAGACACGTCTGTCTGGCATCTGCCCAACCCCTTTCATCCACAGCATGTGTAACTCATACCTGCATTTCAATACCAGCAGTTTAAAGAGACACTCTAGGATTCCTGCTCCTGCCAAGCCAGACTGAAATGCAAAAGATCCTGTTCACCTGACATTTTCCATCCATCCATCATCAACCGCTTATCCTGCGTACAGGGTCGCAGGGGGCTGGAGCCAATCCCAGTTGACATTGGGCGAAAGGCGGATTACACCCTGGACAGGTCGACAGTCCATCGCACGGCCACACATAGACAAACAACCACTCACATCTACACCTAAGGACAATTTTGGAGACACCAATTAACCTAGCCTGCATGTCTTTGGATGGTGGGAGGAAGCCGGAGCACCCGGAGAGAACCCACGCGGACACGGGGAGAACATGCAAACTCCACACAGAAAGGCCGGGGAAACCGGGGTTTGAACCCACGACCTTCTTGACATTTTCTTAAAATGTAAATGGATATGATCCTGGTATCACTCTGGCGAGTGTAATGTTTGTCTAAACCACAATCATTTTTTTTGTCACATCTTAACAAGAGCAAGAAAGAATATTAAAAATATCGGAACATTTTTGTCAGTGTTTCAAGGTCTCATGTTTTTATTATGATGACCATGCTTTGTTCAGCTTGAAGCAAGTCCTTTGTGATCCGCAGTAGAGTTAAGCCAAGCAGTGAGGGTGAAAGGAAAGGAAAGCTACTTAATTCTCTCTCTCTCTCTTACACACACACACACACACACGCAGAAAGATGAGGTACTGCCAGCACAGGAGATAAGAAGTGATTGCCATATGATACTATAGTCTTTCACATTTTAACAGATACTTAACACACAATGCCAAGAAGAAAAGTCCATTTTGGAGAATGTTAAGCTAAATATTTTATTGACAGCATCTCTCACTACTTCTTCGGCTGTAGAGGAGTCCAACTCTATTCAGAACACCTTCAGAATGAAAAGGAAAATCAGTGTTTCTAGAGTTCAGTAAACATAATACAGTACACATTGTAATGTGAACTACAATGACAAAGTGAAGGTTTAGATAGCCTAAAGACTGTTGGGGGAATACAATGATCAAAGCTAAGAGAAAAAGTGATTGTTGTACCATATGTATAATGACATGACACAGAATGGTGGTATGCTATATGTTTCTTATTTTAAACAAATCCCTCAAAATAAGCAAAACCAACAATGATAACATTTAATCTGAAAGTCGGCACTAGTAGCCTCATAGTCATTTTAATTTCTAGTCCAATGGGCTGGAGTACAAAACAAAACATGTGCCACTATCAAAGTACTGGTCCACTGCATGTCAATTACTGAAAATTACATTAAATATTGGTCAACATGGAGCTAAGTAAGTATACCAAATGTCTCCTGCTTGGGAAAAAGAAATAGGTTTGTAATTTATAACATCAATACAAAGCTTGGGGATGTTGCCCGGGAGCATGACTGAATAACAAAATGTACAATAAAAGACAGGCTGGGTGGGTAAATGCTTTTTTTCTTTGCTTTTTCAGTAACTTTCCTCACCATGCCCTTAAACAAGGCACTAAACCCCTGGTTGCTCCCTCCCAAGAAATGGCTCATTGCCAGCCAACACATGTGTTTGGTGGAGAGCCTTTGTATGAATTTGTAAACCTCCCTCCTATTGCAACTACTCACCCAGGCCTTCCTGTAAATATCTGTGAGCTCTTTGTCACAGTGCCTGATTAAATAAGAGAGAAGAACAGAGGAGAAGCCTTTGAGCTATGTACACGTTTGGTTTGGATGTCAGAGGCAATCAAAAGATAATGGCAGCGCTATATATTCACTAACGCAGTATAACAATGGAATTTAAACAGAAATATTTGTGTGTTAACATGATCACTGCTAAATTATAAATTCAAATAAAGCAGCACCTTCCTGTATAATTATGAGTGTACTTTTTCCACACATAAACAGGTGTTTCTTTGTTTATTTAATGTAAATGAATAACAATTGTTTCAGATTTAATGCTACGATTCACCTGGCATTTATTGCAATGCAAATGTTCACCTCTGCCATTCTACAAAGTGCATCAGTCATCTTAGAAATGTGCAGAAATTAGCCACTGCTAATTAACAGCTCTGTCACTGGTATCACAAATTTACGACAACAATCCTTATTAAATCTGCAATAACAGTGAATCATGTCTGTCGCTGGACGTCTCTTCCTGTTTTATCACCTCTTCACTAACTGCTGACATATAAAGGAATTTTATATGTACTTCATCTGAACTGTATAATCCATAACTTGGGTAACTAGGATAGAAAATATTTCATATTTTTTGTAAATTCTGTTGAAATATTGCCAACTGTTTTTTCATTTTCATCCTCTCCCGAGTAGGGGTTTGGTGTAGCTCACATAAGTGAGCACTGCATGCGGACCACAGGCAGATAGCACCATGGGATGCATGACAATGAGCCAGATCTCTGCCAGATGCCATTAGAAGTGAGGCTATGAATCACAAGGATTCTTGGATTCCCATGCTTGCAAAGAAAAGCTTTTTATTTTGGGGCATATTTTGCTGTTATTTATTCTTTAACTTGATTCAGAAGACCGATGATTAAGGATACCTAAAAAACCACACAAACTCTTTATCTAGCTAAAAGTACACAAGTTATGGAACTCCACTTTTCCTGTGATTTCTTTCACTCTGACATTTCTAAATTAATTTCTTATTGCTTTGGCTTTTGATCATCTCAATTGGAGCAGTATAATGTATTGTGTATAAAGTCAGATGAAGGCTGTAGATCCATCACAGAGACCAACAAGCCTAACAAATGATGTCAGGTGTGAGAGGCCAGTGATATGCTGTATTTTAAGAAGTGGCATGAGGCAGCTCCAAAATGTCTGTACCCTGTGGCGTCACATAGAGTAGCAGCAGCTTCTTTAAGCTCCACATAGTCGCTGCTCTGTGTGTAGTGGTCTCTGCCACACACAGAAAGTATCACTTTGTGCTTTTGACCACAGGCCACCTGGTAGTACTGAAGGGAGCCACACACATGCACAGCCTATTGGAGACTATACCTATACCAAAAATAATAGTTTTAACAGAAAGATTTATTAAATGAAATTAAGGAGTGAACATAGTCTTTTTGCTTTCAGTCGCGAAATTCCAGTGTTGAACAAACTGAATCAAGAGTGCAATATTAAAGCACAGCAAGGGGAAAATAATGCAATGGTGTATGAAGTTGATTGGTGCTAACTCTATTGTAGAGAGAGAAAGCTAAAGATGAGGGAACGCTATTTGTTCATTATCAGGAAGGCTATTATGTTTGACAAGCTAGATCTCCTGTGGTCCACAGAAAACATCCCAAGACCGAATTTATAGATACACAGTAGGCTACACCTACAAACGTCAAAAGCCTCATGATGACAGTCCCATATGTTTGTCCTTAGAGATACAATGAAACACACAAATGGACAACTGAAAACAACTGGCACAAAACAACATTTACGTTTCTAAGACCTGTTACCTCTCTTCTTTGTCATCTTTCATTAAACCAGACTAAGAGTCTACAGCCATTCTAGCAGCTCTGTGAGGCTGACACAGCATTGCTTTGAGCTAAATGTTAATGTCAGCATACTAACATGCTCACAATGACAATGCTAACATGCCGATGTTTAGCAGGTATAATGTTTACCATGTTTATCTTAGTTTAGCGTGGTGCGGTGGTGCAGTGGTTAGCACTGTCGCCTCACAGCAAGAAGGTCGTGGGTTGGAACCCCGGTTGCCCCGGCCTTTCTGTGTGGAGTTAGCATGTTCTCTCCGGGTGCTCCGGCTTCCTCCCACCATCCAAAGACATGCAGACTAGGTTGATTGGTGACCCTAAATTGTCCTTAGGTGTGAGTAGTTGTTTGTCTATGTGTGGCCCTGTGATGGATTGGCGACCTGTCCAGGCTGTACCCTGCCTTTCGCCCGATGGCAGCTGGTATTGGCTCCACCTGTACGCAGGATAAGCGGTTGACGATGGATGGATGAATGTTAGTTTAGCGTGTTAGCATGCTAACCACCCATGAACCAAAGTATTGGACAAATTCAAATTTGACGGTCAGGGAATCCCCAATGATATTACAATTCATCCTTCCATCAGGAACATGAGTGTCTGAACCAAATTTCAATCCATCCAATAGTTGCTGAGATCTTTCACTCATATTCACAAACTTCATGGTGGCACTGAAGGAAAAGTCCAGGGATCATCAAATTCATTAGGATTCATCTTCTGGGAACTATTCCTGTATGTATAACATTTTGTGCCAATCCATCCAGGGATGAGCTACTTCCCTGGATAAGTGAAAACTTTGACCTGCACCTGGCACTAAAGGTGAAGTCAGGGGATCAGCAAAGTCAGTAGGATTCATCTTTTGGGAACCATGAACATCTGTACAAAATTTCATGGCAATCCATCCAATAGTTGTTGAGAACTACCACTACCAGTACTACCACTACTACTATTATTATTATGTGATGTGATGTGATGTTTTTCACTGTGCTATAGAATTCTTGAATAAAAGACACATCGTTTTCAAGAGAGACAAAAATTAAAAATGTTAGGTTGAAGCTTTCATCTAGCGATCACAATGCATTTACAGCTAAGACAGTAGTTAATGAGCAGCGGTGAATTAAATGTTCATAAGCAGCAATGAGTCCAAAAAAACATTTTCAATGCGCTCTTTCTTTGTTTTCAGTTCTCTGAAAGTTGTGGAGAAAGGGCACTCGTCTGAGAGATTTGTAACTAGCATACCTGAGTCACATACAGTCCATAAAAGATGTGATGTGTTTTATCACCTGCATTTTCATAGTAAAGCTCTTTCATAACAGAAAAAAACATCCCATGACAAGAGTAGAACAGTAATGATACTATTATGCATTCTTCTTTATCTTTATATATGTAAATGCTTTTAGGCAGCAGAAAGACAAGGAAGGCAACAAGGATATGCCATTTAGCTGCTAATGTGCACCACAGGGCTCAGAAATACTTTACCTTTAGTTTTCAAATTGTTTGCAAATTAAAAAAGCCCCCAAAGGTGCTTCCCTTGCTGCTTCTTTGAAACAATTAGGTAGAACAAGTCTGAAATCGAAGCAGTGCCACCCTTCTGCGAGGAACCTGCAGCGAGGAATCTTTTCACAGAATGCTCAGCCCCCACATCAAAACATTTTATAGGGCCGAAATCAAATTTTTGTGAGAGAGAAAATGCTAAACAGGCATCTGAGAGACAAGAAACAAAAGTGAAAGCAGAGATCCTCGGGAGGCTTCTCCCACTGGCTCAAAATACGTTTTCCTAACTGTCTTCAAAATATCTATGCTCGCTTTTAAATTGACACTGTGATCTCATATCTCTCCCACTACCACTCACAAAATAATACAGGTGTTGTTGCTTGGGGCTTGAATACAGAAAATCCTTCCAAACTGTCATGCCGACATGCCTATTTTTGACATTTTAGTGCTGCTGTGCACAGATTAGATGTTCATTTTAGACCTGAAGTAGTTTACAGCATTTAGAAGGCAGTTAAAGCTTTCCAGACTCTATGTTTGTCCCTGATATATTTAGGGTGGTATTGGATCACTGGCTGCTGTATAAAGGTGGTTTCCAACATGATCAGTGAATCACTGAATAAGATGCATGAACAGCGCGCACACACACACACCCACACACGGTCAAAAATGAATGTAAAACATGGCAAAAACTGAAAGCAGTGGAATATAATTTTTAACATATACTGTATCTATACAACACAATCACAGTATTTAAATCAAGATGTTGTGGCACGTCAACGAAATTAAAAGCAGCTTAGTATTGTCAGCCTTTTCTTGCAGTAATACTTAAAGCAACGCCTACCCACAGCCCTCTGCCATTAAGGCTAACAGTGTTAAATATTTCACAAGAGAAAAAAAGGAAAAATTAGAGACGATTCTGTAAAAACAGAATTTTAGATTTAAATTTTATTGTCCCAGAGGGAGATTTGTTTTCACAGCCGGTACAACTCAGAAACATACAGAGATAAATTATTTTATAATAACACAAATCATCTTGTGATTCCCTAAAAATGACCTCACAACCGTAGGGTGAGAGGCAGTAAAGCATTAGGCTAAATTAAATTGTTCAACATTATGGGTGGCAAATACGCTTATTCGCTTTTTCTCTGAGAGTTGGGTGAGAGTATTGATGCACTCTCATCGCTGTGCAGTAAGTATGTAGCTCCAAAGGGTGCGATTAGCTAAGCTTAGTAAGAACTGGAAACAGCTAGCCTGGCGGTTTTTGTTAAATTGGAGAGAGCCAGGCTAGCTGTTTGACCCTGTTTTAAGTCTTGATGCTAACCTAAGCTAATCAATAAACTTGCAGTTCCAGATCTGTATAGTGCCTAACATACAGACATGAGAGTGGTATAAATTTTCTAACTCTTGAAAAGAAAGCGAGTTAGGATATTTCAAACACAACATTTCAATGCACATTATGAATACACTTTGTATTATCGAAAAGAACATAATGCTCCAAGAGTTTAAAGATTTATCCCTACAGGCTTGCAGTTATTATTGTTTACTGTACATTACATAGCCAGATTGAGCTGTGAGTGTTTGTGCCTCATAAGAGTCTGAAGACTGAAGAGGGATTTCTCTGAAAGCTCCACTCTTTCACTTCCAGTTGTCCAAAGCTAGCCTTGGAGAATGCTGATGGACAGAATGCAAGCAGCTCATGTGTAAATCTCTTGGAAAGGAGTATCTGATTTATACTGCAGTGCTTTCATAATGACGTGCATAACTGTCTCTTTATCTAGCTGTCTGTTTTCCTTTTGGTGTCTATCAAAAAAATAAAATAATAATTATTTCAGTGGCTAATGATTATACAATGTTCAAACGCGTCAAATAAGTTACTGTCAGGTTACTGAGCAAAATAAAAATATCCAACTCTGTTGTGCCATTCGGTAGACACAATTCAACACAACACTGAACTCTTTTCTTCCACTCTTTCTAACTCTATTTAGGATCATAATCCAAATGGCTAATTAAGGAGGGATGTGGAAAATTCATCACTGTGCTGACAAAATACACATTTAATGAACACATCAAACTGCAAAAGGCAGATTTCACACACTTCAAATGCTGCTGTGTTAGTCACTCTGTCCAAACATATCTCTTTCTCACATGATGACATCAGATACATTCATAAATTCATTAAAAAAAAGTGAAAACAGTGGAATGTCTGTAAAATAAACAGACACTTTATATTAGACTGAGGGCTTAGATGCAAGTGTCCTCTGTAGCAAATAATCAATTCTTTCAGGTACAGCCTACCCACGCATACACACGTACAGGTACTTTGTGCTTTCAAGCCTCCAGCCAACCTTAAGAGCTCCCACCACTGAGAACAAAAAGCAGGCAGCACTTTGTTTCATATGCTCAGTGGGGTGGGGCCTGCCTCTGCCCACCACACACTGTGTGTATGTGTGTGTGCCCTTGTGTTTTTGCATTCGTAGGTTTTTGTGTGTGATGTATGTTAATAATGCTGTGTGGTTGATCTTTCCTCATGACTGGAGTGAGGAGCAGGTAGCACAGGGAAAGCTTTGAGTTGGCTGACTATACTGCATACACGCGCACACACATGCAACACTGTACTTGCTGTAGTTTTGCAACTGTTTACTGATTTACTTTGGGGACTCCCAGACTGGCGCAGCAGTTTCAGTATTGGGCCTTGGGTGACTGCCAATCAATATGACACTAACTTTGGAAGAAAAAAACATCCATTAACTGAGCAGCACACTGCTGAATATAGTCACAAACAATCACTCCTACTCCTACACTAAAATCAAGAGGTTTTCAGTTCTGCACTAAGCTATTTTTAAGGTATGTATTCAATAGATTTTATGGCCATTTTCCCATTAAACAGTCAGCATATATCACTCAATTCTTACTTATTCATTCTCAAAGAACTGTTTGCTTAAGAGCATGGGTTGAAGTCAAAGTTCAGATGAAGGCAAAAGAGGAAGGTCAATTAGACATTCACATAATAATTACGGACACAAATAATTTAGTCATGATATATTATAGTAGTCATTGATATTGATATTATAATCATTGACATGTATATTCACTTATATTTCACTTGGTTGATGACTCGCAAGTTACTTCACATTTATTCATTTCTCACATATCAGGTCTTAATACCAGTGGTTTGCCACGGCAACCAAATATTACTGAACAGGACACTTATATAAAGGTTTATAAAACCTTGATCATGTGTCAAATTCCAATTAACATATAAGATTTTTTTTTAAAGGAGAGAAAAAGTACACACACACACACACACACACACACACACACACGCACGCACGCACGCACAATATGTTTTAGTGAAATGCTCGAAACATTTTAAATATTTCAACATGTTTGCTGAATTGAGGCAATGGGGTTGCAATGCAATGATCTCTGTCCATAAACCAAAGATAAACCTTTTACAACCTCTGCTTATTTTTTCCTGTAAAAAAATGTAACCTGGTTTGAAATAAGCTTATTTGCAATAATGTTGCAAAATCAGCGATGCAAAGTAACAAAGTGACAAACTTAAGGGATAAATCTCCACCTTTCTTCCAGAGGTACAGCACAAATATAATACCACTTCACCCCGTCTGTCTGTTCACAATTGATACCAGATCACAACAAGCCAATCCTGACATTAATTAGATCTGTGGTGTCCTAAGGAGGATTGTAAAGCATTAACAATTAAGTAACCTGATTTCTCCTTAGCAATTATTAAACTGACAAAATATTACAGCAACTCTAAAGAGGTATTTTTCTCATGTGCTGTTCTACCTCCACAGAATTTGATCAACTTAACTTCTATGAAAGAAAAAAATCTGCAGAAACTAAAACTTCCTTGAATCTGGGTCACTCTTGCATTGGAGGAACATCATTAAAATGGAATGGCAGGTATGTCTTTCCTATGATCATCATGTGGGACTGTGACAGATACATGGCTCCTAACTGCCTCCACCCAACGCTGTCCGTCAATTAGGGTGTCAGGTTCCTGTAAAATAATCACCCAACACTTTTACCCTGATCTCACAAGACTTTGTTTCTCAACCTGTGCGGCTCTGTGAAGCCAACAAGCTGAAGGAACAAAGGAAAACGTAACGGCACACTAGAGATCTTCACTTGCATTTCTGACAGATCCTTCTTGAAGGAGACAACAATCAAGGTGTGTCAGTGTTGACACGGAGTAGTGACAGAGCTAAAAAGTGGTCAAGGATTAACCTAATGTTCCAATTGATGCACCTGTAGATTTCCAGATGACTTTCATGAACAGTGGATGTTAAATAAGCCACTGAGACAAAGACACAATCGATTTGCAAAAAACACACAACATCAGCAACATTCATAGCAACAGGGCATATATTTAGCCCCTGCTTGTCACATAGTCATGCCTGACACCCAATCTCGGCACCAAAAGCCACGACGGAAATTCAAAAAGAACCTAAAAATAACTGTCTCAAGTGACAAAAGACTAAGATGACTCACAGAAGGGTGACCTACATCACTGTCAAGACATCATAATGTTCAAAGATCTATTTATTGGTAAGTAATGTAAAACTTGCATGCTTAAAGGCATTGGAGATGACAACACATCCTTTACTTAAGTAGAAGTACTAATACCATATTGAAAAAACGACTCAGTTACAAGTAAAAGTCCTGCATTGAAAACATTATGTGAGTAGTATGTAAGTATGTAAGCAAAATCAGGATAATGTACTTAAAGTATTACAAGTAATCAATACAGAAAAATGGTACCTGTGACTACATGTCATTAGATTATTATTATTATTATTATTATACACATGCATTAATATAAAAGCAGGGTTTTACTATTGTAGTTGGTTGCAGTGGAGCTCATTTTAATCTATTGGGTAAGTATTTTCATTATGGATCAATCAGCTATTTATTTTCTCCATTAATCATTAGATTGTCTGAAAATTGAGAAAAATGCAAAACAAGGAAAGACAGAAATGTTCCTCACATTTGAGAAGCTGGAACCAACTATTTTTCTTTCAATCGATTCATTTACTAATCAAGTAATCGTTTTAGGTGTATTTGTATATTCTGTAGTTAAATTTATAGCAAAACATTATTTTAATTTGTAAAGTAACTAGTAACTAAAGCTGTCAGATAATTGTATTGAAGTAAAAAGTACAATATTTCCTTCCGAAATGTACTGAAGTAGAAAGTGGCATGAAAAGAAAAGACACAAGCAAATATGTACAGTACTTGAGTAAATGCACCTTTTACCATGTTTATTTATGTTTTTAAAATCAATTACCCCATGTCATAATTGTTAAATTGTTAAATCTACAACAACACTAACGTTGTTGTCTGTAATAACGTAGTGTGTCCTCACGTTATCTAGATCAGAGGTGACAAAGCTGGCTTCTTTGTCAGTGTTGAGATCTATTCATCTTCCCTGAGTGCTCACCTTTTTGCACTTGTCAACCTTTTCACACTCATCACTCCAAAAAATCTATTTACACACCATTGTTACATTTCATTCTGGTCATTTCTCTGGTCCAGGCTGTTGCTAGGCCAAGCTGCTCAATCCCTTGTTTGGTTAGCATATATATTCAGCTGCATTTCAGCACCCGGCTTTCTTTGTTAGTCATGACTTAGTATGCTTACCCATGCTTATATTTAAGAACAAAGAGTCGGACAGTAAAATGGCTACAGGGGGCAGTGATGCTTTTATCTGAGTATTTATCTTTGTGATGACATTTCCACAGTCCCAAAGGCTTTCTGATGCCTCTTTAACAGTGGTTGGGGGATTAAAATGTGTTAGCCATACTAACAGCCAGCTAATGCTACAAACTTACTATTCTTCCACCCCACACACCACCACCAAAACTCCACTTTCTGGCTATTTAAAATATGTCACCATCTTTGTCATGTCAAATGTGTCGTAATTTCGTGTGACTAAAACGACCTAGACTATGCACACTTCATTAAGCTATGGTAAACTTCAGGTTGAAAAGTTTAATTTGATAAATGCATTGCAACTGATACAGCACTTTGGCTCACATTAATTAATAGGGCAGTCATTTGAAACTCTAATTTAATGTAGCATTAAACTGTGTTATACAAGTGAGTAACAGAGACGTAAGGCAAAAGGGTTAAGTATTTGTACCCTGTAAAAAATAAAAATGCATCTGCTCTGCAGTGGCTGGGGCAAACTGAAAGATACCCACAAGACAGATTTTTCTCCGCACATCAATTACCAGACTGCCCATAGTGATTTATGTTAACTGAAATTGTTTACTAAACACAAGTATCCCATTATGCAAAATGTATCATGCTTAATTAGTCTTTGCTGCAGTAAGAGTGTCTTGCGGTGTAAGCATATTAAATCTTAAGTCACATCAGCTTCAACTAAAGTAGAAACATCATCATTGCAGTGGTTTTGGCTCATGATATTAATAGTAGAGTCAAAAGATATGGATTTACAATGAATGTTTTATTCATGACGTTTTAGAAGCACAGCATGTTTATTTGGATTTGATACATTTCAATCATTATTTCTTTCATTCACCTGTGGATGGTATACAGTATATAGCAGTGGCTAAATTATGCTTCTAAAGTGATCAAACCATTACCATCTAGTGAAGGGACCAAGGGTAGAATATATCCAAAGTATCATGCATACATTATATGAATAATTTGGAGAGCAGAATTTCATGTATAAATGGGCAGTTTTTATGTTCCAGTGGGCTAAGCCTCGAGGTCTTCATGCATTTGGTGGTGTGTGTATATGTATATGTCCACAGCTAATCTTGCATACTACTAGACAAATGAGCCTAATATTGCATATAATAGTGCACATTCATGACTATATGCTCATCTCTATTGATTGTGGTGATTATTGACTTGGCTATTGTAAAGCATTTCTGTCAATGGTCTGGGCTTAAAACAAGACTTGCTTAGTCTGTTGAAGGCCACATTCTGGTCTTTGTTGTGGCTCAAAAACTGACCATCCATTGAAAAGTTTGGTCTCATCCTGAACCGGAGCATCTGCAGATTATTTCCATACCCGATGTGTTATGAGCCACTAAAGTTAGGGATGATAGGAGATGAATAAATCCCCATTTTGGGGTTATTTTGTGTAGTGTGTTACAACAAAATGTTCTAAATAAATAGGTATGTTCAAATTCTGAAGTTTGGACTCATCGTCCCGTTTATTGTTGCCTTTGTTTATACAGTTAAGTGAACCGTGGATGCTCGGTTATATCTTTACACTATTCTATGCAAAGAAAACTGAGACTATTCTATACAAAAACACTTTATTAAAAATGTTGCATACATCTATGAGAAAATGTACACTATACTATACAAAAAACCTTCTCCTCTTCATTCCTCTGCTCTCATTCACACCCCGGACACACAGCCTGCTATGCACTCCCAGTTCCCCATCCACATGCTCCAAGACACACCTGGTGGAAAACTGTACCCTACTAAGTGCACTTTTCTTGTTCATTTTGTTTTTCCTGGAGAAACTATCCACCCTTGTAGGACAACCTTCAGAAATCCAGCCAACAAAATATCCTTGTCAAGCAATTGCTGAGTTTCTTCATGATTTCAGAACGTACCTACCAGCCATCTTGTGGTAAAATACAGTTACTACAACATTTGCTTGGTGTACATAATGGCAGACAAAGAAATACAAGGGATTCATTAATTTCCTCTGCCAGTTTAATCCCTTTCGGGGTCATGAGGGGTTGGATCCTTTTCCTGCATACTATGTAAGAGACAATCACATTGCAAGTGTATAACAAGAATAACAGAGAGGACAGGAAGTCTCTTTCTTCTTGCTGTGAAGTGCTAATCACTGAGACAGTTATTCTATTGCCCTAAACATAAACAGTCTTTATTTATATTGATCACACAGCACATCGACCACGCATTAATGGAAAAAATCTTTCTATTGCTGGGCTGGAAAGTCTGCGCATACATCACCTGTAATATCTCACGCCTGATGCTCCTACAATAGAGTCTGAATGTGAATGAGCCACATGCGTAAAACCAGCCAGCTTGCTGAAACAATAATTCACCTCTCCTAAGCCCCACACAGTCTAATGCTCAACCAATACTTCTGGTTTTATTATTTATGTAAAAGAAATACTGTCAGCTTACTGTGGGACAGAAAGAAAGATCTGAAAAATGTCAGTCCAGGAGGCTGATATGCTACATGGCCCGCTTGACACAGATGATGGTTTCTTTTTAACTAAATGAGCATTTACTATTGTGCACACACTCATTTGTTACAGTTGTCACGGACACCCTGTCATTCAAATTCATCAGCGGTTCACTGAGCTGGAATATGACATGATTGGCTCCCACCACACAGTTAATCATGCATTTCTGCATTCTGCCAGATTGTTTTCTGCTATTAAAGTCAATCTTGTTGGACTGATTATGCTCACTGTTCTTCTCACAGCGTAAAATTATATAGCATCCAATCAGAAGTTACTACTTCTCACACTTCAGACATACAAAATCATGCTGGCAATGGCACATTCATCAAGCTCATGCATTGACAGGGAATGGATTCTGCGTCAGTGTGGACTTAACTGACCCAAACTACCTATACACTAATCATCAAATGCCAGCAGTTAGTGGAACTTCACAAGTTACAGCTGTCTACACAGCCAAAACATAAGTTGTTTGCTAATGTTTCTTATTTATTTTTTTCATGGTGGATTTAGATCAAATCAGAGCGTTTAAAACAGGATTTTGGGGCACTTGGGGGCAGTTGAAAAACAAAATTGGCACATTTCACCTTGTAAAGTTAATGTGGCGAACATGTTAGCAATTTCGACATCCAGCAAACACGAAAGAAACATGAGCCCTCATTTGCAGTCATATTCCCGGTCACTCCCTTTTTAGCCCTATTTTGGTCTCCACCAACACCTGAGAACTATATTTTGCGCCTTAGATGCTAAATGTTCCATGATATACACCAACAAGACTCTTACTATCAAGAAGGTCCAGAGGGTTTATCAAAGTTTTATTTAATGAAAATAAAACTTGGGCACTAAAATCAATGAGTTAAAATATGCTTAACCATTCTGCAGAGCTGGTTACTATGAATATATAATAATAATATTGATTAGTGCAGCTTTAACAGAGAATGAACAATTTATTTTATAGCACATGCTTGTGCATGCTTGCTTGGAGGACATTCACAGGCAGGCTCCACATAAAATACAGCAGCTGATTGAGCAAGCCATCTATCGTATCCATGGTGATATGCTACAATGGTGGAGAGTGAGAGCGAGTCCCACAGTTTACCTGTTTATTTACTCTACAATTAATGTGGAGTGGCCTCCACAGCTGTGTGTAACTTCATACAGAGTGACTCTCTGCGGTGAAGTGCTAGTGAAGATTGATTAGTTTTGAAAAAAGCAAAAACATTGAAGGTAATTGTTGATGAGGAAATGGAAAACTAAAGCCTTTACTTAAAGTGAAAACAAGCATGGGTCTTTCTGTAACAAACAAAACAGTTTAAAGGCTAACATGTTACTCTGTGCTGCCTTTTAGCTGATTCCTTTAAGCGGAATAAGCATGTCGTCGTCTTTTTGCTTCACATGTCTGCCCATATGTCATAAAAATACCATTTGGATTTTGCAACGGTCCCAGGTAGATGTATTGGTTGTGTTTTCCTAAAGCTTTGACTGCAGGTGAACTACCATACACGTCCCATGAAATAACCTGGCACCAGTATCAGCTTCTGTGCATTCACAAGCACACACAGTCACACAACCATAAATGGAACAATAATCATACTTACAGTTGGTGAAAGTGAAGTTGATGATCCTCTCTCCAAACCACCTTCCAATACTGAAGTCCCTTTAATCCAGATGTGTTTAGAGAGCCTCTTTAGATTAATTGATCGATTAGCAGGCCGGCGGGAGAGGTACAGGAGAGTGGTTGCGACTCACTCCATCTCTTGATTGAATTTCCATTGTGGTGCATTTGTGTCACCAGGTACTCTGACTACAGGAGGGAGAGGACACAGGTCACCACACTCGACAGGGTTCCACTTTCTTTGCAGCCTGAGAGGCCTATCTCAGCGGCTCTATATGTGCAGAGAATTGACAGGCTGACACAAAAGCTCTCTGGAGATCCGTAAAGAGAGACACACTTACTGATTCTGGTACTGTGAGGCCTTTCACACACACTCACAATACTACGACAAACACCCACATTTTCACACAACATAACATATAGACAATATGTGATTAAGACAATATGGAAACACCTGACAGATAGAAACTCACCGTTTTCTTATAGTGGTTCAAAATGGTTCTTGTGGCTGCTGGCGGAGGAAGAAATACCCAAGAAAAAATGTCATGATAGATCTGCCCACTCTGATGTGTTGAATGAAGGACACCGGATATCCACAATGTTAACCTGAGAGGAATGCATAATTTAGAAAGGCCAGAAGAGTGTCACATATAGCCATCAGGTTACACTGATAGGGGACGACCACTTTCCTTCACAGTAAACCTTGATTTCCTGATATTGTCATCATGTGAAATGTATAAACACATTTTTCATTTTTTGTTTTCTTTTTTTCATATGCTTGGTGCTAATATAACAGGCTAGATGGGAACACCAAATTCTCATTAGCCCTAATTAGGATGGCAAAATGGAGTCCTGCTGAAATAAAATAGCATTTGGGAGTATAAAAGCATTAAAATACATCTGGATCTTGAAATGAAGACACTTAATGTCACAACAGTTGGTGCACTGTCAAATCAGAATCCAACTTACTGGCAGAGCTTACTTATTTTTTTTGTTTGTAATGCAATAAAGGCTAATACTTCAGGAATAATCTTGCAGTTTTGGCGTAGCTCTGTAATAGCCTTGAAGTATGTGGTCCCTCTAAGCTCGGTTTATTTCCTAGGCCTCCTTAAATTATTTATGATAATTAGAACAATTCTTTTATTTGACATGGGAAGTTAGCCAACTCTAGACAAGAAGAAAGAAAGAAGAAAAGTAGAAGCAGGCAATCATGTGCACTGGTTTAACAGAACATTAGTACACAGTACAGCAATGCTCCCAAACTAATTCAATAGTGTGCATGTTATCTAGACTTTTAGCTTAAGTCATGACCCAATATTTGATTTGTAGGCAATAAAACCAGAATATTGTGCTAAGTCAATATGCATAAATACAATATTTCTGTGTTGTTTTGGTTGAATTCTTTAAACGCTGTGTAAGTTTTTTTTAATGATCCCAATTGAATGCCAAAAGCTGAAACACATAATAAACCCCACCTTGTTATTAGTACCATCTGTGTAAAGTTTTCTCACTCGCTTTAGTACATTTCTCAGATCAGAAATGAAATTCTCAAAACCACTTGTTCAACCTCTACATCATCTCATCTCTTGTGCACATCATTAAAGCAATTTCTCATTGCTTTGAACAAATTGCAAATGCTTTGACACACTGAAGCAAATGATTATGTACAATTGTCTGCTGTTTGCTTATGTCATGCTGATCACAATGAACTACCAGCACTCTGCTGAATAGCCTTACCCCTCAAAACATCTAGGCACAAGTTCATTGCATAAGTCACTACATGCAAAATGGCTGAACACGTTGTCAAAATCAAAGTTAAATAAAGTCAAACTTGATTGTCATTCAAGTATACAGCAAAAATAGACAACAACAAATCACAACATACTACAGTAGCAACACAGCCATCAGACCATTCGACCGATACTCAATACACAGTGAACAACAAAAATACACAGTGTGCAATATATATGATATATGCCAGAAGATGTATATACTTATATACATATATATATATATATATATATATATATATATATATATATATATATATATATTTAGAGAGAGAGAGTGAGAGCGAAAGAGAGAGCGATATATCGTCTATATCTATCAATCGTATTTTCTATGCATGTCTATTAGACTTTTTTTGTGTAAATGTCTCCTTACTGTAACTGATGAAGATATCTATTGTGAGGTGGATGAGAATCTTTATTAATTACAGTACGAACAGTAAAAACATAACTGTGAATCCTGTCCAATCTCTTGCAATGTATAACTTTATACTGTTCAAATTGATTTGACATATTGAAGAAGTGCAGCCTTGTGTATTTTCAATCATTGTCATCAAAACGTTAGTCATAGTTTACATCAGAAAACACATACAGAGTACACTGTTATGTTGATAACATGACTAAACATTTTGACTATCTTGTTCATACACAATGACACAAGGACTTGTCATTCTGATGGCACTGACATTTTCAATGACAAAGATTTGCTTTTGAGAGACAGACTAATTGGATTTTGAGCAAGTTACTGGCTTTTGCAGGTAAACCACTGTGTTGTACTGTTTGTTTGATATGTTTAGAGAAACATATCAAATGTTAGGGATGATTCGAGAAATGTACCAAACCAAATGAGAAAAACTGTAATTTGCTCCTTGAAATTTGTGATGTAAACAGTTTGTCTCTGTTTCATCATAATGTGATTGCCATGCTTTAGTGCAGCTGTATCTCAGCATGGCTGACATAGTGCACGGTCCCTCTTTATCTGGTCTTTGTGCATTCCCACGGAAAAGGACTGTGGTTCGACTGAAATAGCCTAAGAAATAACAGCATGTTTTTCAAAATATGCTCTTCAGCATCATCTGCTGCTTTTGTAAGAAGCACAGGTGGCTTTACTGATGTCTGTTCAATAAGAATCAGAAACAGCTTTATTGCCAAGTAGTTTTTACACATATAGTTATACATTACACATGCATGTATCCCTTTCAAGTTATTCACACATTTGTGGAAATGTGATACCTAACTGGATGCAATAACTGGGGTGACCATGAAAGTTAGAGAAGTGAGGTGAAAAGTAACAAGGGTACTCACTAATGTGCTATTGAGCAAGGCACTATTCTGCAGCTGTGAAATTATCAGAGATGATAATGCTTGCACTGGGCAGCTTCACAAATAGATATGACAATATGTCTTCAATCACAATCACAGCCTTTAAATAACACATTGAATGATGGCTGAAATCCATTTAGCTGCTTCAGTTTAAGGGTCCATGGTGGCTCACTGTCATCCTGTCATGACTTACTGGGACATTTGAACAGAGTGTAGTAATGTTATTGGTAACACCTGTGCTTCTCCGCCCATCAGAAGACAAATCATCTTTTAAATAAAAGGCTTTTGAGGCATTTAGCAATTCTGGGAAAGAAAATGTGTGCCGCTACACTTTCTCTGGATAAATAAAGGTTTGAAAAATCAAACAGAAACTTAAATCTGAATGTTTCCAATGTAACATTCCAGCATGTCCAGCAAGCACTCTAAAATACCTCATACTGGACACCAGGGAAGAGCATAATTCCCTCTCCTCTTAATCTCTGCAGACTCAGGACCAGCCATACCCATCATTATTGGCTCTGTTTGGAAATGAATATGACCAGATTTTTCAGATCATTCTGGACCTGCAGAACACCTGTAGTTTAACTCTGAGGCCACAAGATGGCAGTGTGCTTCACTGATTTATTTTACCCTCTGCCCGAGAAGTCACATGTTGAGGACTTGGATGTTGTATATTTTTATTTCCACTAAATGAACATAAAAACAAACAAAGCTCTTCTGCTGCATTCTGCCCTAACCTAGCAGAGACCCTTTACATTTGGCTGATCTAACTTACATAACCCAGCAAGGACTAATTAAATTTGATATAGGAGGGGTGTCTGCCAAGGCAGCTGTTTCTTTTTATAAGCCTCTTAACTTCATCAGGTTCATTACCATGTGTGGCTGGTTTGAAAACCACAACTATTACAGAGACCACAGTAATACAATCGTTTTAAGAAGGATATGATATACAAATATTGCAGTTGCATACAAAGTTCAGTTTCTAAAATAACTTACAGCCTAGAGGAGACATAAATATCAAGATAGTTTGAAGTCAATGTCTATTGGGTTTTCTGTTTAACTCTTGTTTTAGTCTATGAAACAGCAAATCTAGTCTGTGACTCACTTTTAGATGCCCTTTCACCAGAATGATCATCATAGACAAACATACAGTTAGACTATTTTAAATTACTTGCTTCCGATTAAACACTATAAATCCCTGTACATATGTTTTTATTGTCATGATTAAGCCAACCTCCTTTGACAACAGTCAGCGCACATGCTTATTTTGTGGGATTTGCATTGAAGCCCACAATGGGCAGGCAGCAGCGTTCTGCGTCTGATTCCTGGTTTATAAAACCACGATTGGACAGAGTGAGTCACGTTGTCCGCGAAGCTGTCAGTCTGGTGCTGCACCATTGTTCCCGAGCACCCAGAAGGAGCGCTTGTGGAAGCACTGTGGGTTAGTTGCGACAATTGTGCCGGTTAGTCCAACACTATTCGGAATCCGGTACCGGTTTTAATGATCTCACAGCGGTTGAGGATTTCCGCAGAGGAACATGGTGACATGGTTTAAGGGGGGGTGGGGTGGGTCTCCATTGAGAGAGGGACGTCATTGACCGGCTGGATACTGATGATAGTAAAGAAATGAATGGTGAGTATAACCCATGGAGATAGGCCTGTATTTTAACACATGCATATTGATTAAATGGGAAAATACAGGCCTATTGTCTTTTTTCTCATGTCTTGCATTAGGCCTAAGTAGTAATTGGACATTTTACATGTTTTATGTGCTTGCTGTTTTGTGACCCATCCCTGAATGGTCTATTTGTCAAACTCTTCTAGACATCACACCTCAGTAGTCCTCAGCTCAGGACATATGCTACAAATAAATGGTCATTCAAATTTGAGAAAATACTTCAAGACCACGTTTTCTTTGTTTCACCTAAAGCATTGGTCCTGTTATATCTCAAATGTGCACAAAATAATCACTTCTCTATGTGTAGGCTATGTAAGAAATAGACAGAGAGCCACAGGGATCCTGCATGTTAGAGCTGCTATACACCTTTGTGTATTATTTTTGAGGTCACACAAGTAATGCCATGGAGGCTACTATAGGAGCCATCTGACTGGTATAAGGCCAACTGGCTGAGAGGCTCTCATGCAGACTGCAGGGAGAAGAGAGTCTGGTTCCCTGCAGAGCCTCCTGCAGGACAGGCAGAGGAGGCAGAAAGTCTGTTCCCCTCCTGCCTCCCCGGGGATGCCCTCCCCTCCACCACCTCCAGCTATAAAACACTCATAAAGATTTAGATAGAGCTCTGTCAATTATCCAAGCATCAATGGTGAAACTGCAAAGTTTCCCTTACAAAACCCTTGTACTACTGATACATACAACATATGCATTACAAAAAATGGCCTTGTGTTCATCCTGTTATGGCACCTTGTGTTGACTGGTATAACAAAAATCATTTAAAGCTCACCTCTTGGTTGATCTCTTCTAACTCCAGAAATGATTATGCAGACAGTTACTATAACATGTGGCTGCAGAGTAAATTTATATTTCTCTTCTCTATTCTTCACAGAACCGAGGCAGGTCACTGCAGTGTAATATATTTTTCTAAAGGTAAGACCACGTTTCCGTCTTGCTGTCTGAAATATCATACTGCCAATCTTCACAGTACATTAACATATTGAATTCATGCCTGCAAGATAGATGATGTTCAAAGCTCACACAACTGTTGCTACGCTGCCACAAAAGATCCTCTGATAACAAGATATGATGTGATGTTGATGCAGACAACAGTGTTTAGTTAATACAGACAGCTGCGCTATTCTCACCGGATTATACTAGAGTGATGCCTCTGATATCAAAATGATGAAAAGAGAGCATATTCATTCTAGAGTATGTTGTTTTGTATGTTTGATATTTATTTTTTCAATCAAGCATCAGTGCTACAAAAACGGGGAAATCACAGGACTTGACAGATACAGTTTCTTATGTTGCCTATGAAACCAAGTAGTTCAAATATGTTTACATTAATTAAATCAAAATATGCAGTGTTACCCTTTTTGTTTATTGTTTCTTTTTTTTTTACATATTAGGCTTGAATATGCCTGGTTCATTATCCATCCTTGCCTTCTTTATTGTTCCTCCGCCAGCTTCTTTTGTCAGAAAGAAAAGGCAGCACCAACAGTCCATCATTGTGCGAAAGCATGCCCTTAAACATGCGACCATGCTCACACAATCACACAACCATTTCCATCTCCGTGATCGAGATCTGAAAGGCGTTTGGGGAATTTGGAGCCGCTCTTCTTGTGACTGTGTATTTTTCCTCCTCAATCCATCTGTCCCCTCAATCTATCAGCATCCAGTCCTCAGAGGAGCAGAATTTAATTAGTACATGTGGCACCCAGTTAAAGGACACTGAAACATTAAGTAGATGTATTTACTTGTGAAAAGCTGCATCATTAAGCTGGCTTATTTGAATAAGTGATTCAGCCATGCTGCTATTACATACTGTAGCACAGATGGCTAAAGCTTGATAACAGTGAATGTGATCCATTAAAGATTCGCAGGAAAGGTGTTATGGCTTAACAGCACTAAGGAGAGTCTCTGCAGGAGACTGGTGTGGGTGAATTGTCTGCACACAAAGGTCCACATGCACAGCTAAATCAATTTTGTTTCCTTTTATGTGGGAACAACAGGAATTCACAGATTTACTGAGTCAGGATAAAGGTCAGATTGTAAATTGATTATGGTAAATTATATTTTCTGTACTTTTAAATTGAACGTGACATCTTTGAAGGCTGTATTTTTCCAATTTATTAGGATAAAAAAACAAGGTAACAGGCCAACACGCAGCAACACTGTATATTTGTAGACCAGGCAGCATTTTTTATGAACTCTGCATACCATATTGCATATTCAATGTGTTGTTCATGAATTGTCACTGTACATGTTTTATTTGTGGTTTCTCTTCCCAACACCGAATTGAAATCACAGCATCAGTGAAGTGTGCAGAAGGATTGTAGTATGAGCTAATATCAACCTTTTAGATTACAGAGCAGCTTTGTGTGGCTCAGCGGGGTTCACGGTTCCAATTTAGGAGCTTTTGATGTGACTCTTTTTGTGTCTTTGGCTCCTTCCTGGCTGAGCTCTGAGCTTTTGCGGTTCACACAGAGATTGTGCTCTCTTGAGATGTTGCCATGACACCTATTTGGAATCTTTTGTCTGCCATAATGAGTTTTATTTGTTAGTGCATGGTATGCCACCACACAGACCAATGTGAGTACAGACATTAACATCCAATGTGTTTAATCTGTTTTATTTGCAAATATTCTACAATACAGTACAATTTCACAATTAATACTGTTATTCAGTGATACTAGTAATACCACTGCATTGATACACAAGTAGTTAGTGGTTCAAACTAAGGAAAGCCCTAGTGAAGTAAATTCGGAATTTTGGATAAAAACAATTGAAGAGAAGATTGCACAACAAGTCTTGTTATGCAAATACGTTATGCACCATAAGGCTTGTAATAATTTACAAGATCTTTATGTGGAAACACTGCCTCATATCCGGCATTCAAACACCACATACATAAATGTATGATGAGAAATGTAATTAAAAAAATACTTCAATTAACTCTTCACTGCTTCTCATGTTATATTTTGTTGTGCCATATATAAATCTACATTCATTGAATGTGGCCTTGGGTTAATTACCCTATGCTGCCCTATTGGCCAGGTCACTTTTGTAAAAAGAGTATCTCAAGAGACTGTCTGGTTAATTAAGTACATTTAGTGTAGCCTCTAGGTCTGATTTAAACTTTTAAATCTGGATCAGAGGCTTTTCCTTTAAAGATAATGAAAGAAACTATTTTCTCAATCAGCTTCTCCATACGAGTGACAGGGTCCAACACGAACACACAATTTCATGGCGCCTGAGAGATTTCTGTATTTCTAGTTTTTCTCTCTGTTCTTTTCAGTAGTTTGGAGTGGGTGGGGCTCAGTTGCAAAATGATGCCACATACTTCCATGTCCCAATCACGGTTTAGCAAAACATTTGAATAAGAATCTGATGACAGTTGCTGGGTTGTTGGATCACTGTCTGTCAAATCTGATCCAACCAAACCCACACAGTCCTGATGAAGCAGATTAGCAGCATTTTGACTGTTAAATTCTTATTACTTTAAATTTCTGTGAAGATTCTCAGTCCAAGGAAGGTAAACCTATTTAAAGTTACAGAGGATTTGAGATAAATTTTTCAGGTTTTTAAATTAGTTTTTCTTGTCTTTTACAGCAACAAAAAAGTAGTTTTTCACTGTTTTGCATGTGTTGGCACAGTTTGACATGTCTCATGCTCTGACGCAGGTTTTTTTGACCAAAAAAGTGTGCAGATTTTTTGATCTTTTTAAAAAAAATTTTACTAACCAAATGTCTCATTATTTAATCTCTCTCTCTTTAATCAAGAGAAAACTGAAAGTTTTGCGAAAAATAATTTAAAAGAAGAAGAATAATATATTTAATTCAACAACATTGCTGCGATTAATTTTTCGACATCGAGACAGAAATTTAAATTTTAAGTAAAAGTTCAACAATATTAAATAGTGTATATTTGAATTATTGTTACATTGGTTGATATACGAGTCACATTTTACTGAGTAAGGCAGAAACATACCTACAAGATATAGCTGAAAATTGACATAACATAACAATCTTGATTACTTGCCTCACAGGCCATCACAACTTAACAAACTTGATTAATTGTCTCACAATTAGACTTTAACAAGATGTTTATCAGAATCATATAAACATAAACACATCCTAATGGAATTTAAACTCCTAATGGACGACACATTGAATAACACCCCTTAATTTTTTTTTTTATATCACTCTAATTCACCACATGCTGTAATCACATGCAGAGCTGGCCTACTTCACGAATGTTCCCAGATAACAGAATGTTTTGCATATAAAAAATGATTCAAGATCTCAAAATGATACTCGCAATATATAAATGATAAAGCTTGTCTGCAGAATATGAAGCCCACATCCCAGCCAGCCTGTGTGAGAGATGAAAGCAGCCCTGTCTCTATGAAATACTTTGGCAGCCCTGTTTCTGCCAGCAAACCAGCTTTTGCGAACTTTCAGGTGGCATGGGAAAATATAGTCATAAATAAAATATAGAGCCATGAATAATTTAGGTGAGCATTGTGATTGACATGGGGGGGGGAGTACCTGATTATGCTTCCTGCAATGTGCGACTTGAATTACAGCAAATCAAAACATTAGTCTGAATGTGAAGCTCACTCCTTCGTACTTGTCTGCTGCCGTGTATTTTGATCACTGCTTGTAGCCTAACAACAAAGACGGTTGAGTTGCTGGAAGAAATGTCTTCTCAAAGATTAAGTTTCAATTTAAGCATGTAGCACTATTTCATTAAAACACTGCTTTGGAGTGAAAGGAAAAAACACACACACACACACACACACTCACACACAGCATCACGTCAGGAGTCAAATGAGTTCACAACAAAAATATTCTCATTCAAGTCATTTACCACAATGTGGTAGTACACTGGCCACTCAAAATATTGGCAGTTACTTCCAACTCTTTATGCTTTAATACGATGTTAAAATCAAACAGGTGCAGCTAGATATGTAATACTGGAGTATAGACCGCCCTTTGCCCATGTGGTTAATAATGAGCTGTGTTTCCTCTGTTGTTCTATGAGGAGGAAGAACAGATCAATGATTCCCAGCACTCGGCTGTACTGTAGCTGCAGGAGGGAGGCTGCAGCAGGCATCACCAGGCTGCAGCTCCTCCGTGTGCTGAGTGCTGAGCAGTGGGCTACACACTCCCCCCTCCCACTCTATCTCCAGCCCCCGCTCCCCCTTTCATGTGTGTGGAGCAGATCTGTCTGCAGCCTCAGGCAAGTGCAAGTTAACAAATGTACAGAGCGCATGTGAAGTCTCATTTGCATAAATCTGAAGATGTCTCTACATTTCTTTAAATTAATTCCTTTGTGTTTAATTGCTGAATGCTTTCTTGCCTTGTGTACATGTGGAATTCTTTCAAACTGACTGAGAATGAAGATGACGGCATTTGACAATTAACAGTTACATATTTGCATAATTTGTCCATCTGACCTTCATTGCAGTACAATGGAAAAGCAGCCTGAGCAAATGTTTACTGTCACTGTCACTGTCACTGAACAAACTGTCAGGTGTTTTTCTCATTGCTTCCTCCCTAACACGAGTAATGACAGGCCAGTTGCACTTTCAGAAAGGAATTGTGCATACGTAAAATATTTTTAGATACAACATACTGGAGCTTAATTGCTGCATTTGCACATTGATTTTTTTTGAAAATAACTGAATAATCTATGAGGGTTTCTGCTGCTGCCGTTTTTCTGTTCTTATGCGCAAGTTATAACCCTTCAATTTTAACTATCCAATGCATTAATTTATATTTGGTGTGTGGTCCCTATGTGTTCTGCAGGGAAGGATACAAATGACTGTTTATTGTGTTATTCCTGAACATGATGGCAGCAAATACAGATTAAGGCAGATGCCCCCGACCAATTACAAAACACGTTCTACTGTGGCCTTGTGTGTTTGTGTGCTCTCTGTGGCAGGGATCCTCCACTGACATCATCTGTAGCTGTATAATCATCCAGGCCACAGCGTCTCCTCAGGGGAGTCCAGCTGAGACCTAGCCTCTCTCTCTCTGTATATATCTCTTTATCTCTCTCTCGGCCTAGCTTTCTCTCTGTCTCTGTCTTTCAAGGTTGCCATCTATGGCTGAGTGTGACACAAGTGATGGATGAGTTCGAACACAACCTCTGACTGGCTGCATGGCCGAGGATCTTTTGTGGTTTCAGGGTTTGTCCTCGCTCTGTGATTGCATCAGTTGGTTCCACCGGAATGCACCCATAGTCACTCAGACAGGGTCTACTGCATTAAAAAAAATATTTCTCGCATGTACAAAAAAAAGAAGAGAATTAATAAAAAGATCTGCCAAGCCATCTGGGCTGTATAAATGTGTTCTTCATCACTGTGGAAACACTAGTAGTCTGTGATGCGACCAGCCATATTGAATGGCATAGGCATTTGGCAGACACAGATACAGAACAAGGAAGCAAACTTGCAATGCATATCAATCTATACCCACCTAACCCCTATTCCCCCCACACATACACATTTGGAAGTCATTCAAAGAAGAGTCTGATGGTCCTCCTGGAGGAAGTGTATCTCTTAAAGATTATTATTTACATGCAAATAATTAGTGTATACATATGTACAGTAAATAATTAATGCTTTTTTCACATATTCACCTGAAACATTTCATATCAATGCAGATGGGATGTTCATGTAGCGCAGGGAAGGTGAGAGTGTGGAGAGTGTTTGACTTTCACACTGACTTTAAGCTGCAATAAGCAATTTTTGATCAACAGGGGGCAAAAATACTCAGCAAACTCCAAGCAAACTCAGGTGAAGCACAGCTGTTAATGCTAACCTCAAATTGATTTGGTATAGCTAATGTGTTAGCAAACACTTAATTACACAACCTATAGACACAGAGCAACGCTGGCGTCTCACTCTCACAAGTCCTATGTTCACTGGCCTGTTTGGTCTCCACCTTCTCCTGGGCCAAATATCTGGGTGTGTAGTTTGCTAAATGCCTGACTATCTCCACCTGCAGCTTGTTTCCTTTGACTGCTAAGCATGTAGTGGGCACTTGTCTGAGTCAAGCCCCCAGGAACAGTGCGGGGCTCTACGGCACTTTTAGCATAGTGCGAAAGTGTGAAAAACACTTTGTATAATTAGTATTTAATCCATTAATTCCAATAAAATGTGGAAAGTTTATAAGAGCTGAATTAGTAAATCAGGCTATTTCATGCTATTGATGTGTGCTCCCAGTGAGCAACTGTAATGGGAATGAATGGGACGCCATTTTGGAATCAAGTTTTTCATCCATGATCTGAGCTTGTTTGGTGGAAATAACTGCCTATGGTCTTGTAGGAGTGAGATCAAGAGAACCAGAGACTCAGCTATACAGTCTGAGTCTGGCCTGTAAACAAACAAAAAAAAATTATTAGCTTAAAGAGTCTCAAAGCTGCAGAGTCGGATGTCAATACATCATTCAAATTATCACTTTATGCATGTCTGACCATGACCGTGATCTTTTCTTACCATTTCTACCAAATGTACCTTCCCTATAGGTATAGAAAGGACCAGGCATAAAGATAATGTGCAACTACTGTAGTTGCACATTATCTTTATGCCTGGTCCTTTCTATTCCTGGAACCACAGATTTCAATGTAATGAGAGTACAGCGATCGGTAATCTATCATAGATCTGCTATCGTTCTCGTAAGCCTCTCCTTCGTCTCCTCACTATTTATCATGTATGGCGGCTTCATGAACTACCCAACAGAGGTATTCCTGTGCAATGTCTTTCCATTTATTGATGTGGAACGTTTTGTTGTTGATTCTGACACTCTCTTTACTATTTGCCTACGAGCCAGTATGTAGATGTGAGTGGAGTGCCAGCCTTAACATGAGTGAGACTACCTGGCCAATCTGTTCGATATGTTGTCTGATGATTAACCTATCCAGTAAATGTTTGTCTTTCATAATAACTAACATTTGTGGATCTCTTTCCCAGTCGATGTCCTTGATTTTGAGGAAGCACCTCTGGTATACATCTTTTCGAGGCTCTGAGATGTCTGTGGTCCAGGCCTCTGCACCACACGGTGAAGTAGGCAACAGAGTTTGGCAAAAGCGTGCTTGTGTAGCCGATGGTGTATTTCTGTGTCAGTATTTGCTCTGAGGAGAGACAAACTGCCAAAGTAGGCAAAGTGGTACATGTGAGGATATGGTGCAGTCCAGAAGAACACAATGAGTGCGCTGCAGATCTTGTTCTGAATGATGCCATGCATTTTAACTCAACACAGCCTCCCAAGGTCCTGTATCCCTAATGATTGCCAAAGGACCCTGGAAATAGCTATTGCAGGAAAGTATGTGGTTAGTTAGGTCATGTGTCAGAGCATAGACACAAGATAAGCGCCCTTAAATGATTCTTCTCCTGCTCCACATTGTTCACGCTCTGTAAAACAGAAAACAAACAAACAAGCTAAATGAACCTGTACTTAAGTATTCTTTATACAGTATTTGCTGTGAGAAATAACAAACACTCCTCTATTTATGTTTTAAATAATAGGACTCTGTTTGGAGATGTCATTAAAACCAGATTTTAGAATTGACCTTTCATCTGTTACAGTGGGGGTTGGGCACATCTTTTGCATATGACCTCAATTGCAGTATGGGTACACAAATGATTAATTCTTAACATTTTCTTTGTTTATTTTTTGCCTGCTGTCTTCGATTTCCTTCATTGAAATAAGAAAGCCTCTTGAAAGTTTGAGCAAATATAGGTCACTGTCACTGGTGCAATGGTGTAACCAATGTCATCTCTCCAGCTTAAATTTTGCATTTTTATGCAATGGGGCAGCATATATGTGTGATGCTCATGGGTGAATCATTAAAGGAATGCAAATGACGTCATCTAACAACACCGTTCATCAAAGGTTCTGCAAGAAGTGATCAAAAAAACAGGTGCATATATTGTATATTTGATAGTTATTATCATAAAACACTCACAGAGTTATTTTCACAGTGACATTTTAGCCTGTAATGATCTGAACAGAGTTTTGACATTTGAAGATAAAAGGGCAGCAGGACAGAGTTAGATCATGTTGGTTTTGCACCTATTTAATAGATACATGTATACATTTCCTGTTTATTTGTTTGTTTTTTGTGATATTGGGCTATAAATAATATTCCCAATTTTGTTTTGTCCACTCTTTGGTTGTTTTCTGCTAAGACCTTTGTAACAGCAGAGGACCTTTGTTCTCGTAAATCTTGCTGTGATGGAAATTTAATTTTGTCTAGTATGGCAGGATTTAGCTCAGACACTTAATTTAGAAGCTAAAAGCCTAAAGAAATTCTGGATGTACTAAAATAGATAGTAGAAGATAGTAACTTGCAGTGGTTAGCACTGTCACCTCACATCAAGAAGGTCGTGGGTTCAAACATCTGTCTGTGTGGAGTTTGCATGATGTCTGCGTGGGTTCTCTCCAGGTGCTCTGACTTACCCCCACCGTCCAAGACATGCAGGCTAGGTTAATTGGTGTCTCCAAAATTATCCTTAGGTGTGGATGTAAGTGTTAGTGGTTTTTTGTCTATGTGTGGCACTGTGATGGACTGGCAACCTGTCCAGGGTGTACCCTGCCTTTCGCCCGATGTAAGATGGGATTGGCTTGGTTTGACGATGGATGGATGGATGGAAGGAAGATAGTAACTTTGCTTTACACCCTTGCCAGGTGGCCTAGAACTAGACAACACAGATCCAACAGGCACAAATTACTGTTTCCTACCTATTAGTATGACTAAATCATTGGCATTCATTTTGATTGCAGAGTCTTTTAGTGGAGAGAACACACACACTGCTGCTGCAGTTGTGTCATTATGCTTGCTTGTTCTTTGGTCCTTCTAATTCAGCCATAATAGCCAAATGTAATCTTTGAGTGCTCAGCAGAGTCTGTCAGAGTATACTCAGAACACTTCCACTGGCTTCCTGTGTGCAAACTGCATATTTAAAAGGAGCTATTTCAATGGCTAAAGTCACTCAAAGGAGGGATATAAACCCTTAAATACACTGAGTGGCCTTTTATTGTGGCCAGCCTAAGGCACACCTGTGCAATACCCATGCTGATCAGCATCTTGATATGCCACACCTGTGAGGTAGATAGATTATCTCAGCAAAGGAAAAGTGCTCAGTAACACAGATTTTGACAGATTTGTGAACAATATTTGAGAGAAATAGGCCTTTTGTATACATAGATAAAGTCTTAGATCATTGAGCTCAGGTCATGGTGAATGGGGGCAAAAACAAAAGTTTTGCGTTTATAATTTTATTGCTACTACTACTAAACATATCCACGTAGCAAGTTATGTAGAAATGCAGCTCAGATTGCTCAACAGTAGTGGAACATTATAACAACTTGATGGAATAATGACAAAAGAATGTACAAAAAGAAGGAAACAGCACAGGATAACTTCATACTGATGTTTGCTTTGTAAAAGCTGTCAGATCTGTGATAATTGCTGCTTGCTAATGTGTCTTAGACTGTGACTGGATGGTGTTGTATAGCATACAAGAGAGAGACATTATGTGCAGTGTTAGGGAGAGAGAACAGGAATGGAGGAGGAGAGTAGTGCTGTCAAGCGAGGTTCAGTGAGGACACTGGTGAGGATTCAGAACATTATAGAATTGAATGACTGTTGTTTCCTTAAAGTTGCATCAAAGAAAAAACACAAATCCTTTCACAAAATGTTCACTTTTACAGATGTTGTATGAACTAACCCACAGTGGAAAAATTAAGAACCATATAAAAATGCTAATGTGAGGTTTTGAGGGAATGCTAAGTAGCAATGTCTCTAACTGCACTATTCTTGCCTATACTGCATTGTATGTGTTTGTGCTCAGACATTGTCATTTGTTTGTACAGACTGTAATGCTGCGCAGGCTGTAAAAAAGCCTCTAGGCTTATAGCTATCCTGTGTAAGGAAGTGCAGGACCTTTTATGTTAACATATGGTCCAATTGAGTGCAAGAATGATATAATGGCTCTCTAACTGCACAAGCTCAGGCCCCACTAACTCTTCTGCAAAACTTCCTGGCATAGGAAGTGCTGGGCCCACAATCACTACAGTGCAGACAAATCTTATTATTTTGCAGATATTTTATACTAGATGATTGCCAGTTCTGGCAACATTTTTATATATACAATGTGTATTTCGTATACCCATTATCCTTTACGCTTGTATTTTGTAGTTTTATGCTCTCTTTATGGTCCTATTATGTTGTTCTTGGCATCAGATG
The DNA here is from genome assembly GCF_014851395.1 of Micropterus salmoides. Taxonomy (NCBI): domain Eukaryota; kingdom Metazoa; phylum Chordata; class Actinopteri; order Centrarchiformes; family Centrarchidae; genus Micropterus; species Micropterus salmoides. The sequence goes on along the minus strand of NW_024040596.1, from coordinate 14,023,537 downwards.
TTTCCCTTTTTCATGCCCCTTTCCATCTCCCTACACTCACTCCCTCACTCACTCACTCACTCACTCACTCACTCACTCTCTCTCTCTCTCTCTCTCTCTCTCTCTCTCTCACTTCCTCCATCTCCCCTTTACTATTCCCCTCTGAATCCTTCCCTCTCTGCATATCTGTTATACCCCCTCTCGCCTCATCTCCCACTGCCCTGCATCTGCCCTCCTTATCCATTTCTCCAACCCAACATTCTGTCTTTCTCCCTCTTTCTGATCCCCCCCACTCCCAATACCTCTGCCTCCTCCCCCCTGCTTGCCCCCCTCCCCTTCTCCAGCTCATGTTGGTAAAAATATCTGCAGACAGCAGGAGCAGAGGCATGCCTGTCTCTCTCTCTCTCTCTCTCTCTCTCTCTCTCTCTCTCTCTCTCTCAGACATCCCACCCATGTGATCTCACAGGCTGCCTCTGCTCTGCTCCACTCTATTCCAGTCAGGCTCCTGCTTTTCAGCCGGTTGCGGCTAATGAGCCTTTGTGTAGCCATAGAGAGAGAACGAAAGAAAGATAGAGAAGAGAGAGAGGAACACAGTGACAGACAGGGAGTTAAAGTGAGAAAGACTGTCGTCTTGCAACAATAAAGCATATGGTACTGACAGTGCAGTCAGAGCTGGAAAATTACAAGTCTCTCTCACACTCTTGCACATTTTTTTCTCATGCGCGTGGAGCTCAGGGGTCGCTGCAAGTCAGTGGACTGAAACAAAATGGGAACCTCTTCATTTAAAATCTTTCACCTTTTTTGAGTAGCCACATTTACGATTGTGTGGCCGTTCTGCTGTGAGAAGAGGTGAAAGGAGTCACAGTCTGCCAGTGGATACAGGTCAGTTGTTCCTGTCAGGGCATCACTTGGCATGAGTGTTTTGAGCCTTGTGTTGTCACATCGGTTTACTGTCACTGTGGGGACCTTGTGAATGACGAGGTGGAAAATAATTGCATTTAGAATGCAAGTGTGCTACAGTGCTGGGAGCGCTGTTGATTAAGGACAAGAGTTGGTTTCCACAGTTGATGTGTGTGCAAAGAGAGGCAAACACAGGGAGGGGCTTTCCAAGCAGGCTTTTGCTGCATTATTTTCTCTGGGATTTTCTCCCTTGTACCATAGTGTATGCTGCCCAGCCATGATTAGTGGTAAGGCAACAATGAAGACAAAGAAAGAGCTGTTAGAGAGGAGCAACAACCTCTGGTTTTTATTTAGCCATGATGAAAGAGGTTCACCCTAGATTACCCACAGCTCTGTGGCTCATGATGTCATGCCCATCCAGTGTCAAGATTTTAACTTTTGTGCTGTCGTAACAGAATGCAAATGAACTAGAAAGGCATTCATTTGAGAAAGGGAATCTGGTAAATGCATTAACATCATTTGCTTAGATATTAACTTAATTTGCTCAAGCACTGGTGCTTTAGTATAAAGAACTCTATACATAGCATATAGCATTGGAAACTCATATGGGAAATCACTAGTTGTGAGGGTACATTAGGATCTCCATGGAAACAACTTTTGGTATCAAAGCCTAGTGCAGCATCAGCTGAGGGCTAAGCATATGGATAGGTTTCCAACAATGGTATCTAATTAGGACCCTCGCTTGGAAATGGACAAAAATTGCACAAGTAATTTCTGGTGGAAATTTCCACTCCTGTTTGCCAACAAAGAAATTGGATTGTGAAATAATAATGTTTCCTTACTGTTTGATGTGAGATCAGCAGCTTCTGTTGATCAACATTTTACATCTCTTGAGACTAATTTAATATATTTCAGGATTAGTTCATTAGTTAATGTCATTATGTCTTGTCATAATCACTCAGCAGAGAAAGTAGAGTGATGGTTCCTTGTCAGCCAGCTCATTTATTGGCTTTACAGAAGCTTGTTAACTCTTCCTTAGAGTACAGCCTCTTACAGATTTCACTTCCAAATAGCTTTCTAGTGAGGTTACCCTGACAGACACCTCTCTCTTCCACTTTCTCCCAGATGGAGGATGCCTCACATTCCTTAGTTGTAGGTAGGGTTGTTGACTCTGGAGGTTTTCCAAATGCTGGCGGTGCTATGTCACCCCACTGAACAAGCACAGCCTCCTGGGAACAATGACCCTCTTGCTGGCAGCACAAGTCCTCTCTGGGTTGCACCTCTTTCTCTCAGGCAGCATTTGCATCTGTAATGACTTGATAGCAAAGCCCAGATGAAACACTGTGGCTGTCTGTGAATGGAACTCCCCCACAAGCTGCTCTGGCAGATAGACAGAGTGGGACTGGGTGAAGATGCATGTTGTCTTTACTGATTCCAGTTTCCAAGAGAGAATGCAGTGAGGGAAAAGCTGCCAGCCATAGCAATCCTTGCTGTGCTACAGCAGCTCTGTTGTATTACTGAGTCTATTTTAAAATGTGACATGACGTTCCAGCTGCTCTACAGCTAAATACATTAAAGGACTGTATTTTCACCAATGTCTGATGTTATGAATAGTGACAGAGATTAGGTCCTGGACTATTACAACCCATTATGCAACGAAGAATAGTGGCAGGATATTATTCCAAAAGAAAAAGGAGTAAGCAAAATAATATATGGTTTAATAGTTACAGTGCAGTAGTTGTTAGAGCCAGTTCCACAGTAATGGTGATTAGTTTTAGTGTAGTTGACTGATGAGCTTGTTTTTGTTTATTTGTCTAATTGCATCATCAGTCAGAGGGAGTTAATGGCCCCTTGCAATTGACATTGAAGTGGTCTTTAACACTTCTGTTACAATAGCCTCTGTATGAAGTGCTGTAACCACAAACATTTTGCTGTACCTACACACAAAGAGAGTGCCAGTTTAGAAGCCGTGAATAGCACTGATTTAAATGTAGAGCTGTAATATCTATTATCATTCTGACACTATTTAATGGTAGTTATCTCTGAAAGGTCTGTAGCAGGGATAATATGTATTGGTCTGTTTCCACTATTATATTTACCCTGCTTTATGATACGTGATTATTGACTGTCCTTTTTGCAGATTATAAGGCAATAGCCTGTCACAGTATAGATTTTTACTCTGCTCTGCAGTGGTCTGTAGCTGCATTTACCCGAGGCCTGTCTTTTTTTCTGTAGGAAGCATTGCATCTAACAGATGCTCATTACAGATGTACAGGATGTCAGTCATTATATACATAATGCACATGTTTCCATACAAATAGTACTTGCATGTATGTCTGAATTTGTTGCATTGCTTTTTTTGTGTTTTTTCTGTGAAATGCACTGTAATACATTTTAAGCCAGTGGGTAGTTTAAATGTTTTATGCTATTTGGGGTGCAGCTGCAATTAAATGCATTCACTTAATGTTGTAGATAAAACATATATGTTATAAGCAGTGCAAGACAAGTTGGTCCAGTCTCCTTTTTCTCTAGCCTCTCAATCAAAGACAGTGGCATGAACTTCCTGTAAGGCAGACGTACTATGTAATTAGCAGCTTTCTCCTTCCATCTCAGCTCCTTTGTTCCAAGGTGATCAATCGCCCAGGGAACGCCTGGGAGCTGGGATAGCAGCAGGAGAAATTGTGTGTGTTTGTGTGAAGGAGGGGGGTGGTCTGGGTCTCATTGCTAATTGAGTGTATTGAGGATTATGAAGGCACTAAACTGGATATTAAATAATCTGTGGCCTCTCTGCTGTCTTTTGGTTTCAGGTGCAGATGCGGCGGGCCATGAGTGGAATACTGAAGAGGAAATTTGAGGAGGTGGAAGCCTCCTCCTCCCCATGCTCTTCCTTGCGGGAGTCTGATGATGAGGTCTCTTGCAGTGAGAGTGGGGACAGCAGCGACAGTGTCAACCCCTCGGCCTCAGGCCCTTTCACCCGTGAGTGCCCGTTTCTTTTAAATTCATGCATTATGCTCAGTGTGTCTAACGTGCGCTACTGATAGTAATATTAATGTCATCATTTCATCTCAAAGAAAACAAATACGCCTGTCTGTTGATAACATAAATTTCCAGGCATAGCTGTGCAGTGGAGAGGAGAGGAGAGGAGAGGAGAGGAGAGGAGAGGATTGTTTGATGCTAAGTCTAGTGCTGTAATAAAGGTAAAGGATGTGAAGGCCACCTTTATCATTAGGAACAGCATCAGTGTACAGGCCCAGCCAGATGAATGAGCTGATGCAGTCTCAAGCTGTGTGCGCAACACTGTTGCTACTGTACACGTAAATGCACCGCTCTCTAAGAACACTGAATAATCATCTTAGTTATCTTCTTATATACATCATATTTTGGATTTCTTTGAGAAAGGGGCAATTAAAATTTTTGCATAAATGAAAAGACCAGCAAATGCACACTGAAAATGAGACATGATGCATGGTGGGTAAAGCTGAGGGCTGCAACTTTATTATTTTCTTTATTGAAAGATATGTGCAATATTTTCTCTCTATAAAATATCACAAAGTCATAATTTCCTCAAGCCTAAAGTGGCATCTTTAAATGTTAGGTTTTGTCCAACCAACAGTCCAAACCCAAAAGATATTCACTTTACAATAATTCAAAACAGAGAAAATAATAAAAAAGTAAAATAAACTAACAGAGCTATAATTCTGTGAAGTCTACCAGCTCTGCTTTTTAAAATACACGTGGTTCAAAAGAATTCTGCTGTAAGACTCTACGGTAACTCTTGACTCGAACTGACTTAGGTATTAAATAATGCAGTCTTAATGGAAAATAAACCAACCACAAAAGACAGGTCTCCTCTGCAGGTTCAAAAGGACGCGGAAGTCATCACTAATAAGTAACACAGTGCACATGTCAATTTAAATCTATAAGAGTTGAGACAGAAAGTGAGTGAAATAGATTATACAGTTGTAGTTTTTTAATCATTTTGGGGGAAGCATCTAGATACTTGTTGGTGCCAGAACGTCTTAATAATGCAGTTCTTAAAGAACAAAAGACAGGAGTAACATTTAGACAGCATGTGTGTGTATGTGCACAATTTGGCTACTTTCGTTTTAATGAAATGCAAAGTCATCATTAAATTGTGTGTTTTGACAATGCATTATTTTTTAAATCTGTATGAATGACATGCAGATGGGTCCCTGTAGGGGACGCAGTAAGGTGCTGCATCCCCAAACACTAAGCCTGGCCTCAGTGTCAGCTGCAGCTGCTGATAGCTAACAGCAGCAAAGGAGCTGTGCACTCTGAAGACTTCACTCCTGTGATGTGACATGTACAGTGATTGACTGTGTTGGCAGAGAGATGGAACAATTAAGTCCTAAGTGGTTATTCATCCCATGCTGTTGTGTTAGGGAGAGGAGGAAAACATCTGTAATAGTGTCTGTTTTTTAGTATATGAGAAACAGTCAGGTCTGAATCTGTCACTTTAAAGGGTAAAGGAGCACTTGCTGATTATAGCACGGCAAACTGCTTGCAAAAAAGGTTTTTTTCTTATAGGCTTTAATGGAGACATCCTCAAAAAAGCTGATTACATAGACCTTAATATATGTTAACTGTTTTGACACCTAAAACAAGCAAACATAAATGAAGCTTGGCTTTGCTCTGTACTGTCAGCCTGACAGCTCTACATCTGTAATGAAATGCATTGTCCCTTTTGCGTGGGTTGGAGAGCTATTGGAACCAGATGGTTTCTATTTGTCCTGTCCTTTCTGATATCGGGGTGAACACGGGGAACACTGCTTCTGTGAACCAGCACTCTTCATCTCTGGGCCAGGCAGGGGATTATTCATGCTCCACTGTTGCCCTCCCCTCTGCCCCTCCCTCTGGTAGAGATCTCCTTAAAAAGAAATGCAGAGGACTTGCATGCCAAGCGGAAGCACAGAGATGTGATGAAATCCTTCCCTGCAAAGCTGTGCTAAGATATGTAGAAGCTGTAGATATGGCAAGAAAGAAGTCCTCATATTCATAGTCATTTATCTTAACAGGCTTTACGTGGCTATTAAAACTGCTCTACTCCAACATGAAATAATGTATGAATGATAAAAAAAAAATTCAGCTGTACTGAAAGTGACATGCAGTGATTTACAATATGGAGCTTTAATTCTTTCCACATTGGAGTAATGGATTGTCAAAAACAGTTTACAAGTAAAATGACAAGTAAATGTCCCACTTTCTTCAACATTCCCTTTTTTCCTTTGCAGCTGACTCAATACTGAAGAGAGAGAAGCGCCTGCGGACGAGGAGGGTGCATTTTGAGAATGTGACAGTGTACTACTTCAGCCGGCGGCAGGGCTTCACCAGCGTGCCCAGCCAGGGAGGCAGCACGCTGGGAATGTCCAACAGGCACAGCTGGATCAGGCAGTACTCTCTGGGTGAATTTGCCCTGGAGCAAGAAAGGATCCACAGAGATATGCTCAGAGATCACCTGAAGGAAGAGAAGCTCAACTCTATCAAACTCAAGGTAAATACTTTGTAATCTGTATCTCTACAAAGTCATAGTTTTAAATGTTTCTGCACAAAGGAATTTATAAGCATTATTCAACCAAAATCAGTATTTTGGTAAGAAAGATTCTTTGTTTGAAACACCACATTGTAAAATAGCTTGGATGTGCCTCCTTCATTTGTTTTCAGCTGACTAAGAATGGCACAGTGGAGTCTGAAGAGGCCAATGCGCTCACGGCAGAGGATATTTCTGACGATGACATTGATCTGGACAACACAGAGGTAGACGAGTATTTCTTCCTGCAGCCTCTTACCACTAAAAAGCGTAGGGCATTGCTGCGCACCTCTGGGGTAAAGAAGATTGACGTGGAAGAGAAACATGAACTGCGGGCAATCCGGATGTCCAGAGAGGACTGTGGCTGTGACTGCAGAGTCTTCTGTGACCCAGAGACCTGTGCCTGCAGCATCGCAGGGATCAAGTGCCAGGTAAAGCCCATGACTATCAGTTTTATCCACGCCCTTGTAAACAGAAAACACTCTCTATTATTTAACGAGAAGGTGCAGGGATCAATGATTGATACAGTATGTTAAAGGATACACTTGGTTCTATCATGTCATAATGCCATTACACAGGTCATCTGTTTATGTGTGAATAAAATGAGCCGCACAGTAAAAGTTATGTTTTCTGTAGGTGGACCGTATGTCATTTCCATGTGGCTGCACAAAAGAGGGCTGCAGCAATTCAACTGGGAGAGTGGAGTTTAATCCCATCCGTGTCCGGACCCATTTCTTGCACACCATAATGAAGCTTGAACTGGAGAAGAGTCGTGAACAGCAGCATGCGCCCCCTGCCAATGGTTACATTGGCGATAACAACGACCTGGGAAGCGGAAACCCTCTCGTTCAGTCCCAGCACAGGTTGGAGTACTCTCTCTCAGAGGCTGTCCCACAGACGGCCAGCATGCACCTGCAGGCCGCCGATGAGATGGAGGAGCAGCTAGATGATGAAGACGAGGAAGAAGATGATGAGGACGAGGAGGAAGAGGAGAACGAAGAGGATGAAGAGGATGAGGAGGATAGTAGCAGTGTTTGCAGCGGTCTATCTGACTCCAGCACCCAGAGCTTGGCTAACAGTGACTCTGAGGACGAGGAGGACGATGATGAGGACAGAGAGAAGTCTGAGAACTTTCAAGACGACATGACAGCCCTGTCAGTGTCCCATACTGAGGTGGTCCCCTTGTCCTCAGTGCTGTGTTACAGCGATGGCTCTGTGGCACATGATAACCACATGAACGGAAACACTTATTTAATGAACTCTTCTTCAGCTGAGTACTATCAGCTGGGGAGCTCCAGCGCCATCTCTAATGGCCAAACCAGCCAACCCAGTAAACCCTACAGGGAAGCCTTAGCATTCCAGGATCCAGTCAGCCCGACCAACGGCAGCATGGCCCAAGGACCATTCAACATGTCTGCTGAGCAGTACACAGACTACTCTAACCAGGCTGAGGAACAATACACAGCTAATCACCCTTTCACTCTGACCAATGGCGTGCCCGCTGCCCCCGCGACCTGCTACACACCTGACCAGGAGAAAAAGATGTTGTCCAAAGCAACGTTTGTGGAGCAGCCTAACAACCACAATCAAACACAGTTTCAAAACTACCTGAACAATAACACCCAGGGTTCCTACAGCAGCCACAGCTCATGTACGACAGATGAACAGCCACAGCAAGAGTCCAGTGTTAATGGACACTCTGACCTGACCTTACTAGCAAACAGTACTAAGAACCTCCCTTTACCAGACCATTGCCCCGAGGTCACAGCTATCTAGTGGGCCTCGTCTTTTGAAGTGTTCTTTCGTCATTACATCTTGAGCCTGACCAAGTGGTATTTTAAGGGAACATAATCATGGCCTTTTAGAATTATCTGACCTTAAATTTCAAAGCAATGTACAGCGCCGTGGTACATTCTCATCTGTAACTATAAAGCCATAGGTTCCTGATGGCAATGTTTTTGGGTGAATAATTTGCCCCTGAAGGTTTCTCCACAACAATGTGTGTTAAACTGCAAGATGGAACAGATCAAAAACATGTTAAAACATCAGTTATGTCATGCTGTGCAATGTATCTTGTAACTTCAGATGTAAAGTTCTAGTTTTAAGCAGATATTGTACTGTAGATTTTTCTATGTCTACGTGTCAAATGTGCAAAAAGGTTTATTGTCAGTTTATTTATTGTTTCTGAATTACGTGTACACGTATATACTGTAAATGTTTTGATAACAATACGCATGCTGTTTTGGGAATCTCAGTGACATTTAGGGGGAAAAATTGCCATTGTTTTATATAAAAATGTGTTGTATACATAATGTACATTTTTCTTCTTCTTTTTGTCACTATTATAAGCTTTTCTATCGTTTTGAAAAGCATGAAAAAGCCTGAATTCTTATTTGTATGTTTGTAATACAATATCAATAGCATACAATGACAGAAATCAATTAACAGCCTTTTGCACTTATGTGTGGGGTTCCAGTGGCATGCAGTTGGTTTTAACTGGTAAAATATGGCCCCTCACTTGTTTTTCTCCACTGTTCTTACAATACCGTGATTTGCAGGTGTCACTACAAATGAAGGTTTATTCTTTCATTGATACAGGGATATTAATAAAGTAGCACTTTGACATATCTCCAAAAGTATGAGGAGCTCTATTCATTAAAGACAACATAACTCTTTATCATTGGATTATCATAAGAGGCTTCGTTTGAAAATCAGTCTCCATCAAAGTTCTGTAGACAAAATATTGACCCAAAATAATGTCAATATTTCATTAATTAACTGGTTATTGGATTTCTGATTCTGAACGCTGTAGAAACTACATTACACTGTCCAATAACTAAGTTTATTGTTTATTGTATGTTTATTCATGTGGATCTGATAATTATGTTGATTTGTTCTACTGAAGTGTTAAGTGCAATAGTTTGACAGTTTTTAAAAGACATTGCCTTTTAGAGGAAATCCTTGGAAAGCGGACTGAGATTGCTTTTAATTGCTTGTCATGGTACTTAATATTTTACCTAAAGCACCATTATCTTAATAAAAAGTATGCCACAGTTTCAGTAATTGTATGTAGGCGTAAAACAAATGTTCAAGGTTGACAATCAAGGCCTATTATCAAACATAATTCATATCAGTAAGTAAGAGATCCACAACTCCTGAGTCACGTGGAGAGCCATTGAAAAAGACTGAAAAGTCAGATATTCAAAAATTGCTTACCAAAAACCTGTAAGTAACCTTTCAACACATCTTACATTTGTGACAAAAAAGGAAATTGGAGTGACCACTGAACAATTGGGGGACTGCAATAATTTAGTGAGTAATTCTACTGTAATATGTTGCTGAAGTTCTTTACCTTGAGCTGTTTGCGCCTGCATGAATACAGATATTTGTCCCTCTTCCAAGCTTGCAAATATCTGCACACATTTTATAATCATTTGCATCAATATTGGAGTTTTGGTGGTTTTCTGTGACTGTGGAGTAGCTGGAACCTCTCATTCCACCTCAGTGGTACAAAAGAAGTGTACAGACTGCTTGCAGGGAATCAGTGGCATCAATATGGCCTATAGTACTAATATAGAGTAATTGTGCCAAAGCATACAGTGTGAGAAGGCTTGATACAATGAGACTGCATCCAGTTAAGAATCCTGTGTTGGATTTTTATGTTCTAGTATTTATTATGAATGATATATTGAAATGTGTATTTATTGTGGTTTACTAAAAGTCTGTATTGAGTAAATTGATTCACTATCTTAAAATTGTCTTTTGTTTCATGCTGGTTGGGAGTTGTAATGCTTCATGTACCTGATTTATTTAATTGTTTTTCTTATTCTGTGAAATGCATACATTTTGCACAAAATGGTAAAATTTTTTCCATGTATTTGGTTTTCCAATTGTAGATAGGGCCAACTTCATTTTTGTTTTGTTTTTTAAACATGGTTTTGAAATAAATTAAAACTGCTAAAAAATTAGTCAAAATTGTACACTTGATTTCTTAGTGCAAAGCGCCCTCTGCAGATCACAGGGAGAAATGAGACAAGGTGGTACTCAGTCCTACCCAACTTAATTTTTATTGACCTAAAAATAAGACCTCTTAATACAAAGTCTAAAAACAAAATAGGCAATTTCCAGTTTCCAAACACACAAGTATTTTACAATATTCCAGAGCCATCTTAACACTAGTGCCTGCACCAGAAATTCATTTGTGGACTCCTGTTTAGAGGAGAGTTTCAGGCATTTAATCAACAAATAGAGCTCCTTCGGTGCGTTCACTTTAAATTAAACATTCCCTTTTGATAAACACCAAAGCATTAAATTTGTTTTAATGAAACAGGTAAACCTTGTCGCAAATAAAAAGAGAATGATGCTTAAAAATCAGTCAAAACATCTGAGTGTTTGTATGTACATACGTATGTTATCAAAGTATTAATTATAGGTCAAATAAAAATGCATTTTAATCTTCATTAACCCATTTAATCTGCAGTCAGCTGCCAGCTAATTAGGTACAGCTAGGTAAAACTTACACATTCCAATATAACAACCCTGCAAAAACTACCTTCATGAACCTTATAATGTTTGTTTTTTCCAGCCTCCAAAATAACTATAAAGTTGAATCAACACTTCTCTAAAACAGATGCAAACTAAAACTGAACATTATAACCTTCATGAAGCTAGTATTTATTCCAGGACTGTTGTATTAGACTGTGGTAGTTAAACTGGCAAATGAGTGCATAGAAATTCTAAAAACTGTCTTGTAAAAGTTTTCTGGTTTGAAGACTAAAACAATTACCTCATGAAAAAATGAATTAAAGTATCCAATCCAACCCTGATCCGAAGATCACAACACTGTAAAAGCCATTATTCTGCATCAACAGAAAACTGCAGCAACCCCACCCCCCATCCCTCCACCCACCCAGTATAAAATGACATCTAAGGAAATGGACGTTAGCAAATAAAAGGTTTTGTAGTATTCCAAAAAAAAGGGACAATGCACATCATACTTGTGATTCAGGTTTTCACTTTCAGTTGCTTTGGTGCATATATTTTGGGATTTTTGTCCAACTTGAAACTCTTGTTTACAGTATATATGAATTACTGTAGGTTTTGTATGATTATGTTTCAGATTTTTACATCACGCTGGAAAATGTTCAGTGTTGGCTTTATATACCAACATACTGCATGTGTTGGTTGTGAAGACTTGGAGTAGTGAAAACATCACAAATACAAAAGAGGCACTTGTCAACACAGTGCATCGTCATTGTTCCAAGAATCTCAGTTCACAGTCTGATAGGGAGCATTGTGTCAATGCGTCCTTCCAGCAGTGGCACACTGTGGCTTCTCCCAAAGTCCAAACTTCCCAGCAGCAGCAGTTCAGTTCTTCTACGTATAAAAATAAATTAAAACTTAATGTCATTAATCTAAAAAAAATGCAGTCTTTTATACTCCTATGTCCTAGTTTGCCTATGCAGAGTAGCTATTTTTAAAGTGGTAGTTTGCACACTCAGACGAAGGACCAGAGCTGGAATCTGTCTGCGGGGTTGCAAAGGGCCAAAGAGGGATGCTCATGACGGGCACTCAGGCACATGTTTGATCTTGAGTTGTAGAACAACTGGTTCTATATGAAGAAAAGACAAAACTATTACTTTCCTAAAAAACATAACCGTAAGTATCAAAATCACAAACTGCTGCACAGAAAATGTAAAAGAACCAACTCACATCCTTCAGTTCCCATTTTTGCTCTGCTCCTACAAATGTGTTGCCGCCTTTATACTGGCAGTCGTCCAGCTTCACAGCCCCCTCTGCCCCGTGCAAACATAGCTCCTTCTGAATGTTGTGTCTAATCTCGTGATGTGTGGAGTACTCAAAATACTACAGCAAAGGAAACAGAAGGAAAAAAATGCCATCAACCACAATGATTCAAGTGAATCACATTTTAGAAGGTACATTTTCTAACCGACCTGGTTTCCTCCTAGTCCATGACATGGGTACATGATCAGCTGTTTCCCACCCTCATTGTCTTCTCCAGCATCTAGACATGAGTCTTTGCCCACATTTTTCACCTACAGAGAAAGAGAAGGGAAGGGGAAAGCAGTCAGAGGAAACAAAATGAAAAACTAACATCCAGTGCAAGCTGTTCAAACAACTTTAGTCTCTGGAGTGCTGTCAGTGGTGTCAAATTGGAACTGCTCAGTACCCTCTGGAGATCCTAAGTGGAAACCCACAGTGGCTAGACAGAGCTCTGAGGTTTGGAAAGATGAGAGCTGGTGGTGGGGTGTGTGATCTTACTGAGCCAAAGCGGAGTGGGTTGAGATCAGGCATGAAGACTTCTGGATAAACGTTCTTCAAATACCATGAGAAGCCCTTGCATTGCAGCTGCGCACGGAGGTCCACTCGTTTGGAGATATCTCCAAAGGCCCTCTGTGAAAACATTGGCAGGCAGGAGACAAAAGTGGTTCCTTTACATTGTTCATCTACGTTAGATACTAACAGGGCTTATTTTGCAGGGTTGACCTAAAATGCAATGATGATCTTTTTATTCTTATAATAATTAGTCACCACCCCGCTCTTTATCACTATTGTGTCATGTCTGAGAAAAACAGTCAGCTACAGAATAACGCCACTTAGGAAATGCTGTGAGTTTTCTGAATAGGGCACCATAGCTATCTGTACCAAATTTCATGACAATCCATCCAATAGTTATATCAAATATTTCCACCTGGACCAAAGTGGTATATTGACCAACACTACCATCCATAGAACCGCACTCATTGTCATCCAGTTACAGAAATAAGACATGACTCCATCGCAAAATTAATGGCATCAAAGAAAAATAGTAATATTCCACTTTGGATTTTTTATTTTACCTAGAATATCACCTTTCTAAAGTCAATGACTCTATTCCAGTGCTCTAATGACTTCTTTGTTGAACAAATTAACTACAGACAAGTACTCGATCACCATTCCTTTTAAACTGAAGCATAGCAGCACATTTAAAAGGACCTGCAAGCACCTCATGCTGGGACCACTAATTATAATGACGAGGATGCGGCTCACACTAGCGCACACTGATAGCTACTACAGTGGATTCCTCGGAACTGTTAACGGCAGCATCTCTCTTTGAAGCCAGTGGGAGAGGGCTGGCCTGCTCTGTGAGGCATAGCCCTAAGGGGAAATGTTTATGGCACCTATGGGACCACATGTTGGGAAATGCTGAGAGCCTGTCATTTACCAGAGCTGACTTCCTTCAGGCCCCTTTTTCTCTGTCGGTTAACAGTTTTCAGCCACTAATAGCCTAACTATTGCTCTCCATTTCAAAGAATGTGTTTCATTTCTACAGAATACACGCATTGAGAATTACAATAGTGAATTGCTATGGTTCTCCCAGTTATTATAACTGTATGCCTGACAAGTAGAAGTGAAAGATAAAGCTGCAAAGTAATTTGCTGCATTTAAAAGCATCACAGGACAGACACGCAGGATGTCAGAGGCGCATTACAGCCAGAAGCAGTACGTACATCTTTCGCCAGCTGCGCAGCTTGCTGGTTACGACGGTAAAAGATCTCCTTGTATTCGTCCATCCAGACCTCCGCCAGTCGCACCTGGTTACGAGCAATCACTTGTGTGCCCTTGGGAAAGGTGTGGGGGCTCTTGGTGCGGAAAACATGACCAACAATGGAACAAGGGATGATCTCCAGCTGCCCGCCACACTGCCACACCTGCAGGTTAATGGGAAACGGCACAGATATAGATAATGGCATGCAGTTAGACAAGCCTATACAGCCATTTGGATACTGGTATGATTCAACAGGCAAACAGGCTCAATGAAAAATCCTGCACATCCAGAATGACAGCTTAGTAATATCTTACCCTAAATGACATTTCAATATTCTCGCCACCCCAGATTTCCATTTCCTCATCATAACTTCCAATACGGTAGAAATACTCTTTCGAGATGGAGAAGAGCCCACCAGCAAATGTGGGAGTCCTATAGAGAAAGAAAAGGTTTTTAATGATTTCTTAAAATAAGCAAGAATTTATATAGTATAAGTTTGATATTCTATATTCATGCACACTTACTTTATAGGGTATGTTTCATCCTTCCTCCTTTGTTTCTCATGATCTGGAAGACTCTCCCAGCCAAAGGAAAGGCCCCAGTCAAAGTTTCCCCGGTTGTGGTTCTGGCCATATGGGGACGGTTTCATGAACTCAAAAGTATTGAGATCAATAGTGGTTATATCTGGACTCACTACTGCAGTGTAGTTCTCGGCTATCCTGGCCAGCAGAGGCTCCAGCCACCCATTAAAGCATTCACCTGTCATTCAACACACACAAATCAGTCACTGTGTCACAACATCTTTCTTAACAAAAGCCATGGCTTTACATTCCAAAACATTAGGAAACATCAGGGTTGTTGAGCAGTGGGTGTGTAAGTAAGGGTGTGTCTAGCATGCAATTGGTTTTAATGTGTGAGTAATATAAGTGGTGTTGACTAACAGTGGGCGTCCAGAAAGGTGAGCGTGTCGCCAGTGGCCACGGAGGCACCCAGCAGCCGAGCGGTGATGAGTCCTTTCCTTTCTCTCTGGCGCACAACACGGACAATGCTCAGCTGCTTCAAATACGCATCAAGCTCATCCTTCAACACATCTGAAAGTATGGGATGGTAAAGTTAGTGACTTAGAATATAAGTACTGAAAAATCTGATGAAATGATATATACGAGTGAATCTTGCTTGGTCTTATATAAATTGTCTCATAAAGATTATTGATAAAGTGTAAATAAATAATATTCACAGCACTCAGCCTGGAACATAAACAAATGAAAAAGGACAAAGTTGTCTTCCTTTCATCTTTAACATCGGACATGACCTCCATCTGTGGCCTGCTCCAAACAAATTACTGAGTTTAGAGTGTCAGATGGACTGCATTCCCAGAAATCTCTCTCCTCTTTAAGCATTTTGTTTCCTTCCTACATCAAACTGTTTACAAGAGTTAACTCTGACTCATTTCTAAGCACAGCCACTGCTAATTCCTCTTAGGAAAGTATTCACTAGCCCCTCGCTTCCTGTTGTAACCCACTTCATGGGCCACAGTAGGAGCAGGGAGCTCCTGTCTGCACATTTCGTGGCACAGCAAAGAGCTGCCCACCCAACATGCTGCATGAAATCGAACCCAAAAGAGAGCAGGGCGGTCCTGAAGGGCCCTATTGAATTTTACCATCCACGCTGGCGTCGTCCACCAGGATGATCTCTTTGAGGAGAATGGCAGGGGAGGTGTGGAGGACACTGTATACTGTCCTTAGCAGAGTGCTCCAAGCCTCATTGTGAAACACAATTATCACACTGGTGGTTGGCAAGGGGGGGCATCGCTTGAAGGTTTGTTCAATACATCTGCAGCGAGAAGGAAAAATAGCACAAAGATCTGACTGTCCTGTACAGTTCCTGAGTGGCACAATAGTCTAGTTATTACATCTGCAGACTCTCCCCCGTGGGGTGTCCATTTCAGCTGTGACACTGCATGTGTGGCAGCCTTTTGAAATACCTGCCACATCAGAGTGGGAGAGACTTTGTAATTCACTCAAATAAGATAGCCAGTACATGGACAGGCTTTATGTCTGTGTCATGTACTGAAATATACTTGGACTTACATGCAGTTGGATGTACTGTAGCTAGCCAAACATAACTGTGCTCTTTTCTGAACTGGCCACAGTAACTGGGCAGGCATGCTGAAACAAAGTCCCAGTCAGAACAATCATCTCTTGTGGTTTCTGCCTGAGACTTTCCTCAGTTGCAAAAAGCAAATATGATGAATGTGTTTGGGTTAGACAGTCAGTTTTGCACTGATCTGTGTGGGTGTTTTTCAGTGTGTGACTTTTAGGTGAATTCTGGGCCAGTGACTCAATCCATGGAGTCCTTGTAATAGTAAAGGAAGAGTACTTCTTGTTCAGCACCAAAGCTGAAACCACTAGGTGGTGCAATTTACATGTTGTTTCTAAATCAAAATAATTTGGTAAATGGAATTAGCTCAACTGTGTTCACTTTTTTTATAAACATGAAGGATTTTTGCACAGCATCACCAAAAGCATAAAGATTGTACAAAGTGACATACTCTGGTGGTCTTGTGTCTGCGCCCAGGTCTCTGCTCAAGGAGATGCGGTCACTGGCATAAAGGTTAAAGCAGTGTTTCTCTTCACCCCTGTCCTTCTCCTTCTGCTCTTCAGGGCTCAGTGAGTCTGTGTGATAAGGCTTCCCAGCTGCTCCGGGAGCAACGGGGTTCTGAGGTGGTCGGTCCAGAGCTGGCCTGAGCTCAGCAGCAGTGTAGTGACCTGGCAGACAGGGCACGCTGTCTGCACTATCCTGCTGCCGCACCGGGGCTCTGATCTGCATCTTTGGCATTGCATCCCTGAAGTTATTGACAGCTCCAATCACCATGCCCAGCATGGCATCCCGCTTCACTACGATATCCTTCAGCCACGGGTCCTCCTCTTGATTTTGGCTCGCCACTTCCCATTGTATGAAGAACACAAACGTAACAAAGACAAGGGCCACTATAACAAGTTTAAGTGGATGCAGTCGCCTTCGGAGAACTCTGCGCAGAGCTGTCATTCTTCTTCAACAGAGAGCAGGCTGGTTTTGGACTGAGGTTCAGCTATAATAAATAAATATATCCAGATGTTTAATGATGATTAAGCAGCACTGATGTAATTATCCAATTTAAAACATTGGGGTTTCAGAAAAAAACACAGGCAACATAGTGATCCAATACTTGTCACTACATTTACATCTTAGTGTTTAAAGCAGTTTTTTTAACTTTTTGTCATTGAAATCAAATAAATCACTTAAGTTGCAGTTCATAGTTAAGATAAAAGTAGCCTGCTGTTATCTACAAATCACATATTTAAAATCAGAAAACCAACCCGTGCTCTGGATTCCTTCAGAGAAAAAACACCACGTACCATGAGTCACTTAACTACAGATTCAGGTTAAAAAAGCACTTTAAATTATTCTTGTAAAACTCAAAGAATGGCATCCTGCTTCCCCGGATATCATATTTTTGTTGCTGTAAGTCCAAAGAAACCTTTCGCGGAGACAAAAGGATTTGCTCTCTGTTCTGCCTTCACAAAACTTCCGTCTCGTTGGAGCCAGGTGAGCTCTTCTCAGGTAGAGGGAGGAGAAGTGTTGGCGCGCCTGCGCAGGCGAGGCTTCTGCGTGTCAAAATCCATACCTGGAATATATGTGAGAAAAGTTAGAAGTGATCCAATCAACACGTTTGGCGGTTTCACTATTTGCCTTATAGCCTGACTTCTGTCCTGTTAAAAAAAAGTAGGATAATATTTGCCAAAATCACAGCTGCATCAACATTTTTCGTGGCAAACCTGTTAGCCTATTGCGCGAAAGTTAGTCTGCAGTCACTTCGTCTTCAGGAATAGCAATCTGCAGACTGTGTTCTCCACGGAGTTCCTCCGGTTCAAAAATGGTGTCATTAATAGGATTTGTTCAACTGGTCATTCACTGGGGCAGTTGCTGGGTTACAAATAACGGAGGAATGCGCTATACCCCACACACACAGCCCACCGCGTCCAATCAGGGTCTCTCAGAAAACAACCACATCTTGCACATACAGCGTCAACTTGAGGGAAAACGCACATGGTCAAGCTTGCATTTGGAAAAGTGAGTCGTCGTTTCGCTTGGGAGCTGCTTGGATTATTAATCACATCTGAGCTTTCCTTACTACTGATACAAGTTGTAAAAACTGACACTCACCACCGGTCACTGTAGTTTATCTAGTCCTTTAATTCCCCAGGTTCCCCACAGCGGATGGTCTTCATAAAGAGTTGAATGGTTGAAGGAGTCGAGACGTGGATTCCAGCCGCAGGGAGCCTGCTCTGGTGCCCAGTTTGAAGTCTCTCTGCCTTTGACTTGCACAGTGACTCCATCTGTAGTGACTGTGTTCCCCAGCACTTCCTATCCACGGCAGGCATCCAGTTTGTGTGCATTAAAATGTTCAGAGTGCCCTACATTCCCCCCTCCAGTCACGCTTGTAAATGTCTATGTGGCAACTGTCTGTGGGGATGCTGATGATATAAATTGTTTTAATCAGGAGGGGGCATTATGCTTCTAAACGCATCAATTCAATCTTGAGAAAACAATAAGGTCAAAAGGCCCCCACCATATTTCTAAATAATTTTATTTTAAAATAGAAATGTAAAAGCAACAAATACATTTATCTACATCTTTATAATATTCATCACAAGATAAAATATTTTAATATTGATTTCGACATAAATATACTATATCATTTCAAAGACAACATGTATGTCATGTATAAAATAAAAAATAGTTTGTCTAACAGAAATGTGAGCCCATTTAAATTTTTGATAAAAGAAGCTTTAATGTTCTTTAGAAAGTGCCCTTCTGCAAGACCCCATTGTTCCTATGCTACAAAATCAGAATTATTGTGGAGTTTGGCTTTGTAAGGAAAGAAAAAGCTTTCAGCTGAGTGTGTGCCCGAACCCCTCTGCACTGTTTCCTCTCAGGTTTGCCAGCACCCAACTATTCATATACTCAAAACAAATGTACATAGCAATGTGTTCAAGGGGTTTTCCCCAAAGAAATAATACACATAACTGCACAATCTTTTAACTTGACAGTAAAAGCCAAACAATAAAAGTGGATTCAATCAAAGTAACTTAATTCTCTTACAGAAACATTGTCTCTCTCTCTCTCTCTCTCTCTCTCACACACAGTTCCAACACTAAGATCTTAGAGCAGCACGAGCTTTGTCCAGGATGTCCTTTCTCATTCTCGGATAATTCGGATGAGCAGCCAGAACCTGTGGACGGAAGCAAAGATGATTTCACGGGATAAAAACAGATCTAATCTGTCAAACTGTAAACATCCACAGGTGGCTCACCTTGTGACACACATCTATAGCATCAACGTGCCTTTTTGCTTTCAAGTAGTTGAAAGCAAGCTTGTATCCTGATAAAAAAACAGATATTCCATGTTAGAAAAATACTTCTCATAATCCCTTTTCGTCCTTATAAATAGAACTGGACCTGTGATTTTGGTTGACACACCAATAGTTGGGTTAGTTCGATTTCCATATTTCCAAGCCAGTTCATAGTTGAGTGCTGCATCACGGAATGCTTGCTCTTTTTCCATTATGTAGCCCAGATATTCATAAGCTTTACAGCATGACTGTGGAAAAAAAGGGCAATTATTATCACAATGAAATTTACATAAAGTACGGCCACTACATTATAAAGTAACACAAACCTCCAAAAATAAGGGGTAAAGTTTTTTTTAAAAGAATTGCACTACCTTGTGAACCACATCATATTCAAGCGGTGACAATATTTTCAGGCTGACCTTGTTATGATTGAGGCATCTCTTTAAGAGGTCCCCGGCCATGTCATACTTCCCCGAATGGATGTAAATGTCTGCCAAGAGCAGCCAGCTCTTCTCAAACTCATCGGCGTCAACAATGCTCCAGTTCATCTTAGCTATGCGTTTGAGCTGGTTCCTGGCGCGGGGAGTTTGTTTGAGCATCATATAAGCTGTCGCCATGGCCAGCAGTGCCGGCACATGGTCTTTCTGAATTCAATCAAAGAATCCTGGTTAGATGGGATGAATCTGACAACTCTTCCCCCACTATCCCATTTCCATTTGTTTACAGCAAAACCACACCGACCTCACTTCAGTAAATAAAGTTAAATAAGAAAACATAATGTTAAAATCTAACAAATAAAATTCACAAAAAAAACTACAACTGTACAAGCAATGATATACTGTGCACACTCCATTAAAATTCAGCCTGATGCAGTGTAATGTGCACTTTATGACCAAATGGAATGACTGACATTAAGAGAGAGTATGAAATAATGCATGCTTCCTGGTGTGGCTATATTTACACAAGAGAGAGTGATGTAACTCATGCACACCATCTGGAGTTTACTTACCTCATTGTTTGCAATCTCAGTGAAAACACTGAGGGCTTTCTCTACATTGGCCTTCTGCTTAGTCGCCAGAAAGCAGTAGTTCTCCAGGATGCGGAGCTGTGTGTGTCCACCTGGTGTCTGAGGCTTTAACTCCTTCAGCAGCTTCTCAGCTGTTCTCACAGCAAGCTGCTCGGACTCCTGCTTCTCTGTGGAGTTCCTGATGAGAGACGGAGGTGAGCATTAGAAGTAAGTCTGTGGGTTAAAGGGATATACACACATACTCTTAGTATGTTCCAACTGCCACTCACCCAATTTCACCATCTAAATTCTCAAATACTTCTCCTCCTATGATGTCATTGTCAGGGTTTAGGTAGATTTCAATCATGCTATAGACAGCGTTTTGGCCCCAGTCGTTGTCTTTCCGTGCTTTGTTGAAGTGTCGCAGAGCATCATTAGGTTCTCCTGTGAACCTGAGCATCAAGAGCAAGCTTAGTCACTTATCTTAAAACACATGTCGCCTTTATTCCGAGGAAAGACTTTTCCAAACTTACCAAAGATAAAGTCCTTTGCAGTAGTTGAACCCAGGGTCAAACTTGGTCCTGGAAGAATATTTTTCCGCCATATCAACAAATCTGGGAACTTCTTCCAACTTCCCAGCCCTCCTCAGCAATTCAATAAGCCGTGACAGTGTTAGGTAGTTGTCTGAAAGCAACAGGTGTAAGTTACTATGCTTTCCGTGTAGAGAAGATCAAATTATCGGTGTTTGAAACGTGGCTCTGTTGTACCTGGTTGACGCTCCAGGAGTTGCTGAAAGTGGAAAACTGCCTGTTCATAGTCCTGCTTCCTAAACATAATGTCAGCCATCATCTAAAGGACAAACATATGTGTAATATAACTTAATGAATTAGTTCCATAAAAGGGTATGGTTAAAACTGTGGTGAAATACAGACAGAACAAACCAGGGTTGCATCTTCATTAAACTGATCATTCTTCAAAATGATGCTGCATTGGTCCTGGCACGCATCAACCTCGTCTAGAGTAAGGTACAACCGTGCCAACTCCAGCATTACCTATGAACAGGGAGTGCATTCATTTGAATTCATGGGACTACGTTCTTGGTAGAATCATGTAGATACATCAGACCACTCACTAAGATCACAAAATTTCAAAAACACAAGCACCAGACTCTAAAAGATGCCAGTGCTTGTTAACCACAGCTGCAGTTGAGTACACAGGACGTTTTTGATTCAGCTGCACTGACCTTGCGATCGGTCTCACAATACACAAGAGCTTCTTTGTAGAATTTGACTGCTCTCTCATAGCCCCTCTGACTTGTGTAGTGTTTAGCGATCTCAGCGCAGATCTCGGCAGCAAGTTGCTTCTGCATGGGGACAGCGTCAGGCTGCTCCAACTGCACTCGCTTCAACACCTTGGCCTGCACATCCCGTGCCTATACACAGCAAAAACACAACCTCATTTTCAAGACAACAATTAGCATCATCCTTATCATCTCTGTAGGAACAATTAAAAGAATATTGAAATACAACAGTGTGCATGATATGCATGATATACATCATGCATACATCATGCATATCATGATATACATATATGATATACATGATTATATATATATATATATATATATATATATATATAATATACACACACACACACACATAAGTGGAGCCACTTACTCTTTGTAGGGAAAGTAAAGCTTCGTCATTTTTGTCAACCTTATTTTGGATCTTTGCTAACAGGACCAGATAACGGCAATCATCTGAGAGTGCCAGCAGTTCATTCACTGGGTAGGTTAGAAGTTAGAAACACAACAAAACAATAAACAACTATAAACAACCAGTAAACATTTCCCAAAACATATTTAAGAGACGTTAAAATTTGCATTCAATTCAAAGCAGTTTGCCATTGCCAAAAACAATATTTGCAAATATTTTCTTTCCATCTTTGCATCAAGTTATTTATAGTTGAGCATGTTTTGCATCATGTCTGTGCACAAACTATCATCAAGACTAGATTTTCTTATTCTTACTCATTGTGCTGCTTGACATCAGGCCTGACGTGTGTGAAATACTGTGGCGTCTTAAGTACCTGGTTCATGGGCCAGAGCTTCATGCAGGACCCTCTCACAGCGCTCATGTTGCTTCATCTTCAGCAGCAGCTCAGCCAGGTCATAGCGCAGGAAGTTCTGTTGCTCAGTCTTCAGGGCTGCTTCATAGTAATTTATTGCCTGTGTGTGACATCAGTCTTGTGTCAACACCGGTTATTTTTTCTGAGTGAATTGTGTTTATCTTCAAATGAGTGCACAACACAAACCTTGATGTAGTTATGAGTCTTCACCAGGGCTTTCCCAATCTTGCTGGCTAAAGCGCCGTCTTTGGGGTTTTTCTTCAGAGCATGCTCATAAACCTCAATGGCTTTCTCTGGCTGAGGATAAACACATCAGAGGATATGTGGTGTCACAAGTTGTTGTCGGCGTGAAGTTTTTATAAATAATCTACAAGAAGTCTAACACGTTTGATTATTATTATTTTACCTTTGGGTGAAACATTGTGTGGTAACTATTAATCCTGTTTCCTCCTTTATATTGCCTACATAAAATATAGTGTGACAATCTTCTACTGTAGTTCTGATCTAGTAATAAACTGTTTATTATTTTTGTTAAAGCTTCTGTTGGAAGGTGTGCTGCTCAATGATCCCCTTTGAACTACCATACATACCATCATAATTAATAATTGATTCTAGTCCTAAACATAGCAGTTTTAGCTGATTTCTGTTGCAGGACTTGAAACAGTTTGCACTCCCTCATTACTCACAACACATTATTTTCCCGAGACATTTAAGTTATCCTCTCATATTTAAGATGATGACTTGAAAAGGTGTCCACAATTTTCCAGGTTTTCCAGGACACATCCAGGACACATGGGAAACTGACAGTAGGCCGAAGTATTGAGATTACTCCATTTGAACTCTGCCAAGAAGTGGAAGTAGACTTGCTCACTTAATGCCAGTGAAGGTGTTGACAACTAAGTCGCACTAATTCAGTCTTTGAGATACTCACTCTGTCTGATTATTAAAAATGGGGACACCCTGTGTCTAAACAATATTTAGCAAATTGTAGATGATGTTTCACAATATAACATCTCAGTTCGATTGCTTACTCCTCCACCAGAAATGTGGTCTTTTCCTGACCTGTCATTAAAAGGCTCCTCATTCAGAAATATGTGCAGTAGTCTTGTGGAGCTTTCCTTCTGTGTTTTCTATAATTTACAGCAACACATCTCCATTGATATTCTGTTTCATTACACTGCTCTCAACTGCAGGGCATGGACTGGAAGAGAGAGGCCCTGTGTTCCTTTTAGACTAATCATCTAAGGTAAGACCTTGGTGATGAACTTCATTACAGATCCAACACAGCGCAGACAAAGGGAAAAGATCTGACAACCACGAGGCTCCTTTAGTTGAATGGTACAAACAAGAATGTATAATAAGACTCAGAACAATAGTGATTACTTTACACAGAGGCTACACATTTCTATAACTCTTCTATTTATAATCTGTCTATAATGGACAGCTTTTCATTACACCTTTGCGTTTAGCTATTTTGTAATAGGTATAAAAGACTTGATCAAAACATAACTAGTATTAGACAAGATACCACAAAAATGTGGTTATTTGAAGTACATCACACTTTTAAAGCCATTCCAAGTTCCACACAAATCAACCGTTGTGAAATAAAAATATGATCATGGATTATATTTCCCACTTACTTCTTGAATGTTCATGTAGGCATCACCTAGTAAGAGGTATGTGTGAGGGCTGGGCAGCTTCTCCACTATTTCTCTGGAGGAAAGACAGAGATATCACTATCTTCATTATCTAGACATACAGTCTACCGGCCCCTGCTAGTCTGCTGTTCCGTCATGCTTTACTACATCTCAGCTGCTAATACAAGTAGCATCAGAGACCAGCAGAAGACTAGATGCAATTGTGCACATTTCATCTTCATTTCATGAATGGCTTTGGTTAAAAATCTTATTTGATTTACTTTATGTTTGTGGTCTTTTAAAACCTACTACAGACTCGGCTGGAAGAAGGTTGGTGCACTGTGGCTGAATATCCAAGAGTCATATGTTTAAGTTTCAGCCATTACTGTTCAGACAAACATTTACAATGCATTTAGTATAGTCGCTTATATGTTTAGCCACTATCTTACATCAAGATCACTTCAAGATTTCAGTATGCTTTGTCTGTTCATTCAGATCCAAATTTACTGCTTACCTGTAACAGCTTGCATAGAGACGTTTCTCTTTTCTGTGGTTCAGATATATGTCTCCCATTTTCTCCTTTGCTTGGACATAGTAGGGCTGCTCTGGGGTAATGTTTCTGAGCATACTCAGTGCCAGCTCGGTGTCACCACGCAGCAGGGCCAGGTCTGCATTGGCAATAGTGACACGCAGCTCCTCAGGGGTTCCCGAGAACTCATTTATGGCATCCTGCATCACCTTTGCTGCTTCATGCTGAAATTTTAAATGCATTCGCATTTTTACACTGCATGTTTTTCTTCAAGGATGATTATATATGTGAAAACCCAACGACACTATTGGGATGAAACCATTAAAAGGTACTCACAGCAGAGTACAATACAACACTATTACACATAAACCATAAAGAACAATATCTAGAGTGCTTTAAAGAGTACTTTCCAAATAAACGAGAGGGTATCGTGTAATGACATCAAAACCCACTGTTTTACCTGTTCTCCGTTGAGCCACAGGGCCTCAGCTAACTCCAAGAAGACAGAGACACAGTCAGCAGGACTCAGCTCAGTCTTCTTGTTCTTAGACTTGGACGTGGATCCAGCTCTGCGGACACCTGGAAGACTCATGGCCATCTGCAGTGTCTGAATAGCCTCCGCCAGCTCACCCATTTTCTTCTTAGCCTGAGCCTGGATCAGGTGGTACAACGGGTGTTCTCGAATCTGGAATAGACAAGAAGTCATGACCCATTCACACATGCGATCCCTGTCATTGACCAATATTAATATTGTCCAGGTTTTTTAATAATTCTGTGGTTGAGTTTGTGATTGTAGCAAGAAATAACATTAACGTCATTTTGATCATCCCAATCCAGCTTATCTGTCACTGATGACACTGACATTGATTCTGTATTAACCTGACTCACTCTTAAACCACTGCAGTTTTTAATAAGCCCAAACCTGACTACATAATTGTTTGTTGGCATTCAGCAATACACACTGATAATCTTGTCACTGCCGACAATATCTTTAAAGTTCCTCTCTGTGGAGACAAAGTACAATTACTGAATATGATTTTCTTCTTCCTGTCCCCTAAATCCTTTTCTATATTACTTGCCTATGAGGACAAGCTGACATGCTCCTGAATGTTACAGATAAAGGAGGCAGAGCTGCAATGTATCTGTACATTTGCCGTGGGCCAAATAAGAGCCTGAATGCACACTGTCTTGTAAACATTTAGCAGCCAATAATACTGTCCATGTCGATGGTGATCTTACCTCAAAGTTATGGCTGAGGCAGAGTTCAAGAGACTGGGAACACAATGTGAAGTTCCCCTGCAGCAGATGGATCTGTGCCATTAGCAGATGAGCATCAGCATGAGAAGGACACTGGTCCAGACAATGTTGAAGACTGCTCTGAGCAGCGTCAATGTCACCTGAATGAACACAATGGCAATGCAGTTTCAAATAGCATTTGCAGAAAAGAAACCAAAACATATTTGAAATGCAATGCTCACCAGACTGATATCTGACTTTGGCTAGCAAGAAGACTCCTTGAGGGAGACCTGGCACAATCTTGACCACTGTATCCAACAATGTGGAACAGTGCTGGAGCTGAGGAGCAGGAGGCTGGCCCTGGGCTGGAGGCTACAACAAGAATAGTACAATCTAATGCAAAGATTCTCAAACTTTTTTTAGTTAAGGACCAATAGCGATGAGTATCCTTGTCATACCTTAGCAGGACAAAGTGCAAGATACTCTTTGACAATCTCCAACAGGAAGTCAGGGTTCAGCTTTTCAAAGTACTCCACTCCCAGAGGCAGACCCTGCAGTGTGGAGAAGTGTGTGTCCACTGCATCATTCAGCAGATTGGTCACCTCTTCCTGGGGCCGGCGCCTTTTCACTGCCAGAACGGCACGTAGGTACAGTAGCTCCTAATGAAAGGAAAAAAGTAATGAATTAACAGGAGGAGAAAAGCAAAAATTGTTGGATAAAAGAAGAGGTACAAGAAAATAGCAGGGAAGAAAACCTCACAAAGACAAGTTGGATCAAAGACACCAGAAAAAAAACAAAAAGTCTCCCAGAAAGAATAATTGAAGAAAAAATACTGAATACTGCCAGGCGCAGCTGCTGCCTATCCTGCCAGGTGCTCCTGTTTAGTGCTTTTCAAACTTTTTTTAAAAGCATAATAAATTACTCTAAACCATGATGAGCCTCTTCCTCTAGGATACTCTTAATAAAGTGAAAGACATTTTATGTTGTCTGCATTTCTAAAAATACATTACCCCTGATTTGCCAATAGATTGTTGAATCTCTGTGAGAAATTCCAACTGTTGTTCTGCATCTTCAAGATGGCCCTCTATCAACTGGCAACGAATTATACCTGCAGAACCAAAATAAAAAATGTTACATCAGAAATTGAAAATGGTATGTAGTTTCATGTAGACAACATATTAATAACTGTAACACGTTACCAGTCAAAGCAGAAACACTTGTCTCATCCAAAGTCATGGCAGTCTTGTACCACTTCATAGCCTCCTTGATTCTGCCCTGAATCACCATCTGGTAGCCCAACTCTGTGGCTAATTCTGAGTCCCCTGATGCCACAGAGAAGGCTCTTTCCACCATCCTAAACGTCTGCTCAATCACTTTCTCATTTCGCCCACACTGAGACGAAACAAAAACAAGAAAAGCCATGAATGCTTAAATTCCAAAAAACTCTTCAGAAGTAAAGAGAACCAAAAATGTAGCATTAAGGATTTTAAAGAAATACTGAAAATTGTCTTACAACACGGGTGAAGGCTAGAGACATCCTGTAGAAAAGCTCTGGGTTGCGTGGTTCCAGAATCTCCAAGCTGCTGATGAGGTTTGAAAGCTGCTTTACTGACTGCCAAGGGAGATATAAACACTATTTCTGTAAATTGATCAGCACTTTGCCACAACTCCATCACAAAAGTCAGTATTTACAAGTTTATTTTGCAAGTTCAAAGTATGAAAGTGTGAACTTTACCTCTGTAATATCTCCATCTCTACTTAAAGAATGTAGAGCTAGCATCCGTAGTGCCTCCAGGTTATTTTTATCCTTCTGTAAAAGTCTGAAATATGACACAAGGTGCTGGGAATGAAGTCCATCTTCTACACTTAATAAGCTTAGATTTCTTTGATTGATAGTAATAGAAAATCTGATACTGCTGCAGTACTGTATTGAGCTCCCAGACAAATAACATTAAAACTAAAAGGAATTATGAAGGCTGCCAAAGGATGTAGAGTATACTGTGTGGTGCCTGCACCTCTCCCACTTCACAACATCCCAGTGATGGCACCACAGCGGCTCAAAACTCAGTGCAACTTGAGTAATCACACTTCCTCCTGTTCAAAAAACCTGAAGCAGCGCATCCTTGGAAATGTATTAGACTTCTGCACTTTGGCTCAAAGGCCTTTTTATGCTGTCTGACACTGGCCAAGGTCCAGAGGGGCAAGCACAAACAATGGTGTAATCAGTATGCACTGGTTTGAGGCATCACACTAGTGTTTCATTTGCACTTGAATGCTAAGCCATTTGTAAAGGCAGACTGTTTTTTCTGACATCCATGGTGGTGATTACAAATGTTTCTTGTGCTTTATGATCTCACCAGAGACATTGTAACGCTTCCTCCGGGGAAGAGAGCCCAGATAAGCTTGTACTATGAGATGTGACCTGTGTATGATTTGGGAGAAAGCTCCCAACCACCTCATCAATTACCTGTGTGCTGCATCTATGGTTTGCTCCCAGTCTTGAAGGCTGAGCAGCAGTTTCATCTTCTTGATGAGGGCAGGCAAGTACCCAGGGAAACTAACAACGACCTGGTTAACCATCTCCAATGCTCCGGAGTAGTTCTGACGATATTCATAATATTGTGCCTAGGACAAAACAAACATCACCAAGAGTATGTTATCATACACTCAGGCTAGTACAAAACTATAACTATTATTTAATATGAATGAAACGTCTAAATGTAATAAACCTATCAGGAACAACAACAATGGAAAAATATTTAAGTGACAGAGGAATAATCCAATTACTGTACTGTCCAAAAGAACTACAAGAGATTTCATATGATGATGGGAATAGCTGAACTAAACAGTAAACATGCACAAATCACTGTGATGGCAAGGGACACATTACATGCAACACTGAGTCACACTAACACAATAAGTACTGTAAGAGGCATAGGAAATGTGAGAAATGACAGCATCGCAACATTCTTCCTCAATTACAGCTGAGGAAGACTATTCAATATGGATTTTTAATTCCTATCTCACCTTTCCCATTAGGGCAAAAGCATCTGCTCTTTCTTTCAGTCCCTCATCAAAGTATTTTCCAGCCTTCCTGGCGTAGGCGTCTTTACCAGATGTCACATCTATCCAGGCTTTTAGGATTATTCCCTGTACAACACATATCAATCTACATTTTACAAAAATGCAAACAGTCTACATGAGAAGCCAGACTGCCCCTCTTATCATTACATACATTCCAAGACTTTGATTATCAATGGAAAAGTATTACTATTCTCAAAAACAAGACATAAATGCAGATCTCACCTCTCTAGAGCCACTGGAGAGTTTGATCATTCTCTCTGTGTACTCCCTTGCCTTATCATTTCGCCCTAACAGCCAGAGAAACATCCCAGCATAGTACAGACTCTTCGGAGATGCACTTTTGCGATCCTCTTTGACCTTAGCATCAAGTTCTTGAATTACTTCTCTGTCTGTGAATACAAAGACTCTTATTAGAATATTACAAACAAGTGTGTCCTGTCTGGGCAAACATCTGTGACATGAATAAAAAAGACTATGCTGGCCTACCTGGGTTTGTCTTTTTTTTCTCAGCATAGACAAGGGCCATTAGTGTGCAAAGAGACAAGTCTTGGCTATCTCTTATTGTTTCCAACTCTACTGAGGCTTCTTGAATTCGATCTGCAGTAAAGTAATGACAAAAATGCATGTATGACAGATGGCAGAGACTAACTAGAAAAGGCCCATGCTAATATGTCACACTTAACTTACCTTGCATAAGGGTACCATATGCATGGAAAAAAATGTAGATAGGATCATTGCTGAATTTCCTCTGAGCTGCTGCTGCAGCGTTTATAGCGTGATTGAAATACTTTTCATAGCAATAGTACCTGATCATAGCCTGTGGAAAACAGAAAGAGGCACGGAGTTTGTAGTTTACAGGTGGTAACTTTTAATCGCTATTTATCACATGCTGCAAGTTACAACCAATGTCCCTTTAATAACATAACACAGTAACATAGAAACCAAAGTTAAAAGATGAAACCTGTCTTTAGCTGCCTAAATTTTAACGCTAGCTAACTTAACGTTAGTAGGTTAAAGCCATTAACGTTAGTTAAGTTAGCCGATGTCCTTCTTCACCACGTCCAAAAGCTCACGTTAGTATTAATGTTATACATTTTTTGAAATGTCTTAAGAAAATTCCTTTCACATTTGTAGTAAACTCACTTACTAGCTTAACGTCTCTACATAATTTTGCCACTGTCCTGACTGGCTGCAATCCAACGTTAACGTTATTATAATAGTTAATTCAGACTGGGTGAGTAACGTTAGGTCGCTTTTATCTGGAGCCTTGCGCGCTTACATTGCATTAAAACATGCTCGCTTACCAACACCGTTTCTTCATCCTCCATCTTGAATGAGATGCTATGTGCTTAAACAGTAACTTAAAACGTAAAAATTACTGCTGATTTAGCCGGGTTGCATTGTACTTATAAGAACGATATTATTGCAGTTTTCGTTGTCTTATCGCCATCTTGCACCAACTCAGTTAGTGTTACCCGGTAACTAAGTAACAAATGCGTGTGGAACAGATTAGAGTCCCTTATTTTTGACTTTCAGGATCCCCTGCCGTTCCTGCTTTGTGTATCCAGCCTCCTTCACTATGTTTGATTGGTATATCCAAATCCCAACCTTATTTCATATTGTTTGTACATCCTTGATTGTTTATTTAGTAATGTTTGATGGGCGATGATTGGTAAACAGTGTTGGGTATCTCAGCCTGGTAGGAAGCCTGAGAGACTAAGCTGGGGAAAAATTACACTATGCCCTAGACGCCATCTTTAAATTTGAGACGCCCTTTGCCTTTGTATCTCCAGGTGGCGCAGTCATCCTTTCATAAAATGTGATGCTATGTATAGGCCGACTATAACTGCTACTATTACTACTAATAGCCCAATAATAAATACTATCTAGCTGATACTCTGCAAAACATCTATATTGGATAATATAGGTATAATCAACTGAAGTAATTCACAATTCAGATATGGTGAAGGGTTAAGGGGAGGATACTGTGTGTTTAAATAAAAAGGAACTAATTGATGAATTTCACTATGTGCCATGATTTTATAACATAGCATGCTTTGACTTCTACGGCATTTGAAGTAACATTATGCTACAGAAAAATATTGCATGTCAAGTTATGTTTAACCTAGGCTACCTTGAATATATGGAAATAATTTGAGGGAGGTCAGTGGCTTGGATTAGCCTACACTCACAAAGTTTGGATTAATGTGGTCAGTGGGCTGGTCAGCAGGCCTTCTGTTTGCACCATCCCAGTTTAGAAAATAAATTTAAATGTCAAGATCTTATCTCATTATTGTTATTGTGTAACATAAACAATATTATTGGGCAGCTAATAAGAAAATAAGGTTACCTATTAACACATCTTTACGTAGTTTACCATGTGCAGTGGAAACATATTTCCATTCAGCCAATGGTAATTGGTGGCCCAGTGTTATGCAACACCATGCATTGAACTCTTGATATCTACAGTGTTGAGTCCATGACAGGAGCAGCCAGTGTCCAGCATGAGTTCAACTGTTCCAAGAGAGACCTTTCCATGCGTTGTCAGATACTATTTAGCACTAACTCTGGCACATAATCATTACTCTCTGCGGCACACATCAATGGAAGAGTAAATCAGGTTGGTATCGAGCTCTGAGCATGTGCAGCAATGGGAAATGTCTGTGTGCTGTACCACACAATTTAGCTCACAGTTTTGAAGCCATATTGTGAGAGGCTCTTTACCAGAATAAAAACACATGATAAATAATATGATCTATTTAATTTAAATTATTTTGTGTTTATTGATGCATTAATCCAAATGAAATAAATTTTAACATTACTCATACAGAGTAGTTACATTGTAGATAATGAAGGTGTTGTACTGAGCAAAGCACAATAAATACTGCATGTGTTCTTGCACTTACAAAAAATGCAGTTGAAAACCTATTAGAGGAAAGACTGTGGAATATGTATCCCCTGGGATATACTGCTATAGCATTCTAATGGCTATATCCATTGTGGTTTGTACAGACAATTATTGATCAAAGAGCCATGAGCAATAACACAAGTAGCTCACTGCTAATGAGCTTTTATTTCTTTTTCCATATATGTTGCAATAAAAATGTTGCTTGACATTTGATTGCCTTACACTTCAGTGCACATTCATACAGTATAGGAAATGTACCCTTGTAAACATTCAATAGGTATTATATTGATGGTCAGGGACTTATATTTTCTTACATTTTTGCAGTAGCTATACTTTAATATCTGATGAAACAGAAACCGAAAATGAGAAAGGATTTGTACAATCCTCTGTTGTATTTCTACTTGGCATGGTGTTGTCTGTAAACAGAGGTATTTGTGTTTGTGTGTTATCATATGGCGCCGCAGACAGCCGCCTCAGGATTACGCTCCGTAGTGCTTTTTGTGTTTTTGTTAATTCTGATTTTATTTTATTATTATTTTATTATTGTGTTATGGTACTTTTTATATGAGTAAGCACATCATGAGCAATGTGCAATCCTGAGTCAAATTCCGCGTATGTGTACACATAGCCTACCTGGCAATAAAGCTGATTCTGATTCTGATTCTGATTCTGATTCTAAGGGAGTGGTTCACTGTAAACTGTGTATGTGCGATTTAGCGGTTGAGATAAAAAGTTAGTGTGTGTGTTTGTCTGTCTGTCTGTATGTATGTATGTCTGTCTATTAGCACTACGGGAAGGTAGGGGGTACTCACCACTACCTATTCAATGGGATTTTCCTCCAATCTATCTACAGCAAACACAATTACAGAGCTGTTATGGGTAGCATTCTCAGATTTCTCTCTGATTTGTTTTTCACCCAGCTCCTTCCAGCATGCCAGTGGCTAGATCCC
Organism: Micropterus salmoides; assembly: GCF_014851395.1. Taxonomy (NCBI): domain Eukaryota; kingdom Metazoa; phylum Chordata; class Actinopteri; order Centrarchiformes; family Centrarchidae; genus Micropterus; species Micropterus salmoides. The sequence continues at coordinate 13,990,689 of NW_024040596.1, read as the reverse complement.
AAGCCAAATAGACATCCTTTTACATATAACATGTCCATATATTATTCCCCAGCTCCCGAGACTCCAGGGGTGGGGACGGTAGACCAACTTCCGACCTCCCACCCTAATGCAGTCTAACAAAGGAGCTTGATGTCATGTTGCTGGGCAACGGCAAGGAGAATCTGCAGAATCACTCTTGATTTACTGGTCATTAAAATAGGCAATCTGCTGTTGCCATCACTGGAGCTGTGTGCTGGTTTCAGTCATAGGCTACATTTCAAAGTATATTGGCTCTCTTACATCTATTGGGGGATGACATAACAGGCAAAATTTTTTTACAGACTAAGAATCTTTTGACATCTAAATAATTGCTTTTGTTATAATGTCTTGAGTTCTGAGGGCATGCTACATTTATTTAGCGACAGCTCAATTGTTCTGCTCACTGGAAACAACATGTGAGCCATAAAGTACTGTGAGTGGGTGTGGCGCAAACTGATAATCGCATCATCTGTGAGACAGAATTGCAGGAATAATTAGCACTTTGCCATCAGCCTCGTGTTTACTGCCCTCAGGATTCAGCAACCACAATAGGAAAGCGATGTTGGACTGTAATGAATATTTGGACTATTATTAATAATTAATAAAAATGTTCTTTCCACTTAAGATGCTAATAGTTTCCGGCAGGAGCCACAAAGCGCACTCAGGAACAAGATTCTAGCTTTAGCACAGATGTTTGCTAAAACATATTGCACACTGAAAATTAAACTTAAACCTGCACACATTATGAGTTTTGAAGCTCCCTCAATGGCCAGGTGTGACTCAAATATTTTTGAGATACAGTTATTGCAATGTCACTCAAGAGGGTTTGCTTAAAGTGCTTTCAATATCCCAAGAGATTCAATAGATCAATATCAGTTCAAGCATTTACAATTTTAGGGCTCATTACATTTGAAAGGGTCACTGATAACATCAACATTTTACAGGTCCTGAAATGACAGTAATGCTCATTGTGTTTGGTAGATATCCGCATTGTAACAGTCATAAAGCTTATAACTGTAAAAGCTGATGCTTAATTCCTCTAAATGTGGTTAGCACTTTAGATCCATTTTTCAAAAATAAAATCCCCTCACTCGAAGCTATCAGGGCAGTCTAATGATTATCTATCAACTTCCTTGAGATATGATTATGAATCTGTGCCCTGACATTAATGAGATTAATAGGTATTATGATTAGCCTACACATAGTTTGGTCTTATATTATTGTATTGTAACTCAAGGTGATCTTGGATGATTGCAGGTTTTTAATATTTGTAGCTTACTTATTATTGTCAGCTGTATTTATTTATTTATCACAGAGAGGTGCATTTATCCATTATCTTACTTATAGTAACATTGGATTTTTATACATGTGTGGTGTACTGTTATTCTTTTTGTCTCTTGCATTTCCTGCTGAATCTGCTTTGTATGTCGGGACGTCAGCCCCTAATGTGTGGTTTTTGTCTGTGTATGTATGTTTTTGTCCGCAAAGCTGCAATGTTCCCTTTGGGCCCCCCCAAAAAATCTCCTTGGAGACAATAAAGTTAATCTAATCTAATTAGTTTAACAAACAGGGATGAGGTGCAGTTAACGTAGGGCATTGGTTCCTAACAATGGTTGTTTGGCTTCTGATATATAATCACAATGAAAATCTTACCATAAGAAAATAAGCCTTTGTAATTCTATTGTGAAGAAATAAACACGTGTGCTCAGACCTTCTAATAAGACTTTGCAACTTTTAGTTAGGAACAGCTAGGCATGACATTGAATCAAAAAATGTGGTCTTTGAAATAAAAAGTCTTGGTAAGAACAATATGAATTAATCTGATTTCAGGAAATAGTGTCAGCAGACATGTTTTCATTTATGCATATCAGGGAGAGGGAGGCGGTTTTTGAATAAGTGTAGATTAATGTGCTTCAGCTGTCAACTACAACTATAACATGTTTATCACTGCATAGTCAAAATTGTCAGACCAAGGTAGACAGGCTGACTCATGTTTTTATAGAATTTGTAAAATAAAATACCTCTGTTTGTGGGAAATAAAAATAAGAAACATGTTGAAATAGAATCATTGTGGTATATATTAGGTGATGTTTAATTTTTTTTTTTCACACATTGCCTACTCTCCCAACTGCAAGCAATGCATTTATGCTATTTGTGCTAGTTTCAGTGCCCTGTCAAGAATAGGCGTCAGCCTCTCTGTCTCTGGTGCCCTTTGAACAAATGACACAAGAGACCGGCCCTATGTGACCCAGCTGTGCCCAGTGCTCTTCTCACTGGAAATCCTACAGCTTATTCAAAATAATGCACACTGAGATCGGGACAAAAAATATGAACAACATTTAGAAAAAGAAAAGAAGAATTATTAAGAAGTATCATTTTACACCAGTTCTAGGATCTCTGCACCAGTTTCCTGTGAATAAAAATGTGCACATCACAATAAGAAGGAAATCCCTTCAAACTTCAGAAAATTTAACTTTACATGGGTAAATGAGGGACACAATGTACCTGCACATACTGTAAGAAAAAGTGAAATGAAGCACACTATTGCTGAGAAGCTCAGGCCCTGAACAATGTGGATACTGGAAACGGAAAACCAAACACTCACAAATTGCTACTCTGCTACTACTTATGTACTGGACTGGTAGCTCTGACCAGCAGACTTACATTTTTGTTTTCAGCTTAAACAAATGTTGATGAACATTGCATGATGAAAAGAATTGTTACTGTAACAGAGGATTTGAAGAGACAGAGTGACAGACAGTTTCACCTGAACATGTTAACAGGATCATTTGTACTTTAAAAAAAAAAGAACATGCAAGTGACATAAAAAGCAAAGTAAGCAAAGCATAATACTGAGCCAGCATTTAGTCTCACTCTAGTAAATATTTTTCCTATAATCCCCTTCCCTGAAACTGGACAATACCCAAATACAACAATACATACATGTTTTTATATGGCATGATAAAAATAAATGAATGTTTTAGGCATACTTGAGGTACATATATAATCTTTATTCTTCTTTATTCGTTTCAGTGAAATGGGTTATAGGAGTGTCTTGCATGCAGTTTACTTATACACTACAAGCAGTGTGCATATGAATGATGGGAGATGCTAAATTATATGTGATCAAAACATTCTTTCATTATGCATAAAGTATAGTGTAAGTACTGAACGTTTTTAATTTCATGCAAAATATACTTACATGAATGGAATTATATTTTTTATAACATTGAACAACAGATGTAGTTGTGATACAGTTTGGGTTGATGTCATAGCTCTGTGAAGAACTGACAAACGTAGCACAACTGCACACTATAAAATGTAAACCGAAGAAGGAAACGGCCAAGGGCAGATGAAATGTAGGATGCCAAGTACTTAAGACAATCATTCAGAATATTCTGAGCTTTCATCCAACTTAGATATTTATCATGATAAAGATTGTGAGGTAAACTGTAGAAAAACAGTTTACAAAGCACACAAAAACATAAAAGATCAATTTTCCATTTTTTCCAGTCACCATTTCCCACTAAAAATAGGCAGTTAAAGGTCAAATGAAGTGAAGTCATAGTCATATAACATCACCAGAAATCAAACACAGGGTCTTATGAAAAAAAAGATTACCGTCCACATAACAGTTTTCACGGACATTCATTATTTTTACCTCACAGCTCTTGCTGAATGTACAATGTCTCTGTCTACCTGAATATAGTAGAACATGGTGAATATATTTGGTTTTATATTCCAGGTTATAAATAGTAATTGTTCCATAAATTCCATAATCATTGCAGAATGCACAGCATTTTCATCATCAAAGCAATGTAGATAGAAAACAGATACAATGAGGAAAAGGTGGACACATGGAGGAAACATTTCGGAGAAGTAAAAAATTGTGAGATGAAATATGGGAATGATGTTTTTCTGCCAAGTGTTACTCCCCTGACACTGATAATCAAACATAATCAACACACTTGGCTGCATTTGTTTGGACTGTAGGCTAATGTCATGTTTCTGTAAAAAACGGCCATGTCATGGATGTATACTTTGCGTCATAAAGCATGATGGACAGGGATAGAGCATGATAAAAATAGTACACTCTAGCATGCATAATCATGGAGAAACATTCATGCAGGTCAACATGTCTTCATTAGCTGCAGCAACTCTGACACGGTCCCTTGGATTTGTCAAGTATTCTAAGAGCTATCAGTTAGCAAGACTAGCCTAAGAGCACTGCTGCTCACTGTAAAGACTACCCCCTGAAGAACAACCCTTTTGAAGATTTAAAAAAAAGTTTATAAAAAGTCAGTTGACTAAACTATAAATTCTTAAAGTAATAACATTGTTATTATACTGTTTTTTTTCTTCTTGAAAAATAAGTAGGTAAAGTAATACAACAGTCAGTGATATAACAGTAATTCAAGACACTGGATAGCAGGACTAGCTGCAATAGAAGATAAAGCATTAACTAATAATGTGTCTTCCCGAACACTTCCACATCCCCCAAAATAGCCAAAAGCTATCCTTGCTCCTTAACAATTGTCCCGTTAAAACCTGAATGAGCCACTTATCCATTTTAGGCACCATCCTTAAGACTCAAGTAAGCACGGTCAGTTTGGCATAGATATCCATACTAAGGAAGGTTGTAAACATTTGGTCATTAATTAAAATGTCTTTGTAGCATTCCAGCATTATTTTACAGATCTTGCTCACTGACATCTTTGCACAAGACCTCCTTTTCCCTTTTGTCTTTTTCATATTTGTTTTTTCCATTTGTTGTCACACTGTTAGATGAGGGTTGAGCTGTCGTTGAAGGTGTCAGTTCACTTTTATCTGCGCTAGAAATTTCTTTGAGTTTGTCTGCAACAAGATTGTCTTGTTCAATGATTGTTTCATCCTTTTGATTGTTATCACTGGCCGTGTTAGAGGACTTAACGGCAGCATTTCTCCTTGCATACTGTTTGTATGCTCTCTGGATGACAACGGCTGATGTGTCCTCCTGTTTGCGGCGGAGCGTGGTAGTGATGGGTTCGTACGACAATTTGGAAGGATTGGAGGCCATGAAGCGCTCCTCCATTTGCCCCCTTAAGATGTCCATCTCCCCACCTTCGCCCAGAACACGTTTTGTGAATGCAAACAGGATGTCCAGGCAGTGAATGCGTTCACCACTCACCATGGGTAGATCCATAGAGATCAGTTCAAGCTTGTTAGGTTTGGCTACACGTAATGGTGGTTCCAGAGCATCTGCAAATTGTGACAGTTTATAGTACTCCATGAATTGTGTTGCATGAGGATCAAACCTTTCCCAGACCTCATAAAACATTTCAAAATCATCTTCACTTAGTGGGTCTGCGCTCTCCTCTGTGGCCACACTGAAGTTTTCCAGGATGACTGCAATGTACATATTCACCACAATCAGGAAACAGACGATGATGTAGCTCACAAAGAAAGCAATTCCCACAGGAGGATTTCCACAGTTTCCTGTAGTAGGACTGCCAGGGTGCTCAGTGGAATTGCTACAATCTTCTTTATCTGTATTGAGAATGGGAGCTAGTAGGCCATCCCACCCTGCTGAGGTGGTGATCTGAAACAAACAGATCATGCTGTTGCCAAATGTCTCAAAATTGAAAAGGTCATCAATGCCTGCTTCGTGCTTGACGTAAGCAAAGTTTGACATGCCAAAGATGGCATAGATAAACATCACCAAGAACAGCAAGAGACCAATGTTGAACAAGGCAGGGAGTGACATCATCAAGGCAAACAAGAGTGTGCGAATTCCTTTGGCACTTTTAATAAGACGGAGGACTCGGCCAATCCGAGCCAATCGGATGACTCTGAACAAGGTAGGCGAAACAAAATACCTCTTTATCACCTCTGCGAGAAACAAACCTAAGGAAAGAAAGCAAAGCATATTAAACAAACTGTAAACAATACATGTATACAGACAAACTTCATGATTTTAATTTATAAGAGCACCACAGTAAACAGTGGTGAGTCATACCAAGGATTGACAGGATGACTACGATGAAATCAAATACATTCCAACCATTTGTGAAATAGTACTGGCGAAGCGAGATTATCTTCAACAAACACTCTCCAGTGAAGACGCAAATGAACACTTCATTTATCCTGTTGAGAATTTTGGCCGTTTCTTCTGACTGGTCATCAGTTTCCACCATCATGGCCACCATATTTAGCCATATTAGAACCATTATTACAATATCGAATGCTTGTTTTGAGGTGAGGTCAAAAAAGTATCCTTGAATTTTGTTCTGAAATGGTGGAGAAAAAAAAATGCATTTAAGGTGCTATGAAACAAAGATCACATTTGTAATGCAAATTACAGTAAATGCAGTCATGATTAAAGTTACATACTGATGGTCTAGGAATAGGTTTTTGTGGTTTCTTCGACCCCAACTTTTTCATGGCATTGTAGTATTTCTTCTGTTCTTCAGTCATGAAGATGTCTTGACCTCCTAGGTAAAGAGGGGATGTGAGGCATGTTAAATCACAGCAAAACTTATGAAGAGATACTGCAGAAAGAGAAACTGAAAGCAAAAACACTGCATCTCCACCACAATATGTCAGAATATCATATTTGGCTTAGAAAGTAGATTTAATACATATCTTTTTCTTTTGCTGATTGAAATTGTCTATGATGACACCAATGAAGAGATTGAGCGTGAAGAAGGCTCCAAATATGATGAAAACAACAAAATATAGGTACATCTTCAGGTTGACCTCATACTCTGGTTGTTCTTCTTGCTATATTAAGAAAGTGGAAACATTAGTATGTTAAAGTAATAATCCTTAAGATTTAAGTCCTGATTGATTTGGCTACAGGTAGTAACAGCATGTGAGATTTAATACAACAGGTCCTAGAATTCTGGGGGAAGCAAAGACTCCTTGACCAAACCTTTGGTGTATTTATTTACAGTGAAGCCAAACAACCTCATGTTGTAATAATTGCAATTGATCTGATTACATAACAGCTGGGCATATAAAACCGAGTTAATATACCCTTGAAATGGCGTTAAAAACAAATAAAATAAATAAAGCAGTACAGTAATATGTAATATGATGTTTTTCAATTTTGCATGGACAAAGGTATCATCTCAAAAAATAACAAGCTCTGTTACTATTTCTCATGAAAACTATTGACAGTGTTTTGCTTTAGTATTGACAGGTTTAAGTTGCCTTGTACTAGACAACACTGAAAAGCAATGCATTGTTTTCTGTGGTATGGAAAATGAATGTCAAAGAAAAACAATTAATTAACTTATAAAGACAAGCTGAATATTTGTCATATAACAACATACAATAATCTGTATTGTATTTCTTTTTAAACATTTGTTTGGTTTGTTTTTATATTTAGGCAATTAAATCTGCCATCCAAAGAGATAATTACAGAATCAATGCTGGAAAAATGACCATAAACAGAATCAAAAACATGACTTGATTTCATTAAATCAAGTATTACAAAGTATTTGGATATTGAAAGGCCTAATTTATAAGATTACAAAATGTAACAAACAGGATGAACTCAACTTGACAATTTGATTACCTTGTTTTGAGAATCTACAGCAGCATACATGATGTCCATCCAGCCCTTGAATGTAGCCTGTATAGAAATGATTATTACCAAAATATATTGTAATAGCCCTTTGTTCTGTCTATCATTGCCAATTTTCTACCAATACAGCAGTAACATAGTTAAAATTCCTCAGATTGCAATTATCCAACACTTGACATACATGATTTTGTTACTTACCACTTGCAGCAGTGCAAGGTAACCAAAGCCAACATTATCAAAGTTGACTTTGACGTTCTTCCAGCGAACTAGTTCTAGGTCCTTGGCCAAACAATCATTCATGTTTTTCACCTCTGATGGAAGGAAAGGCTTGTCTGTGGTTTTGTTGACACAACGGCCGTACTTCCCCGCAAATAAGTTGACTCCCATGATGCTGAAGATGAGCCAGAAGATGAGACATACCAGCAGCACATTGAATATGGAAGGAATGGCTCCCAGCAGGGCATTGACAACCACCTGCACACCAACACAAAAACATAACCCATCTGTACAGCAGCCAGAGACCACAGAACGTGGGAATGATGCACAACACTGTATACTTTGGTAATGGTAAGAATAGGAAAACACAAGAGTGAATGTTTCAGTGCCAAAATAAACATCAGCATGAGCTCATCACAGCTATGACTAACAACAACGCTCAAACACATTGATAACTGCATGGTATAGGTGGGGAAAGAATTAGGAAAAGAGGCTGGAGATGCTGTGTATCTAAAAGTGGTTCAAGTGGGTTACAACTAAATTTTTAAGAAACATTGAAACAGAACACCTTGTAGAGGCAGGATGACACCACAAAATGTGCTTACTGTAAATGGAAACATGAAGAAATCATGTTAAAGAACCCATCAAACAACATCCAAAACAGTGAAATTACAACAGAAACTAATGTAGCACTATGGATGCACATGAAGAGGCAGTTCATGCAAATGAGGGAATTTACTGGCTACCATGTGAGGAAAGACCAACATTTTTAAATCTAGACCACAACAATATGAAATAAACTAATCATTTAGTTTAATCATTTAATCATACCCCATTCAGTTTCATAAGTTATCAAACCCTGTTAAAACCATGCTTGCACTGCATGACAAAATATTGTAATGGTATGAGATGTAACAAAAATATTTATATATAAAATAACAGACATGGCAGTTACTGTGCTCTCAGACCAAAAGCAAAGTGAGCGTTGGGGGGGTGAGTTTACATACAAAGTCAATGCAAAGAAGCGTAGAGCCGCGACTTCCTGTTGGGTGGCACGAAGCGACGAAAGGGGGCGGTGCCGGCGATGCGAAGGCAACTTGAAGGCCTTCGCGTGAGTTGAAAATTTCCTACTCGAGCGAATTTTTGCGGGTTCTAATCGCCTTCTCACGTTGTATGTGAACACTTGCAGTGAATGTACTCGAGGATTAAATTTGCGTTTGGTCTGAAAGCACAGTTAGAGGGAGATACCACTCTTATCAATCTGAACATGGAGCCACCTGGTTAGCTTAGCAGAGCATAATAACTGGAAACAAGGCAAAACACCTTCCCTGGCTCTATCACAATGTAACAAAATCCACCTACCAGCACATCTAAAGCACACTACTTTACATTCTTTTTCATTTGTTTAATATGTAATTTGAGTGTGTCACTTGACACTTTCTTGGGTGATGCTAATGTGCGCACCTTGGGCTGTCACTCTGTGCTGTGCAAGTGTTTTGGCTATGTGTATTATGTTGTATTTGGGAGCCGAGTTTATGTTATACAAAGTCCCACTTTTTGACCCTTTTCTCTGGATCTTTAACTATTCGATCACCCAAATGAATCTCAGCATGTTTGCCATGTTACTGCTGTTCCTACTAGCTGTGGGAACTGATGCCCTGCTCAGATGGGAATACACTCAACCACTCAACCCTGCAAAAGAAGGAGCAATACATTGTTAATCTGGGACAAAATCTGCTAACCTGATATTGAACTCCTTGCTCTCTCCCTCTGCCCATTTTACTTGCCTTGTGAATTTTATTCTACATAGTTGTTTACATCCATTCACGGGCAAATGTTAACAAAACCACTGATCTTTTAGCCAACACATTACACAAACCGGATACCATCTCACCAGACTCCCCCATATTCATCCTTTGGGATGAATCCATTGTTCCATGTTCCATGGACAAATCACTAAATGGCTACCATCAATATGTGAACTGTATCATATCCATGCATAAGATCCTAGATAAATATTATGGCCCAGTTCCCGGAGCCTATAGGTCACTTGGATTGACTGAGCACAACATCATCATCAAAACATAAACTCCATAAAGCACTGAGGACACACAAGGGTTGTTTTGATTGCACCGCATGGTACTTGTTCCTGGATTCAAGTACAAGTCTAGATGAGCAAGTGTATTGATGTGGTAATTCCCACTAAGCTGATCACTATATTCCCAAATAACAAACCGCGGGTGACCAAAGGATCTGCTGAGAAGAAGAAACAGGTCCATAGAAAGGTGAAACAGGCCATCAGGCAGGGAATTAAAAACAGCTTTAACACAAAGATAGAGAGAAGACTGGTTAGTGTGGAGGGGGTCACTGATTTCTATCTGCCTAATGGACTAAACAGGTTTTACACCCACTTCTAGAGGCCTGGCCTGGCATCTCATATGGCGGAGCTAAAACATAGCCTTATGCCATCCACCACACTCAACATCCAAAAACAGGTTGTGGTAAACCTGCTCAAAGACACCCCAACCAACAAGACTTCTGGACCTGATGGCATCTGTGGCAGGACGCTCAAGCACTGTGCTGAGCAGCTCTGTGGGGTCCTCCTGCTGCTGTATCAATCCTCGTTAGATGGTCCCCAAAAAGCACATGGCTCACATCTCTGGTCATGAAGGGCCTAGAGAAGCTGGTCAAGTCCTACATCATGTGTAGTACTGGTGCTGTCCTTGACCCTCTACAGTTTGGTTACCACACTAGAGGAGTGGTTGATGCTAAACTGTTCCTACTAGAAACCATTCACAGTTACCAGGAGAAGATTGGGACCTTTGCTAGGCTCCTCTTGCCAAGAAACTAGTCACAATCTAGACCAAGATCTAATTTTATGGATTTTTTTAACAGGCAGACCTTAGTGAGTCCTTACTAATGGCACTTTATCAGACATGTTGTGCACTAGCACAGGCTCACCACAGAGGTGCATCCTCACACTCTCCTCCGTTCATGACTGTAAGAGCATTCATCCCAACCGTCACTTCATCAAACTAGCTGATGACACGGTCTTCCTCTCACGTCTATCAGGGTCTGAACAGGAACATGGCCCCGCCCTCTATGATTGAGTCGTGTGAAAATGCTCTGCTAGAGTTGAACATCACCAAGACCGCCTGGTGAACAAGGAAACTAAAAAGGAAGAAAGACTCATTACATCAAAATACCAGTATTCTAATCCTCTGTTTATTGCCAAACTTTGGTGCCAATTCTATTAAATGTATGGGAGATGCATGGGGAAACACACTAAATAAAACTCAACATATCTTCGTCATATAACCTTTGATGAAGTAATGCTCTACGTAGATCACACTTCAGAAAATACATTACTGACTGATTTTTCTGTATGTGCACATTCATTTATTTGCAGTTGATAAAATCAACACTTGGGCAGTAATCCCATTTTTTCTGTGGCCCTGTTGTGGCTATACCTAACGCCTGGTCACTATATCAAAAACTGTAGATTACATAACAGGCTCAGAGTTACTTTAGTTAGGGTATATCACCATTTAGCTAAGCTGCTAACATTAGTCTGTTACTGACCTCAACCACATATGCATAAGAAGCTGCAGTCCATTATAAATCTAGCTTAACAGAAATGTAACTTGCATGTAAATATATCATTGAATTAAGAAACATTCGAACTAAATGTATCTTCAAAACACATGAAACATTACCTAAATAACAACACAACAAAATGCCATTGCCTCCATCACCCAGACTGTGAATTGAGAGGGGAGAGATGAAGGAGTGGTCTTCCCATTCACCACTACACTAACTGCAAACTGAGTTTTCAGGTGTGGCAACAATGTGCATTCAAGTGCTAGAAAGTAACATAATGACCCTTCCTTCTCTTTAGGGTTCCAAGCAGCGAAGCCCTCTTGTTTTGTTGTCATTGTTCTTTCTTTCTATTTCTCTGTGCTACATTTTAGTTGTGAAAAAGGAACTGAAGGACAACTCTGTGCTCCATCTGGAGATTGTCACACAAAATATTTAAATGCCTATCCCCAAATGGATTTTTTCATTATTTATTTATTTTTTCTTTCTTCCATGTTTTAAAAAAAAAAAATGCATTTCAGCTCAACATAGTCCCAAACACGTCTATTGTTTTTTTCCAACGCACTTTAGATGAAACCACGCCCACTTCCCTTTTGTCATACATACGTGGTTTCATCTTAAGTGGATTGGGAAAATGATAGACGCATCCCAGCGCTTTCGCTTGTAATTGTCAGTCTGTGCATACTGGAAGACTTCATTTAAAAGCCGACTCCCAATTAGACACCGATTCCTTTTACTGGCCCGGGTGTGGCTACACGTTTTGACAAATAAACAGGTCTCAATTAGATGCACAATCTGGTGTTTATAAAAGTTCATTAATTTTATGAAACCTCTCAAAGCCCACCAGGTCACCCACATGAGCTAGTTCCAAGCTACTTAGATTGCACATACACATATAATGTTTCTAACTTTTGTCACTATGACATCCTACTCTTCATCAGTTAGATTCTCCACAATTCAATCTTTAACTTAAATTTTTGGAAACCATCAGCACCACAGTATAATTTATTCAGATTTACCAGCATGGTAAACAAGAGAGACAAAAAAGTGTTGACTGTGTTATGTAAGGGACCTCCAATCAAAAGAATCAAAATGTTTTTTCATTAAAATAAACCTAGATTAACATTACTACAATATCCTTCGGCTTTCATTCTTTCTAAGGAAGGCTACCTCTACTTTGATATAGGGCATTCTTTCTTTCCTCTCTCTCTCTCTCTCTCTTTTCTCTCTCTCTCTCTCTCTCTCTCTGTGAATGAGGTGGGCCTAGATGCACTGTCTCTCAGAGCTAGATCAAATTAATGATTCGTAATTGATAATTTATTTGATAGCTTCATTTTTATACAAATAATATTCTTACTGCTGTAATAAACAATTTAGTAGTAGGGGGCAACAACTAATCGACGTCGTCGACAAAAATCGATTATTAAATTCGTTGCCAACGAAATTAAACTTAAACCTTCACAACCTAAAACCTCCAGAGTGTGGCAGCACTTCACTCTTCAGGCAGCCAGAAAGGTCATGAACTGCAGCAAAGCTGAGCTCTCCTGGAAACACCGGAGCATCTGAAGAGGAGGCGCGTAACGTCGTGTCTCTGTGGATGATGAAGACTCGTCTCTGTAAGGTAGTTACGAGCTAGCTTAACACGTTAAAGCCGTGTTACTTCATGTTATGAGCTGAAACGTTTTCTATACAGTTGGTCAATTTAATTGATTACAGTAATGGAGCTGTGAGTAGCACATAAGTATGATACACAGCGGCCGCGTTCACATTCCAGATGTGCCCTGACTTTACAATCATAAACGATGCATCGCTCATGGCGACGTTCCCAGCTGGAGAACGTGTTGGAGAACAACACCGGACAATTTCATTCTTTCTAAAGAAGAGAAAACAGTTCTCCTGTCTGTGCGTGAGGCGTTGGCCAATCCGTCCCAAACTCCCTTAAAAGAATCATGGAGTTTTGTGAGTTGTTGAGTTAGGTGAAACTATATAAATGTTATGAAACGCTGTATATTACAAAATTGTTATTATTGATCCCCTCTTGTAAATTCGGCAAATGAAATGCATGACGCTATTCCTTTCTTTGTATACAGTGTCAGTTTGTCCCGGGGTTTTGCAGTACTGGCGTGCTGCTCCGTCACTGAACAGCAGATCAGCTGCTTATCAAGAGTGATTTCTGTGGAACTTTCTGTTGCTGCAGCAGAAACGTTCATTAAAAGATGCATTTTTGAAAGCAGTATTTATTTTATTGTCTTGACTGTTAATTAGCACGTGCCTAAAACAACCTCAGGTTTAATTTAAAAGCTAATAGCTAAATGAGAGGCATTGTATCATTTTGTGATTCATAATCTGAATAGTCGATTATTTGTTTCAATAATTGATAGATAATTGACTATCAAAATAGTGGTTAGTTGCAGACCTATTTAGTAGTAGCCTATTTCCCATCTTTGCTGAGCAAGAGTTTTGTGGGAAAGGAATTAAAGGCCTGTCCCATACAGACACTGTCCTAAATATAGGCAGGCTGGGTTTGTGATTGAAGCAAATAAAAGCCTGGGCGATTAATTGAAATTTTACAGTCTGTTTTTCATCAGTTTTTACTTTTACCCAAAATCAATTTGCTTTTGTGGATTATTTGAATTGAATGTGCCAGACAAAGAGTGAATTCCCCAAAATGTAGAACTATTCCTTTAATCAAAAATTCTCCATCACTGGTGCAATTTAAAGTGATGTTATCTAAGGGTTGACTTAAATATTTAAATGAGAACATTCATTTAAATATTTTAGTCAGGGACAAGGATGATAAATAACAGCTGGAGAAAGAGGATTAGGGAAGGAGAGGAATGCTTCATTTGCATGCATCACATTTTTAGGGTATCTACTCTCTAAATCTTATAAAGCCATAGAGCTTTCTGCTGCTCTTCACCAGACTTCCGAGTGCACATGTTCTTTAGCAGTGCAGTGAGCTGGTGATAGACAATGTACTGTGACTCAGAGTAGGTGGCAAAATCCAGTGACTCTTACCCTCATGCCTTCGAACCGTGACAGGGCTCTCAGGGGCCTCAGAGCTCGCAGGGTTCTCAGAGACTTGATGGGACCGAGGTCCGAATATCCGATGGCATTGGCTACCATACTGACCAGTGAGACCTAGAGCACATGCACACACAGAAGTCAAGTCATAAACGGAGGGGACAGATTACACTTAGTTTAAAGTGAGCATTGTCAGATACTACAGCATGCCTTTCATAAAAAACAAAACCTATTAAAAAAATGTTGTATGTGTGTTTCAACCTACATCAACAATGAGGAAGTCCAGCCAGCACCAGGCATTTGTGAAATACTTGGCAAATCCATACGCCACCCACTTCAGTAGCATCTCCAGAATGAAGATATAGGTGAAGATTTTGTCTGCAAACTCCAACATTGTTTTAATGGTCTTCCTCTTCTCAATGTAGATGTCTTCAAATGCCTGGATGTGAAGACAATGACAGTGTGTGATTAAGTGTAAATATTAATTTAAAAATAGATCTCACTTTACTTTGCATAGAATGAGACATTTTAAGTATTTTTAACAAACCACATCTGTGAGAACAGATTAAGTTGAGACTGGGTTAACTCAATAACAATAAATTAAATGCTTTTTAAACCCTCTGGTTTGAGAATCTACTGCTTGACGAGATATGCCACATACAATATGAAAATACATGAGAGCAGCCAAATCAGGTGTTTAAAAACTTTATCTACATTTTTCTTGATGCACGGACTTACCAGTGCCCCACTGCTAAGTAGGATCATGAAGATGATGAAGCTTTCAAACCAGTTGTGTTCCACTATCCGGTAACAGGTCTTTCTTAGAGTCCACCACACCTTCCACCAGCCCACCTCCGTATTTACCTGACAACACTGGAACTTTTGCACACAGCCTGAGCAGAGACAAAAGATATATGGTGATTTACCAGTGTAATATGCAGTATGATATTAACACCAAGGTTGTAGTAGGTTAAGTGGTGATAGAGGGGGTAGTAGTGTTCACCGTCGGGAAAGCAGGCATCAGGGTCCATACATTCTTCCAGTTCAAAGTCTACAGACTGTCCTCCCTCCCCACCTGCCATACCATCCACTGTGCTGCCCTCAGAGGAGCTGAACTGGTCATCGTCATCTATAAGCTTTGGATGAAGTAGAGTAAAACCAGTGTTAGATGAGCAAATGTAATAGAGCCATGGCATATGTGAGGAGCTGACATGCTGAGCACCTGCCTGTCCATATGCATTACATATCTTCAAAATGAAGTTATTTTCATAAGAAAATAAAAAAAACATACAAAAAGACTTGCACAAAACATAGTATGTTTTAACTGCCACTGAAACAGATGTCAGCTGATGTCTTATTTGAGGCTGTTGGTAAGAAGGACTTCACAAGAATCACACATGATTTCATTCATTTGAATCAAATGTATGACGGTTAATATAAAGAACATGCATGAATTAGTATTTGCTGTCACAAGATTTAAAAAAAAAACTTATCTGTAAATGTTGACATGACAATACTCTTCCTATCCTCTTTCTGAAGTGAAAATAATGAATTAGGACACCCTCATTAGTGCTTGTCAATCAGGGGTCTACATTATAAATGCTACTGTTGTCTAGCCTTGCCATCAACTCCACTTAATGTGTAAGAAATTACATTACACCAAAGGTGATAATGACGCTGATTAGTCACTATCATTTTAAATGTTTTAATTATGCAGCTGCAGTTATTTATTTAGATAGTCAAGAGTATAACATAGCCTATAAAAACATACTAAAACTGTCTGCCCAATTAGAGATACTCACAAAGTATAAAGTAAAAAGTAAGTACAAAGTCAGCATTTAATAAGGGAGAATTATAATTAAAAAAAATTGGAGATTTGAAGCCTGGTGGTGTCGTAGCCACATGGTCTCTCCTTCAGCCTGTTGTATGGCTTTCTACAGGGTGTGTCTCTTAATAGCTGGTAGCTGATAACTTGAATGCCTTCCTGGAGAATGCAGGAGCACTTGGCTGTCCTGGGACCAGCTAATGCAGTGCAGGGAATGATGTAAGCATGTTCCTGCAATATACTGTGAGCACTGAAGTCAATGTCTTGATGTTTTTTGCTTCAATCCATAGACAAAAAGGGTGTATCCTTATCCAAAATTCTTTTTCAGGTGCTGGATCAGAAGGCAAGAAACCACAGATCTGCTATACTATCTGCTGTACTGTGTAGATACTGTACTAATAGCTCCCATCAATGTTTTTCAAGCAATGTTTCAATCTTTGTGCTTCAATCCATCCATTGTGTTTCTGTCAAGAGTATATCAGCAATGTCACGAGTAAACAGTGATACATTTAGTGTCATTTTGAATCGTCTAAAGCATGGTTAGCAGAAAGATATGTGCTGAAGAAATAACTACAAACTGCCAATGTGTTGTCATTATCCCATGTGTCCCCATCATTATCCCATATCCAATGTTATGCTATTTTCAGATTACATATATCCTGGCTGGTCAGTGGATCATTGTAGTGCAATGGATTTGATGTCACAATGCAAAATCCATTCACAGTTTTATTAAAACCCCAGAAAATGAAATGAAAATGTACCAAAAGCTAAAGTAAGAAAACTGTTATTTTTCATTAGTAAAATGGTTTTCATAAATATTCCAGCATCAACCAAAATACAAATTCACTACTACTAATACTAATACTGGAGGGTGAATGAAATAAGGCCAAAAAAGGATGAGTGATCTGCTAAAAAGGTTATTGCATAATTATTGTAAATGAGGCAGTCAATCTCCACGATGAGTGTAAAGCATAGTAAAGTGTTCTTACAAGTCTTCTAAAACTTTGAGAGAATCTGTAAAGCAGCAGCAAGCAAGCAAGCAGCAATGATGAATTTGCTTACAAATCTTCGCATAAAATGTTGCCTGTAGGCAAAAATTAGTAAAAGCTGGGACAAAATTTGAAAAAGTAAGTACATCTGCAACAATAACATTGCAACAATCATATAATAGACAGTCAGTTGGGTTCTTTTTTTTCCTTTGAGCTTTTCTCCAACACAAAACAAACAACCCTCTTAAGAGGAGGATTCAGCTCCAAAGCACTCAGACTTAAATTGCACATAATGTAATCTACACACTAGTATTTTCCTGTCTATATGGCCTCTCCTCGTTAAAGGTTGTGGTTGATGCAGTGGTGGAAATGGCCACGTTTTACTGGGAGAACGATACTGGGTGGGTGTGTGTGTGTGTGAGAGAACAGTATCGTATGGGGGGGGGGGGGGTTGTTCTGTCTTGCTGTCTCCTCTCCTTTCCTGCTCTGCTCTCCTGCCCAACAACAACAATAAACACATGAATTGTCAAATATAATCAAGATTAATACAAGTTAACTATATAGTTAACTATATTAACTATTTTAAATGTAACTTAATATTGTTTCTAGAGCAGCAACAGTAATGTTTATAACAGCAAAGTCACTGTATATTCTTTATATTCTAAAAATGCTTTCTACATGTTTAAATGTTTATGCTTGTTGAACAGGTGTATTGATTAAGTATTGGCTTTTTACTCGTGAAGGTTTTATTGCATTTACAACTCAAGAAATTGACTTATTTTCCCCTGATTCACTTCTCCAACGTGGCCCCTCTGGTCTGCTGACCTCTGACTTTGCTCTGTGTGTGTTTTTGTATGAGCTCACAGAGAGCAGGTTTTCTGTGATTTCAATTTGTTCTTGATGTTCACTATGAAACATTAGCATAATTACGGGGCTAAAAGGGTGCGTCAAAAGTGAGTTTACTGGGTCCATTTGGATTTTAATGCATCAGAAATGCAGGATAGTACCTATCAATATCCCTGCCGCTTCCAGAACACCTGTAGTGATGACAACGCTTGAACAGAAACGTTACTTTTGGGACTAGTTCCATGGACCCTGCAATGTCGCACCTTCCCATTTGTTGTATGTGCAGTAGCTAGATTAGTGATGTGTTCAAATAATACAATAAATTAGATGTGTTTCATGAACACGCTTTAGAAACAGTCTAAAACAGCTATAAGCAATTTCCCACTATAAAAAAACATTGAATAGATTTTTTAAATCTAAGCTGTAACGCTGTTCCGGGAGTAAAAGTTGTGAAGGAACGGCGTTCCAGCTAAAAACCTATTGAATGTTTATAGTGGGAAATTGCTTATAGCTGTTTTAGACTGTTTCTATTTCCACCACTGGATATATGGGATCTTCAGTGGATTTTCGCTTCATATGCACTTACCTCATTGCCATCTACTCTGGGTGCTACAACGTGACTAGTGCGACTAATCATATCACTTAGCTTCAACAACAGATACATTCACCTAGACCCAAAATCAACAGTGAAATCCTATGTCATCCATCACACGTCATAAATATTAATCCACTAGTGATGTAGCTGGTAAAACTATGATTTAAAGGTGCATTATTTAGATCATCTCCAAGAGTAAAGGAACACTGACTGACCAACTGGACCAATCCACAATAGTATCCTTACCACATGGCATCCTGCTGCATCAGACGAGGCACTGCTGAAGTCCTCTGTGTTGAGGTTTTCAAAGTCAGACTCTCCCACAGCAATAGGAACACTGACAGTCAGACTAGGATTGTTGATGAAAGACATAATAGAATCATCACTCTTGCTGTAGACTATGTACTTGTCTCCATTTTTGTCCACGCCAGTCACATCCCCGTTGCCAGGAAAGTCTTTGAGGGTATGGTTGGGGACACCATTCGGCCCTAAAGACCTGTGGAGCTCATCCAGAGATTTGTCCTTATCCTTTCCTTTCTTCTTTCTTCTTAGACAAACACTGTTGCAGCTGCTTCGAAGCAGGGACTTAGCGAAGGCAATGCCTTTATGGATTCGCCCAAGGGCAACCTGCAAATTGTTCATGTCGCTGTCATCTTCCGTTGCTGCCAGGTTGTCAGCACTGAAGGAACTCAGCAGCAGGGCCAGAAACAGGTTCAGCACCTGTCATATAATGACATGACTTTATGTAAGATTGCATTATCGTATTTTATGATAACAGAAAAACATGTAGCAATTTAACTGGGTTATTCAATCACTTAAATCTACAAATCTGAGAGTTGGCATCATGAATAAGAGATGATAATGTACCACAAGGTTTCCAATAACCATGACCATCATGTAGACAATGATGCACATGGTCGTCCCAGCCACCTCCATACAGTCCCACATGGTCTCTATCCACTCTCCACACAGCACTCGGAACACAATGAGGAATGAATGGAAGAAGTCATTCATGTGCCAACGGGGCAGAGTGCAGTCCTCAGAGATTTTACACACACAGTCCTTGTAGTATTTTCCAAATAGTTGCATGCCCACCACAGCAAAGATGAAGACGATAATGGCCAGCACCAGCGTCAAGTTGCCCAAAGCCCCCACTGAATTACCAATTATTTTGATCAGCGTGTTAAGAGTGGGCCATGACTTAGCCAACTTGAATACTCTCAGCTGTAAAAAAAAAGAAGAAAAATTAGTAATTGCACACATTTCAGCACTCAAAATGCACCTGGATATATTGACTATGGTACATATATATTTAAGGCTTACCAATCTGAATGATCTCAGGACAGACATGCCAACCACATTTTCCAAACAAAGCTCCATCAAGCTTAAACTAACAATAATTCCATCAAAAATGTTCCAGCCCATCTGAAAGTAATAGTATGGATCCAAAGCAACAATCTTGAGGACCATTTCAGCCGTGAAGATGCCAGTGAATACCTTTTATTTAAAAAATGAAAAGAAAAACACTGACCATTTAGAAACATGATACCTATTTTGGAAAAAAACATTTTCAGTACACTATACTCTGAAGTCCACTCACCTTATTGCCCACAGACAGTGTATTGTTGAAACCCCCTGTCATTGGATAATGCTCCATGGCCATAAACAGTGTGTTCAGTACAATGCAGATGGTGATGGTTAGGTCCACAAAAGGATCCATCACAATTAGTTTAACCACTTTCTTGATCTTGAGCCATGCAGGACAACATTCCCAGATGAGGAAGGTGTTGGCAAATTTGTACCAGCAAGGAGGACACTTCTGCCTCGACTCTTCAAGCTCTGATGAACACAAGTGATTGCAAAACAAAAGCTTTTTTTTAAATCTGAAAGTAAAACGTACCATTTATCTTTTCAATACTCAATATACTGTATAATCAAGATAGGATACTCATGCCATGGTGAATAATACATACCCTCCATTGTGCTTGTTATGACACTAGCTATACTATGAGCTCTCTGCCTGGCCTCTGGGCCCTCCAGGAAGTCCATAGACTCTTGTTGTGTTCCTCCACCGGCCTGTCTGTACTCTGTGTCAGTGGTGTCAACCTGGAGACAGGAGATGGAAACCATTGTTACAGCTGCAACTTAGATAAAATATGGTACCATGGATATACAGCAGTTACAAACAAGTGTTATGCAAACGTAAAAGGAAATAACAAAGGGAATTGCGTATTAGAAAGTTGCATATTTCTATACCAAGTCATAATAATGACATCAACAATAATGGCATCCTGTTTAGATGGTCAGAAGCTGCAGTTATGATATGCGAATCATAGTGGATTGAGAAACAAAAGTGTAATGGTAAGGCCACTGGTTTTTGTCATTCCTGATTATTAAAAACAGCCTTACCAGTTAAAATTGGCTTTAGCGTCCACTAAGACTCTTGTGCCCTGAGAAGACTTTCTGTCTGTCACTGAAAGTTTGCACCAGTGTATCACAGATGGAAATAGGCATTTCTGAAGGGTCTAAAGCTGAGTTAAAATATCAGTCGCTTTATTCTTAAAGTTAATTTATAATAATTTTGAAAAGGACTAATTTTTAGCCAGATTTTTGGCTTTTAGTGAAATTCCTCGACAACTATTGAATTGAACAAATATTGATGAATGCTCATGAACTTTGATACAGATACATGGTGCCCAGAGGATAAATCTAAAAGAATTTGGTGATGCCCTGACGTTTGCTCTCATGCCACCATCAAGGCTGCATTTTTATTTTTGTCTTATGCAAAACTGATAGCATTCACATCAGCCTCAGCTGTACTTTGTGTTTTGCGCTAATTACCAAATGTTAGCATGATAAAATGCAAACCTAAGATATAATGGCTGCAAATACATACTTTGGAAAAAGATCAAGAATAATAGTATGCATAGTTAATGGGTTAAAATTAGATAAACCACTGGCATGGTTTTTTCACTTCTCATGAAGATAGACAGCACAATAGGCAATGCGAGTCAGACAGGAAAGGACAAAGAAAAAGAAGAAAACCGAAATAGATACAGCTATGTACTACAGGCAATAGGCAAATGAAATAAGGCCATTGGGGCTAGACTACCATTTCTTACAATGTCTTGGGTGGAGGCCATGTCTACCGTCACTTTAGGCAGAAGGAGCCCCACAGGTGATGATGGGAGTGACTGCCCACCCACCAGAGACACAACCCCATTGCAGTCTACAGAGCTGTGCTTGATCCCATTGGTCGGAAGTAGGAGATGTGACAAGAAGCTGCAGTGGCTCATACTGCTGGCGCGTCTATCACAATGCCGTGGAATAAACAAAGAGCCCCTCCGACTCAAGTTGTCTTCAAAAATGCTGTTCTCATCATCCGCAAACTCATTTTCTGAGCCCATGTCCTGTGCTTGGCTTCGGAAACTAAAAAGGCTGGTCCTGCTGTTCCGTCTGGACGAGAACAGGGGTCCACGGAAACTCAGAAAGGACTAGGAGAGAGAGATATTCTTCAGTGGATACATGCTGAGTGTGAAGAGGTGATGACAACAAATGTCCTACGTACTGGGATGGTGATGAAAGAACTGCATGATGACAACGACGATGATGAGGATGATTATGACTATGGTCAAATGTTGTCAGTGAGCATTGTAAGGAAACACAAAAAATAAAAATACATGTTGGTGATGACTGGGAATGGTGGTGGTGGTGATGATGGTGATGATTATGATGGTGATGATGATGATGATGATGATGATGAAAATGCATCTTGATGATGACAATGACAAGAACGTAAGAAGAAGATGATGATGGGGATGGTGAAAAATAAAAAAAAGCATCTTGATGATGATTGACAGTGCAAGAACCAGTTAATGAAGACAAAGATGATGATGATGATGATGATGATACCGATGACGATGAAAATAAAAAAATGCGATTGTGATAGATGCAGTGTTGGGCAAGTTACTCAGAAATTGTAATATATAGTTACTTATTACTCCTTAAAAAAGTAATATTATTTACTTATTACTGGGTGATAGTTACTTTACTCGTTATGTTACTAGTTACGTTAATAGTTACGTTACTAGTTACAGGTTGTGCCCCACCCCCTTCACCCCCAAACAAAGCAGCCTCTCGCGACTTTATTAACTAATATTATATTTATATTATTTTGCAATTTAAAGGGTGTAAATCATACTGAAAAAGAAATTGTTGACATTGAATATTATAGCTCATGCCAATGTGGAACTGTAAACTGGAGATTCAGAGAAGTTGCTTCTTTGAGAGGTAGGCACTTTAAATCCAATAAGGTTAAACGAGGAATTATTGAAGCCATTTCTGTAGAATCAACTGGATTCTATTTGTTTTCCAGGGTTTAGTGTAGTTCTTGGATGAATGTCTTAAGTTTAAGATGGACATTAGTGATTATAGGGTTATTCGTAAATGTTAAGTGATGGAGGTGATTTAAATAAACTGTCTTTTGAAAATAAATCTGAATAATTAGGTTGAAAAAATACAGAATTTATTAACTTATATTGAAAATTTTATATTGAACCTTAAAATAATTGATAGGAAGATGTAAAAGTATATATATCTATGTCTATATCTATATCTATATAGATATAGGTTTCTTTTACAGTGTTATAGTGTACAACATATGGACAGTGAGATTTCAATCTGTGAAAGGTCAATCACCAGATCAACAGACCGATGTGCTGTATTGAGGCACCACCGTGATGAAGGCAAGATAGCTTCAAACGTTTGTGTGCATACTCTCAAAGTAAAAAAATTGGGACTGTGAACTGAAAAAAAGTTTAGATATTAAGTTGAAATGCATTATGGTATCATTGTTGACTGATTCACACTACCCTAATGAAGATGCAAAAGTTAAAAGAACTGGAAATGTACTATATAAAGAGGACTTTAGAATTGAGAGGGGCCATATTAAGCTGAAAGCAGGGCAACAGTTCAAGATCCATATTGTAGGTAGCATAACATCACTGTTTTCATAGACAAATCATACTGACAGATCGTACTGAACCTGATGTGCAGATGAGCATTTCATATCATAGCTGAGCAGGTTTGCATCCACAGAGAAGCGGCAGCGGGCTTTCTTTATACTGTCCTGTGACTCGGATTTAGGAAACTTCTCATCAGCCCCTTTGCCCTCCTCCTCCTTTCTTTTTTTTCGCCTGTTGCGTCTCTCTTTAGCACTTTTGGAGCTGAGCTTGGAAGTGTCAGAGGAGCTCTCAATGCCACCAACTTTGCCACCAACCTCCTCGCTCTCTGAAGCAGCTGCAGTTGCTGCTGCCTAGAGGAGAACGGAGAGGACAATAAGGGTTAAACAGAGATGTGTTTAACTGCATGGAGTAGTTTGGGTTTAGTTTCCACCTTAACAGAATTTTTCCATTATATGTGAGAACAAAAGATATTCACTGCCACACAGGCAACATGGAGTATACAAAGTAAGTTTACATTTAAGTTTACATTATACTAATACCTTGTTTATAATTAGACTTTTGAAATATCTCTTTAAAAACAGGTTTCTGACAGTTTTAGTTACTAGATACTAGATACAGATTAAGATTGTAATAATAATTATTATAATTATAATGAAATTAGCTCCACCTTAACCAACTATGACAGTAAAATACTACTTATATATTATATACATCAGTAATAATATTAGACGTTTGTTATTACTTGGATTGTTTTGTATTCTACTTATTTAGTTAAGAGTTAGTTAACTATTTTGTGTTAAATATTTTGTGTAACATTTATTTCCCAACATTTAAGTCTAACTGCTATTTCAAATCCTGAAATGCTGAATCAGTTATTTATTCACTGGTCTAAAACTAGTCAAATTTAAATATAGTGGACTCCCGTCATGTGTACTTTGTTAAGTATAAAATGTAAAGTCAAACTCGGTGTCCTCAATAGCAGCTGCAACCGTAATAATAGTGTGGTGGAAATTTTTCAGCATTGAGTAATTTTGATGCTTAAAGTACATTTTGCTAATAATACTGTTCTTTAATTAACATTTTCAATACAGGACTTTTACTTTAAATGGAGTATCTTTTCAGTGTGGTATTTCAACATTTACTAAATGCTTCCTTTACCACTGGTAAAATCCTATTTATCATGCATACAGGAAAGTGTACTGTATAACTGGTTTGCTGTTTGTTCAATGTCTTATAGGTGGCTGAAAATTAAATGCATTAGATACATTTGCAAGGAACCAAACTCAACCCACACAGCTCTATTTCATAAACACTAATATGTTATAGTGCTAAAGATGCCTTCCAACTTCATGTTATTCCACTGGAATCAGACCTTGTTAGGATTCAATGTGCTGGAGCAACATTATTGAGCTAAATGGAGATTTTGGATTGTCCTGTACCTGAGCGTCCTCTTGTTGCCGTTTCAACTGCTCAAGCATGTCCTGAAACTCCTCCTCCTTCTGCCTCGCCTCTTTTATTGTGGCCTGGCTCTGCTCCTCATAGGCCATAGCTACTACAGCAAGGATCAGGTTGATAAGGTAGAAGGAACCGAGGAATATCACCAGCACAAAAAAGATCATGTAGGGCTTCCCAGCTGCCCGCAACGTCTGGAAGAAAAATGAACAATATATTGGTATTATTTTATATACTTACACATGATACATCATATACGGATGAACATTTCTTCTTCTTTTAATCATGTGTTTTTAATTCCACATTGCATTCGTTATTTTCTTGCATTTTTGTAAATAATTTGGTAAACTGTCTGCTTTGTGCTAAATGCCACAAGTTATCATTATAATGATAATGATTGTCTTTGTCCCTCCATTTGTTTGTCTGTGACCAATATTTTATGAAAAATACTGTCCAGATTAGATCATTCACATTCTCAAGAGTAAGAACCCACATGAAAATTAATACAATTAAATTAAGTAAATTAAATACCCTGTGAAATTTGCTGTAGCGACACCATCAGGTCTATCTGTCAATTTTCTAATGAGTTTTCTGTGCAGATTCACATGCAATGCTGCGGTACAATGTTGACTGTGAATGTAACTCACTAGCGAGATTATTGAATCAGGATGTTGTGGATGTTTCCCTGCTGTTGCTATGATTATTATACAACCACAGTGGCTTTCTTCAATAAGAAATTGCAATTACAAACAATGTTTACTTTTATGTATTTAAGGATTCAAATTTGAATTGGATATGGTAGTCTATCAAAGTAAAATAAGCTATAATTTTCCCATCCCACTGACATCAAAGAGCTATTTGATAGTCCCAAACAGGTAATCCTACCCAATTACACACATGAAAATAAAAATGATGATGGGAGCTTTGTTGTTTTACTGGTTGCTTTACATGCTGATATTAGCAGTAGCCCATTCAGTGGCTTATGGGCCATTTAAGTTGTGTTTGCCTGACTCACAGTGGGACTTTGATCCTTCTGACCAAGATGCACCTGCACTGCACATTCAGAGGTTTGTTTGAACACTTTTAATACCAGTACTGTAATGTGAGAATGTGTTGTCTTTGACAGCAAGCTCTGCCTGTTTATGTATTTACTGAAGCAGACAGTACAAACACAGCATCCTGCACCACAACTTTTCACCAACCTGCCACCAAACATGGGTCAGTGCGATACCAAAGGACCATGGAAGACCAGTAATGGCAGTTAAAGTTTAATAATTAGCTTCATACAAAGAGAGATACACAGAAAATTCTGGACTAAATTAACAGTTCATCTTGATGATCAAAAAGGCCAAAATATTTTTATGATGAAACAAACAGAATGTCACCTCCAGTCAGTTCTATGAGGGGAAGGTGGCAGAGGGGAAGTGGTTTCAATTGGCGGTAGGGGTTTGAAGGTATGGTCTTGCAGATACGCGGTTTGCCGGGTGGCTGCCACGTGGCAGTGTGAAACAGGCTTTACAGACACACCACTCACTTATTTGATTACATTGTGAGGGAACTTTAAATTGCCCTAAATTGAATGACAAAATATATAACACTACAAAATGACTCCTGCTCAATAAATACTTTCATACACTAACAGTCATGGATACCTTCAAACATTTGGATTAAATCTTTCAATTTGTTGTATTTATATGATCAATATTTTCTGTGATTATTGGAGTTCCACAGATTCTACACTTGGGTCATTAACTTTCCCCTCTCTCCATCAGACACAACATGTAGTGAGTATCATAACACACCTCAGGTCACCGTCTTTAAATTGTCTTGCAAAAATCCTAGTAGAAAAACTGATGAATGGAATCTGACAAAGCATTTAGAAACTAGAAATATGTAAGTCTAGGTCAGTGTTATCATTCAAGAACTTACAAACTGTTCAATATCATTCATCACACATAACTGACTAATATCTTTAATGCATTTTCTTTTAACCTGGGGTTTTTAATTGCATGGGATTTGAGTTTTAATTGATAATAAATTATCATTTTATTATTGGGTTTATTATTTAACTGTATTTATATAAAGCATTTAGTGATAGATATTCTGTATTCTAGCAGCTTGATCGAAAAAGTTTTTACTGCAAGTTGTATCGGTAAATGTGTTTATATGTGTTATATTCCATTTATTCATCCAGTCTTTTTAATTCCACTGCCTACCTGCTGGTAAAGGTTTTCCCAGAAGTCCTGTGTCATCAATCTAAACAGAGAGAGGAAGGCCCAACCGAATGAGTCAAAGCTGGTGTAGCCATAGTCTGGGTTAGTTCCCACTTTGATGCATTCAAACCCATCCGGACAATGCCTGCAACAAAAAGAGAGTTTGTGAAGGTCAGAAGGAATCGTCCCTCCCACTATTTACACTGTTACACTGTTAATGTTAATACAGATGCAGATGCATCATGCAAGGATTATACCCATTCTACTGTATATTGTATGCAGTTTCTAGCAGTTGGGGACTAAGCTTACCCAGCTGCACTGCCATTTCCACAAAGCAATGGATCTCGTTTGCCTGGAAGGTAATAATAATTACCTGATGGGAAAAGAAAGAAAATCACAGTTTTGCTATTTGTGGTGAAGTCAAAGAAGCCCATTTTAATAGGTACACCTAATCTACAATCTAATACAATCCAGGACGGGAGCGTTGCAATACATTATCTCACTGTGAACATTGCAGTGTTACGTTTTTGTTGACACTGGGTCAACAAAAACTGGGTGCATTTTTTAATATAATGCAGTCCAGTACTGTACATGAGCATCATTAAATATAACCACATAAATTACAATGTATCTCTGCAACAAAAATTAATCATTAAAAGCCTCACATAGAAGTGACATCTTTAATGGTTTGTGTTTTTCTTTTTGTGCCGGATCAAGTTGTGACCAACTCAAAATAAAACAGAGGAAATAAAAATGCAACTCACGCGTATCAAGCAAATACGCAGTCTTGTTGAAGACTTTCTGGCCTGTTCCATTCATGTAGGTCTCAATATATGATGTACCATTCAAGGTGGAATTTGCCATTTTCCGCACACACTTCTGCTTTAATGTGCCCATAAACAGTTGTAACCCTATAAGGGCGAAGACACTCAAGCAGAACACGGTGAGGATCATCACATTGGCAAGCTTCTTCACTGACTGGAACAACGCACCAACGATGGTCTTCAGGCCTGCCAGACAAAGTATCACTTGTTACTCTAAGTAGTAAATTAAAAGACATTGTCAACATTAACATCAGCAATCAAAACACAGTGACACCAGTGAGGTCTGTCTTTAAAGGAGTACTCCACCAATTTAGCAACGGACTCCTATCACATTGTCCTACTTGTAATCCATCCATCCATCCATTCGTCGTCAACCGCTTATCCTGCGTACAACGTCACAGGGGGATGGAGCCAATCCCAGCTGACTGGACTCGTAATGAACATTTTAAATAAAAAATTATCTAAATCATTGCAGCAGAACCAGAGATATCATCTTTTTAATTCCACACATTGTTCTACCTTGTCAAAACCTGGTGCCTACATTATCCAGTGCACAATGTTTTTTTCATTTTCAAAATTGTAGTCTTCAGACCCAACTCAACTCATACGCGATTGCTTGGGGCAACATATCAGATTTTGTGCAGCTCCCTCTATAGCCACAAAAGGCTCTAACTTTTTCACACAGGTGAAATTGGTGGAGCTCCCTTTTAAAGCAACACATTTATTGTTTTTTCCAGTATCATGTAAGCCATGAGAAAGCTCATTCGGATGCTGTTTATCAGTCAAAAATCAATGCCGCAATCAGACAGAATAAAGTAACACAGGATATTAGGATCATGTATGCCAATGATGATGCACATACACAATAATGGGACACAACCCAACCACAGATTACACTACATTATGTCTTCATTAACCAAAAAGCAAAGAGGGGCAAATGGCAGTCAAGGAATAGTCCACTTAAAAGCATCAGTGCAAGAAACAAAAGTAGCAGATTGCTCAAAAGGCATAAGCAAATGTCACAGATCTCACAGAGAAACCATGCAAACTAAATCTACCATCGCCCTGTTGGAGGGAAAACAAATAATAACTTCAAATATTTCATTTTGCTGCTTACGATTTCTCGGTCAAACAATTAACCATTAAAGACCTGAAGACACAACCATTTGAGCTAGCTCTCACCTGGAATACCCAAGATTGTTTTTAGGATTGTGGTTGTGTTCAGATTTCTGAAACAACTCTGTGACATATCTGTGATAAGCAAAGTGGACGGGTGGGGTCAGGGAGCATCTCGCATACATGTCATGACACTTGCAGGAAGGGAGGTAATTGGAGGAGGGGAGTCTGAGGGGCAGCGGGAGAATATCATGCAAGAGGCAAACTAGCATGCACTTACTCCTACTGCTTACCTGGGATAACTGAAATAGCTTTAAAAGCTCTCAGCACTCTGAATGTGCGCAGAGCTGAAAAATTGCCTAGGTTTACAAACTCGGTTACATACCTGCAGGGAAACTTAGAATTACTATGGGATATTGACTTAGACAACAATACACGTAACATACATTAAAGCCAACAATCTTAAATAGATGTAGATACTACATCATTACATTTTAGTACATACAGCATAAAATGAAGCAGTCAAACAGTAAAAAGTGAGGCATGCACAGTGATGTAATGTAAAATGATAATGAAATGACTGTGACGAGCAATAAGATATGCACCAGGTCCTATGTTATACAAACTTAAAGGGTAAGTCTGGTGATATTCTATGTTGTTCTTATTGTTAACAAATCCCATAAAAATACCCAAACCAACAATGAATGTTTTGTACTAACAACTATTGTCTGTTGCCAAAGCCTGATTTGTTGTGCTGTAGACCTCCATTGTTGTCCACAACTACCAAAAGAACATAAACGAGCAACATTGTTGCACTGAGTGACATATTACTTTATTACTATGAACATGGACAATACAGTTTATTTTGAGCCAATCCCACTTACCCCACCCTGCTGCAGTATATGCTCACATACTCACAAGCACTCCAAATATGTATTCATCCACAGTTGAAAATAGTGCCTAAGAAATGCCACATTCTCTCCTATTTGTGAAATGTATCTAGCTTTTTTAGAAAATTATCAAGCTTTTAAAAAAAAAAAAAAAAGCTTTAAATTTGTGAGCAGGTTTAAAAGACTTAGGTCTTCACTAGTAAGTTATGGCTGAGTGCCACACCCAGGGTAGGGACAAAAATATTGGGAGATGTCCTAATGCTTTATTGGTTTGGGATTTGTTGACTGTAGGAAAAATGTAGAGTAACACCAGACTTGATGAAAAATGGCTTTTTAACTTCATGAGAACTGGTAACAAAGATATAAATAATGATCATACTTTAGATCATGTGTTACAAACAGTAACACATTTTGACAAAACTGTTGCTTTTGCTACCAATAATAAAACCAGTAAAACATAAAAAGTGTCATCTGCACCTTTAACTCAGGCTCTACACTAAGGAACCTTTGGGGAAAAGATGTCACAAATGTCAAAATGTTAACTTGGGGCAAGTACTTACGCCATGACAATGACACTGAAATCCAGCCAGTTCCAGGGATCTCTAAGAAATGTGAACTTCCCTATGCAGAACCCTCGAGCTAAAATTTTAATGAGGGATTCAAACGTGTAGATTGCAGTAAATGTATACCTATTGGAGACAAAACATAGTTGTTAAACCAAACTGCATTTCCACTGTGTGTAATATATTTGTGATTTTAGTACACGATTTAGTGTGTAATTCATGGGAAACTTACTCTACATTCTTGGTCCAGTCAGGGGGGTTACTCAGTGTCATAAATCCACAGTTGGCAATGATAGTGCACATAATCACAATGCTGAACAATTTGCAGGAAGTTGTCAAGGAAGCCACTTCTTTTACTGGGGACTTTTTTGTACAATTCATCATATCTCACGCAAGGTAGCAATATGAACAATACACCTCTCATGGATAGATCATAGTATCCACAGATTTAGTGTGGGCTCAACACAAACATGATTCATGCCTATCAGATTAATATCTTGATCAAAGGATATGAATGCACCAAAATCCTAATTGATATCCTTCTAAGAAGGTTGAAGGGGCTCAGGAGGTACAAGGCAGGAGCGGCGTTGAAGCGGAAGATGAAATTCCCTTTGTTTAATACTATGAAAGTCTGACACAGAAAGAGGAGATATGTATAAAACACTCTGACTTGCAAGACTGTATTATAGTTATATATATATATAAAAATAATAAATGATAGTATCATAGGGCTACTTACAACTACAAATTAAAGAGTACTTTAGCCCTTTGATTCACTGCACACATTTCACTGTACACGTCACTAATTATATTTTTTATATTATTGATGAACCTCATTAAAATCTTCTTTACTGGCCTGGTTTTCTCAGGTCATCTACGACTCAAATGATAACACTGATATCAGTTGCATGCAGTGCTAGATGAGAGAATACTTGTTTCAGTGCAATTCTCATCCAGCCTCTATAAGAATCTTAAACCACACCCACGTCTTAACACAGTTAAGAAAAAATCAAAATGTGAGCATGGAAGTTGACCTTTGAAAGAAAAGCTTCATATGTTGGTTATGTAATAACAACTGAGCTAATTGCATTTGCTGAAGATTTTTGTTGTAAAAGGTTTTCATCCAATCTTTATTCTTCATGCTCAAGTTTTAAATCAAGCAAACCTACTCTCTGATTACAGTAGTAGGGATCCAGGTCCTCCAGCGGTGTCGACACCATGCCTTTAGGAATGTCCCCATAGAGAAATGGGAGTGATTTGCCCGCCTCCAGGTCACGGCTGGGCTTGAGCCCATTGTCATCAGTGCGTTTTCTTTTCTCTCCCTTGGGCTTCTTGGCGTTCTCCTCAGCGATCCGCCTCTCGATGGCTTTGAGGGACTCACGACTAAAGGGGCGGAAGCTGTCTGGACCTGGTGGTACAAGCAGCTGTGCCATCTTTTCATCCTGCACCTTCAGAGTGAACAGCTATCCTCCAACATGAGAAAGGCCTGAGGGGTCAGAACAGATAAGGAGCTCTGATTAGAGGTTGACAACTGTCTTGTTAAATCTGTTTTGTTTGAGTTATATCTTCCTTGATCTAACATGAAATATTATTTTACTGGAAACAAATAATTGAAAGTATTTCTGTCAGCACATTTCTATTGGAAGATTAAAACTGCTTTTAATGGAGAGGAGAGGAAGGTGGGTGTGGTTCTGTTCTTTGGTGAGGGATCATCATCTCAGGCAGTGGCAGGCTATAATGACCCTCAAGATGGCTGTCATACACATAGATTCCTGCCAGCTATGGTAAAATTAGATCTAATTATCTGCTCTTCTGTAGATAAAATTAAGATTTGACATGACAATGATCAATTCCAGGTAAGACTCTTGCTCCTCTCTTCCATCCCTCAAAATGAAAAGAGCTAACTTTTCCCTGAGAGCCTAAGACAGAGCGGTGGGAGGAAAAGATTCATCCTACTAATAGGCCTGACTGGTATTATGTGTTAGGCAGACCTATGCAGTATTAAATATGAATGCACTACAGACTGCACTGCATCTCTCTGGCTGCCCTGCTACTGAGAGCTTTGGCTTGATCTGAATATAATAGTGTAATAGAACACTTCCGATGCCAGAAATCCATCACAAACACACTTTTCAATCAACTGCCCACAACACTTGGTTGTATATGTGATGTAATTGCAAAAACAAAGACAGGTCCAACTTCGAAAAAATCTTGACATTGATAACAGTGTTTGTGAATGTTGTTTGATATCTACCTAAATGTTTACGCTGAGAGAAACTGACACATTTGAAGAGAGATGAATGGATTTTGATCTAAGGATTTTGGTATTGTACAATACACTATGAGCATCTTGTGCACACAGTCCTACAAAACAGCATTAACATTAGTATTGTCAAAAGATTTTGATTTTTGCCTTGCGAGATGATCATTTGCACGTGAGCATCAGTGGTGCGGTGCTGTCATTTCTGGACAGACAAATGACCAATGACTGAACTGAACTACTCAAATGTAGTGCACGAGCCTTTGCAAGTACATCGTGTTGGCTAGACACATTTACACCTGCTGTGGGCCTATTATTCATCTTATTTAATAATGTCACTGTCACAACAGAATTCAACTTGTGGAATTAATCCGTAAATGTTTGTTGTCGTTATTGTTATTATGGGCCAGTGCCTAAAGACCTGGGGCAAGTTCAACATAATCCAGGATATCTTTTCCTTATCTGGCTTCTCTAAGCCAATTTTTTTAAAATTTCGGGATAAGCGGTCACGCGAAGCTGGTTATCAACTCGGTAAATCAACCCAGGGTTTCCCAATCCAGCACACATAAAAGAGGCGGTGTTAGCAGCAGATGACCAATTGCAAACATGGGGTCCACTGGCAGCAGAGTGGCATATTTAACAAACCAAGAGCAAACTGTAAAATTAGACAAATACCCATAGTCTAAGTAACATGGCTGCAGCTGACACATGCAGGAAGACAGAAAATCGCAGACAGTGTGAATAACTAAATAAACAGGCATAGTCTATAATAATATGTTGATTTGATGTGCTCTTATGGCGTCTATGAAAATATTGGCCTTATTCCTTCAGCTCGGCTGTGTGTCGGCATTTCTAAATTAAGTCATAAAGCAACGAAACAAAAAATCCATTCATGCCATAAAATGTGCTCAAATAGTGGTTGAAACACTGAATATTAAACTTTAGGCTACTGAAAAAAACTAATCAGCTCTCTTGGAAAATGACATTACCATCTGTAGGAAATCCCACAGACTGTTTTATGTTTTATTTAGGCTGCTTTATGTTTGCTGCGGTGATGTGGAGAAACTCTTGTATAGCGATATCATCCTACAGAGACTGATTGAAGTAGTGCTACTAAAGCCTTGAAGGCTACTAGTCCTACTCGTAGGTTTTTAAGATGTGACAGTAGGCTAAGCCTACTAACAGCTTTGAATGAATTTATATTTTTTATTTGCTCCCAAGTCCGTTTTTCACGCTGTTGCAGCTGTTAAAATAAATCTGGGTTTCATTTTTGTTATGTGAGGCTGAATATTATGAGCATATAGTTTGGTAGGCCTATTGAAATTAAGTTTAAGAAGTTTCTCTTACCATTGTTCCAATGTTGTTCCTTTTAAGAAATGCTATCTTGTATTCCGCATAATAGTTATATGAACTGTTCTCTCATCACACATCAGAGGCACTTTATCAATGCACTTGATACAGACAAAAGCTATGAGCTCAGTACTTACTGTACTATACATTATGGAAGCAATGTGGTGCACTGTAACAAATGGCTTTTACCCAAATTATGACGTATATAGACTTATCACATTTGTTTTCACTCACAAAGGCAACAGCAGAGCAGAATAGTTGTGCCATTAACAATATCATCCATTAAAGTGGGCAAATTTGAAGCACACTTCACCGCTTAACAAAGCCATTGCTGTAGTGTGTTTGTGTTGGATTTTAGCCTATTGCCTGATCTGGTCTGTACTGTCTGAAAACATAAAATAAAATAAACCTTAATTTGATGTTCACCCAACAAGGTCAACATGCAGTATCTAACCTTTCAAGAGGTATGCATCATTCGGTCAATCTGTCCCCAACTCATTACACATAACTTGAGATATGCACTGCCACTTCGAAGCTTCAAATAGGCCCACTTCATTTTATCTGCAACCTGTCGGCATCATGACCTTGTGCCGACTAACCTAAAATGGATACATTTGTTTCCCTCAACTCTTGCTGGAACAGAAGTAGTTTGGTATTTGCTATTCAACCTACATTTAACTGCGCTGATGAGCTTTATGTGATGACTGACCTTGAACTTAGGACATCTGATTTACTTACAAGTATATTACACACTCAAGCAGTGTCAAACAGCAGCTCAGCTTTAATCTTTAATGTACGTTACTCATTTCAAAATGCTTCTTGGTAATTAATGAGGTAAGAGATGGTTTGTGACAGATTGTAGCCTTTTGCTTCTAGGCTTTCAAATGAAACCAATGGAACAATTGCAGGGTAACAGTGCTGTAGGCATTAGTTGATATTTTGACAGACTTATATCTATGTGTTAATTTTGGTTTTACAGAAAAACTATTTCCCAAACCTGAATATCATTCTGATGAATACACTAGAGCAGGACATGATACAGTGTGTCTGCTGCATAACAAAGTGTCCAATGTTCTCACCAGGGTCGTGCCTCTGCCTTTAAAATTTTGCCCTTGTCTTTGATTATTGTGATTGATTATTGAAAGTAGACTTCAAACCAGTCAGTGATCTACAAGCATGAGAGAATAAAGACAAAAAGACTAGACTATTACAAATGTTATTTCTTTGTAAAGCATTTACAAATTGCTCAGTAACAGCTTAATGTCCACGATGCTTTTTCACAGTAAAGATTGGTGCAGCTGGCGTTTTGGGAACTGGGTTAAAGGAATTTTTTACATTACAACACAACTATCACATGCCCATATGTACATTAAAAAAGTTACTACCTCTGCCACAGAGGTTATGTTTTTGGTGCTGTTTGTTTGTTTGTGTGTCAGCAGGATTATGGAAAAATGATTTGCATGAAACCTGGTGGAAGGGTGCAAAGCAAGAAAGAACCCAATGCATTTTACAGTAGATCTGAATCACAGGGTGGATATACAAATTATTTTTCACTTTCATAACCATTGCGCGATAGATTAATTGTAACACCAGTGTCTATGGCAAAATCTATTAACGTAATTAACGTGAATGGTGTTCTGTGACTAAATATAAAAACTGTGGGTGTTCTTCACATCACAACATACTATACAGCTCAGTTTCGGCCAGTCCTTGCCTATTATGCTGACCACCTCAACAGGCCTACAAATGAGCTGTAAAACTGGGACAAAGACAACTAGAGTGACTAACACAGAGTTGGTGATAAGAAGGACTGACTTTTATCAATGAGTAGGACTGAAATAGCATGTTCTTTAAACTTAAACATACCTGTATACAGAGTGATCACGCTTGTCCACGGGCTCCTAAGGGACGAACACACTCGCAGCACTTAAGTGCTCACAACTCATGCTCGCTAATGCCTTTTACAGAATACAGGATCAGGATTAGATCATTCAGGGCGTTGACGAAATAGCTGAGGAGCTGTTAACAAAGTTATCTAGAATAAAGTCACTTTTTTTACCTACAAACTACCAGGCTAGACTGTGTGTGTGTGTGTGTGTGTGTGTGTATGTGTGTGTGTGTGTGTGTGTGTGTGTGTGTTCAGTCTGGATAGAAAGAAAACAGGACAGTCTAATCTCTAATTGAGAGCAATCTAATAATGATGTTGACAGTCATGCAAGCAGGAAATCATCTAAGATGGCTAATAATTGCTGCCATGCCCATTAACTTCTGTAATATATATTAACCCATGCTTTGCAGTCTAGTCTTTGTCCATATGGACTACATTGAACTATTCTCCCCTACCAACACAAATACATTCATAATAACAACAATAAAAACATTATAATAGAATGTGATATACAAAGACTACACTATATTGTCAAGCATAAAACCCTTCAGGCACAACTCTTTAAATATGAGGTCATTTAATATTTTGACAATAGGAAAACGACTTCATTGTGATCAGATAGATAGATAGATAGATAGATAGATAGATAGATAGATAGATAGATAGTTAGATTCTAATAACTCAAAACTACACGTTTTATCCTCAGCTACGAACTTTTTAGTCAATTTAAGCACCATTTCTTCTGATAAAAAGCACTCAGATACAACTTTAACAGATTCTGTTACTCACCATCAGTTTCTGATCCTGGACAGATGAACAATATAAACGGTGTGGAAGAGCTTCAGTGTGAATAAAATGTTGTTTAAAAAAAATCCTGTCCGTCCGTTTAAGGTGTTTTGACACTGGTAATTTCCACGATTCCGACAGGAAAACGCAAAAAGAGAGAGAGTGCGTGTATTTTCATCCGCCCCTCCGTGCGGCAGAGTCAGAGTAACCTACTGTGGTGCTTCCGGATGTTCTGGGTACCAACTGCGGGTAGAGATGCCAGAATGGCTGTTGAGATGATCTTGTGGTAGACATTAAAGTGCGTAATTATCGGGAATACAGATGTTTAGCGTGTATCACAAACTAAAAGCTACAACCACAACTATGAAACAGAGTGTGTTCTAAAACTCTGTGTGTGTGTGTGTGTGTGTGTGTGTGGCCTATGTGCTAAAGGAGGGGGCAGTGGGGGTGAGTTTTCAGAAGCCTATAGTTAGGCTTTTCAAACGTCTGGGTCAGTATTCAATCACTACACCAACCTCCTGAGTCAGAAACACATCAGGTTGCAGCATAAGCAAATCGCATAGGCCGCCTATATCTGTAACTGCTTTTGATGTTTTGCATATCAGTAAAGTAATAAAAGTAGTGAAGTTCCGATTGTGTGCCAGGACATTCACTGTGAGTGTAATGCCACCTGCTGGATGCAGACAGCATTGTCAGATACATTTTAAAAGGTCTAAATCCAGCCGGTGCGTCTTTTCATATAAATCCAATAGATATTTGGTCGGTATGTTGTTCTCCATTGCCTAAAAAAAAGAACAAATTATACTGTTTTAAGACAGAATGTGATAAAGTTTTAAAAGTTTTAACACAAAGTTCGAATTATTTTAAGAAAACAAATGTCCGGTACTCGAAAATATGCCTCTGTGTATATGATAGTAGGCAAATAAAATAATTAATATTACAAGAAAAAAAGTCTGTGTTTAGGTCTGTGATAAGTATGGAAACCAGATAACATAACAAGAGAAGACTTTATTTTAACTCCACCTCTTTAGCATTTATAAGCAGAATATAAACATTTACATTGTAAACATTATAACTGTAATAAAGATAATAATAATAATATATAATAATAATCATCATCACTATCATCTCCATCATCATCATCTATACGATAATGTAGTTATAAGTGGTAATTCATGTATTAGTCAACAACTAAAACTGGAGACTGATGTACACAGAGATAACGAACGATGGCAGTATAATCACATACATTATAGAAGAAGTTATAATTGTTCACAAATACTGTACATTAATGAACACCATGTGTATTATAAACAATGCATTAAATACTTGCTGCATATAAATGATAAATTAAAGTTAAAGCAAAGTGTTACTTCAAATTAAATTTAGCAGTGGTTCAGACTGAGTTTACAAAATAAACAATTCACATCAACGATATCAGGTTTAGACTTTGTCATGTAATGCTTAATGAATGTCTGCGTGTATATCTATGATATGTATGGAAAATAGGCTTACACAATAATGTGGTAATACATATTCCAAGTCTGATCTAAATAGTTTTCTCTACTGTGTGTATGACTTAAGAACAGGTGGGGGAAAGGTTTTGCCAGGATCATTTTTCTAAGTTACTACTTTTTTTTTCATCTAGGTGAGATGTTGTTGTAATACTCATTTTGGCCACAAGAGGCTGAAGAGCACCACTTCAGATCAAGACAGATTAAAATACATTTCTTGCCAAAAGTAAGACATGACAGCAACGTTATGTGACTTGCTAACACACAACCGTACCTTGTGTTTAGAGTGCATGGAGAAATTAAAACTCACCTGGAAGGACACATGAATGCTTTTAGTCTAGAACAATAGGGTAGTGGTGCACTTCAGCCTCTTGTGGTCGAAATAGGTATAACAACAACAAACACAAAGAACACGCACATAAACACCTGCCAAAACGTTTATCCACCTGTTTCACAGATGGAAAAATATTAAGGGACTAATAATGATGATCCTGGCAAAACTTTCGTTCAGCTGTTCTTAAGTCATAAACATAGAGTGCAAGCTATTTAGATCAGATTTAGAAATTGGATCACAAGAAGTGTGTTCTCACTTGTCTCTCATGGCTTCCAAACAAACATTTTCTCTACCCTGTGAACATGGTTTGTTTTTAAAACAGAAGGAAGCTCTGACCTAAACTATAAAACTGCACAACATGAGAAAGAGTTCTCTGCGAATTTTACTGTACAGTATACCTTCAATTCCTTCCTTACTCTTTAACCATTTTTGTCCCTGAACAAAGGCGTCTTTTTAACAATCAGATTTACAGTATAATCTTAAAATCCTTTAATTCCTAATTTCCATGCATGTGTCAATACATATTTTGGCAAAAAGTTTCAAAGTTCAACCTGTTTCTCATACATTAGTTAAATTAACTGCTGACAGGTTTCATAAGGGCAATTTCTTTGCTGGTAGAAAGTAGTTCCAGTGAATACTGTTGACATCCTTCTGAAAAGAGATGTTGCAACCTGACTTAATTCCATTCATGTCCATCGTACTGTTGAATCTAACTATGTGGCCATATACCAGCAAGGAGAACATTTTGAATTAAAATTATTTCTTTATTTATTGGTTATTTGGGTGAGGCAACCCTTTAAATTTGTTATTGAAGCAATTATACATTGAATTCATAGTTCACAAAAAGTGTACAAAGTGAAGTGTAGTTCCTGTCCATGCCAAAAAATAGACATATCTTTGCACTGCAGATAGTAGTGGTACTAGTAGTAGTACTTCTACTAGTAGTAGTAGTATAATACATTGTGTTTTCATTATCAGGCCTACTGTCTGTTGCATTATTTTCTTAT
Organism: Micropterus salmoides; assembly: GCF_014851395.1. Taxonomy (NCBI): domain Eukaryota; kingdom Metazoa; phylum Chordata; class Actinopteri; order Centrarchiformes; family Centrarchidae; genus Micropterus; species Micropterus salmoides. The sequence goes on along the minus strand of NW_024040596.1, from coordinate 13,950,851 downwards.
TACTCAAGTTATATTATAAGTTCCATGCATATTATTATTGCACTTAAGCGGCAAACTGAAAACTTCCTGTAGAAATCCACTTGAGATAGCATAAAATAATATTATGATTCTGCAGAGAAAACGATTTTTCTCTTTTGCTTAAAATAAAAATGTACTCACAGGTTTGATTATGCTGAGCCCAGTGATGCCACTATATAAACTTGGTAATTGTGTGTAACAGCGCACCTGTTTGCTGCGCAGGAAATGGTCGGTTTCGGTTAAGGGCTACTGCAAGATCACAATGCCACATCTTAGGATGTTTCAGGTCAAAAATGCAGTTCGGATGTAACGGGGCGGAGCTCAGCTGTGGTGGGCTCCAGTCAAATTTGAGCCCTCAGTATCGGTCTATGATCCACTAGGGGCGCTGTTGAGAGGCTATAGTGGAGAAAACTGACAGTTACTGCACAAACTTCGCCTAATGCAGTCACACCGCAGATATGTGAGTGAAACGCTGAAGAACCGTGGACAAAGAGGAACCAAATCAGCGACCAGCAGGTGCCAAAGATGGCTCAGCGGGTAGGTCTAAAGTGATGCTATTGTTGGTGGAAATGAAAAACAGACCGATAGTTTTCTGTTGTTTTTATCACTGCTTTGTGTTCTTATTTTCCAGCTTATCAATGAAGAAGGGAGCACATTAATTCCTACACTAGAACCTGCCGGAGAGCCAAAAGGTTCAATGATATCTGCGTCTTTTAATTTTATCAATTCCATTATAGGATCTGGAATTATTGGTAAATACTTCAATATTTAAGAAGCCTAAATCATAATGCCTTACAAAACCTAATAATCAAATCATATGCCACCGATTATATCAATGGCAAATCATAGCCCATTGAACTCTTAATCTTAAGATGATTCAGTTCAATAATAAGTTGCATTTGCAAAGTTTTGGTGCAACAAGGAGAAGCTTTCATGCTGTGCAGTGGTAAACCCTCTGCATCATATGACTAGCGCCTGTTGCACCCATTCTCCCCTTTAACTCTTTCATATATCTGTGTTTTGACCAGGTTTACCATATGCATTGAACCAGGCAGGACTCCCCTTTGGCCTTCTGCTTTTGATAGTTGTTGCATTCATCACAGGTAGGCATATTGAAGGCGACATTATGGATATGGAGACATGAATTTATCAAATGAACAAACGAATAATATTATGTTTGCATGTCATGGCAGACTACTCTATCATCTTACTAATCAAAGGAGGCAACCTATCAGGGACAAACAGTTATCAGTCACTGGTGCAAAGCACATTTGGTTTCCCTGGATTTCTAATTTTATCTGCACTGCAGTTCCTTTATCCTTTTATTGGTGAGTTGTTTATACGCAAACAGATCAATCTAATGTTGAATATTATATCACAGTATAGTAGCATTTTATGTGTAATTTATGTGTAATCATCTAACAAATGATTTTATTCTATTCTCTTTTTGCTATTTCTGTTCCATTCCTTTAGATTTTGGTTTAGTCAAAATAATACTGCAGATTAATATGAATAATAGAATGATGCATCTTCTTTGTTTTCTTTCTCAGCTATGATTAGCTACAACATCACCACGGGTGACACAATGACCAAAGTATTTCAGAGAATACCAGGAGGTATGCTGCATATAGTTTATGCAAGCAACACCATGTGCAAAATAAATAAAGTTTCTAAATTAAAACATATACAGTGCATCTATAATATGTGAATTTGTCAGATGGTTAATGTATATGTTGCCATGTGTTGTGTTTGCAGTTGGTCCAGATCACATACTTGCTGAGCGTCACTTTGTAATCTTGCTATCAACTGTTGCATTCACGCTGCCTCTCTCGCTTTATCGAAACATAGAGAAACTTGGGAAGGTAAGTCTAATTATTATACAGTTGACAGTGTCATTTAGTGATGTTAAAGCTGCCTGTAAAACATCCATGTGTGTTACCAGGTGTCCTTCCTGTCAATGGTGCTGACACTTATCATCCTCATCATTGTAATCATCAGAGCAGCTACCTTTGGACCTCAAATGTATGAATGAATATTCTACAATTTGCTAATCCATGGTGATTTTCATTTAAATGTTCCTGTGTATGAACCATGGGGTTCTTTTTTTAATAACTACCCACTAAAATGCTATTATACAAACATAATCATGTGTATCTTTGTCCTTTGATGACTGAATATGAATATCACTCTCTAGCCTCCCTACAGAGAATGCATGGGCATTTGCAAAGTGGAATGCTATTCAGGCAGTTGGTGTAATGTCTTTTGGTGAGTTTGTCTGCATGATGCTGATGATGGAGATGCCTAGAATATATTTTGCAGTATGATGTTGGTAGACAAAAATGTACGACTGCAGATAAAAATACAAGCCAAGGTGACAGGCAAATACATTTTTCATGGAACAAAACAAATTGTGTGAACGAAGACAGATTATCCACAAAACCCCAAAAAGTTTAAAGGGGTTATCACCTCACCTGGAAAAAAATTGCATCACCATACACCTGGGGGAGGTTAGTGCTACATAGACCAATAGAGAAAAACCATTTAGCTCGTTGTTTTGGTTTTACAACCTGTAGGCCTACATACTGCATGGTTAAATTTCACTGCTGTCATCAGTCCTGTATCCAGCAGCAGCTGTTTTAAAGAAATAAGCTCTGATCAAACCAATGTCTGCTCCACACACCCAGCACCTAATGGCTGACAAGGTACCTGGTGAAGAAAGTAAAACATCTGACAAGCTTAAAGCAGAAGTGTGTAGGATTGAGTGGCATCTGTGAAATTGGATGTGCAACCATTTGAATACTGCCCGCCTCACCATCCCCTTCCAAGCTTGAAGGTGAAACGGTGGCTCTCTAGAGCCAGTGTTTGGTTTGTCCATTCTAGGCTACTGTAGAAACATGGCGGTGCATGGCACACTCTGTGGAAGGGGACCTGCTCCCTCTGTAGATAAAAATGTTCTTATTCTTATTTTCAGGTGATTATACAGTAATAAAAATATATTTATCAATTAGTGCTGTATTGTGCAAATAGTCCACTAAATCTTACACACTGAACCTTTAACATATTTTTCTCAGCAGTTGGTGAAGACCAAAACAGAGCTAAAATACCCGTGAATCTTGGACTTACATTCATTAGGTTGCCAAAAACAGGTTCCAATAGGATGATCTGTTTCTGTAGTTTTGCTAGATTGTTAAGTATACCATTGTTTGCGAACATGTTAGCTATAACTTAATTTCAGTGATAAAATGGCTGTTTCTGTCAGCCGCTTAGTAGGCAGAAACCGACTAATGCAGCTTTAATTTAATGTCATTAAATCGATCGCATCAAAGAGCCGAAGCCCATGGCTTCAAATCACAATGTTGCCAATTCAGGATAACACACGAAATCCAGCTTAAATATGAGAAGATTGAGGCTATTATTTAAGTTAGCACACTGTCTAAATATTGCTCTGCTTTTGGAAAATCAGTGTACAACATCTCAAAGAGTGTCTGTTGTCATTACCTTCTGAGTGAGACTCTGCCTCCCAGTGCAGCCTGTGAGTAGAGGTCTAGGTCTTCTCCAGTCCACCAGGTGGTGAAAATCATGGCTTTGACTCAAGTGTGTTAATGATAATAGCTACTACTGCTACAAAGGAAGCTATTTGGATGGGGATGTGTATGCTCTCAGGAAAATATAGTGCTGTGTAGTTTGAACTAAGACTGGTATAGTTGCTAGTCTTAAAGGGGATGGATATGCTTAATTTACCATTAAATCCATTCTGCAGTAAGGAAAGAGACCTTCTTTGTTCCTACAAGGTTAGCAAGAAAACTTCAAATTAGACATATATCCAAGGAGCAATATTCCTCAGTGATTGTATTCTATATGTTAATCTCTGCTATTCTTCCTCTGTGTGTCTCTTTAGCCTTTATATGCCACCACAACAGCTTTCTTATCTATGGTTCTCTGGAGCAGCCCACGCTAGCTAACTGGTCTCGGGTCACCCACTTGTCTGTAGGCTCTGCGCTAATAATTAGTGCTACCTTTGCTGTTGCTGGCTATACCACCTTCACTGGCTACACACAAGGTATCAGTATGAGAGGTGTTGAACTACATGCCTGTAATTTCTTTTAAATATTACAAATATTTCTTATGATCTCGTATTTCCACATTTTAGGAGACATATTTGAGAACTACTGCAGAAATGATAACCTGGCAACGTTTGGTCGCTTCTGTTTTGGCCTCAGCATAATAACCACATTTCCACTGGAGTGTTTTGTTACACGAGAGGTAAGTGATACTTTCTTGTACGCCAACCTAAGAATCAGTTAGTCAGGAACAGTTAAATGTTTACATATGTGAGAGAAAGTGGTATTCTGAGGTTTTGAGCTATAGACGTGGCTTTGAAACAAAATTAACAAAAAGAAAGTTTGGCACCCAATTGCTACAGCAGAACTGCTCAGTGGGTAACAGTGTGTGGGTGTGTGTGTATGTGTGTGTTTATGTGTGTTACCCTCTTTTAACTTGCAAATATGATGCTAATTTGAATTGTTTTTCCATTTGCAGAAAAGGCATACACACAAATATGTGTGCAGGAGGACTATTTTATTGTCATGTTCTTGTTTATCTTCTCAGGTCTTATCCAATGTCATTTTCAGTAGGGATCTTTCAAAAGCTGAACATGCGGCCATAACTTTGCTCATAGTTGCAGTTTGCGCATCAGTGTCTTTGGCCTTTGACTGTCTGGGAGTTGTTTTGGAGCTCAATGTAAGTCATCTCAACTCAGCCAATCTATACCTATCTATACTTACCTACCTTGATGATGCTCTCTTCTGCCATCCAGGGTGTTCTGAGTGCCACACCTCTGATTTTCATCATGCCGTCTGCGTGCTTCCTCAAACTCTCCACTGGCCGCTGGTTCGAAGGTGAAAACTTGATACCCACCATCTTGATATTAATTGGCGTGTTTGTAATAATCACTGGCTTGACAATGACTGGCCTCTACCCTCAAGACTGTTCGCACGGTGTGGAGATGTTCTACTGTGCAGATGCTAATGTCTCGGGCACTGTGCCACCTGTATGAAATTAACATCCAACAAATATTTAAATTGTCTTAAACTTTTTTTTAACAACACAGGCTTTATGCACTTACCATGGGGCTTTTTTATGGCTTAGGCTAAAGTTTCCTTAGTTCTAGTTACGGTAAATCCTAATGCTACACCATGAAATGATATTTCAGAAAATACTTTTGTGTGCTTTCAACTTTGTGGCAACACTTTGGGGAAGATCTTTTCCTCTTTCAATATGACAATGTTTTTATTGGGTTTGGAGCTGAAGAACTTGACTGGCCTGCACCATAGACTGTTTATAAAAAAGCCTGCACAGACCCTGACCTCAATGCTATTAACGCCTTTGAGATGAACTGGAACACTGACTGTGAACCAGGCCTTATCACCAAACATCACCAATGCTCATGTTGCTAAATGGGAGCTAATTGCTGCAGCCAGGTTCCAAATTATTCTGAAAGTCTCCTGAAAAGAGGAGAAGCTGTTAAAGTAACATATTAATGGCAATGATTTTGGAATGCGATGTTCTACAATCACACATGGTATAATGTTGAGGTCGGTTGGCCACATATTGTATGTAGAAATGTTTAATTTTTTGTTTTTCCTTTTGTAATTAATAGTAAATCTTGATATTTATTATTCTGGATTGTTTGTATCACACAGAATTTATCGTTTCCATATCCAGCCACACGATGTCACTGTAGACAAATAAAGCATTTATTAAAAGGAAGTACAAAACAACAACAACTCTGATGTTTTTATGATTCAGCTTATCTCAAACTAAATGATTGGTTGTTTAGGGTTGTTGCTTTGTGTGTGTGCTCGGCCAAGATGTAAACGTGGACAGGATACCGCTATGTCAAACGCCAGGACCAGGATCCTGGAGGGAAGGTAAACTGGATCTGAGAGACGCCCAACTTTTACAGCTCAATGTTGCGATGCAGTGTCTTGGATGCAGAGGGGAAAGTTGGCAAGAGTTTTTCACGGTGTCTGGCTCAAAATGATTTAGATATGTCTGACTAGGTAGTTTAAAAGGAGGAGAGAAATATCTTACCACACTGGAATGGTTTGCGTAAAGGGCGCAAAACACGGAACTTCAGAGCGGGGTTATGGATCATTTATCCAAATAAAGGCTGTTTGTAGTCTGCAACTAACGTTACCTTTGTGAAGGCTGATGGAAGGTGACAACTGCGTCGAAAACCAACTACATTCATGGTGAGACATTATTAGTAAATACTTTCAATCGTTAGCCCTATTTCCAGAAAGAAGGAAAAAAACGGTTCATATGACTGAAAACTGATGACCTCATGTGGGATTCGCCCCTATTTCAGTATTTGTCCGTTTGCATCACTTGAAAGCAGCAGGTTAGACTATTGCAGTTATAAGAATGAGTATGTAAACGGTTACTAAAAATGAATTGTGATTTTTGTTTGTGTCTGACCAGTCCAAGGGATTTGGTTAAACCAATGAGTTTAGTCATGGATGATCATGGATCCCAGCCACATCCACGGAGCTCTGGTCTGAGGTATGTAGCACTCTCATTTGGATTACCAGCTGTCATATCGGTATAGTGTAAAACATAAGAGGGACATGTGTGTCCAGTAGCCTTTTTATTGGAAATTAAGAAATATTAGTTATAATTTATTTTTTAACTGAGCCAATAAATCTGCATGGTCCCAATATTATTGTTTGGGAAATAAAAGTATAAAACAAGTTAATAGAAAACATTGGAGAAAAGGCCTGGAAATGAAAAGTGTGAGTGGCTAACTGCATGGAGCTGACAACAACATTTTGGTAACAGGGAACCCGCTGTGTTCTGACCAAATTGTTTGAGGTATGTGTTAAAATTCCACCTGTGTTAAATAATGCATCTGCATAACCAACTTTCAAATAACATTCCTTTCACTCAGTGCATCTTGTTAGAGTCAAAGTTTTTGCAGATGTTTCAACCTTTGAACTCTCCTCATTTCCTGCTTTCAGTCTTTTTGCTGAGAAATTGCCTTGACCATATGTAGAGGTCATGGGAAGTATTTTGCAGGCAAAACATTCAGCCTCCTCTGTCTCTGTGATGAGCACGAATGTAATTTTTCTTGTGGCAATCATGCATTCACTGGGCTTGAAACTGATATTCTATAAAATACTGATTAGTCATGTCCAAAAGTCAAAGAAAATCACATTAAAAAGTGCTGTGATTACATGACATGATGGAATTTCCCATCAGTTTTGGTTCAGGAACTTTGAGATGATGTCAGCTGCCTGTATTCCAGTGGTTGGAATCATTAAAAAGGAGGAGTGAGTTTCCAGAGCTTTTATACAGAGTCACTACTCACCCGTTTGGCATTCAGATGAGATTTGCCGAGTTTAAGAATTAAATTAGAGGTGAGATGTTGAATTTGAACATATGATAGTTTCCAATTAAGTATTCCATGATGCTATGCAAAGTTTCCAGTCATGCCCTGCATACTGTAGTTCTCCATTTCTAAAAAAAAAAAAAAATAACATTCAGGCACTTCATATACAGTCTACAAAAGAAAACTCTCTCTTGGTGTGACTTATATTCATATTTCATAAATGTTGTTGGAGCACAGCCACCCTATCAATGGAGACTACGTAAATCTCTCTGTGGTTTGACTATTATTTGGAAAAGTAAACCACACTCTTCCATAAGCTGCTGGGGTGTGGGGAAAGGCGCATGTTCTGTCTTATTTGTGGCTTCTTATATTTGGAGCCAATAAACTGCTGCTGCTCCTTGCGTTTTCACATGGAGTCATATGTGAAGACTTTATGTGACACCCCCCCCCCGAAAGCTACGCTACATTCATTAAACAAATACTGACCCTGCCAGAATCACTGGGCTGGCTGTTCTCCAAGCAGAGATGCTGCTAGCCCCCCACACAAGACAGACGGTACATTATTTAACATGATGTAGTCTTTACACAATTAGTGAAGAGGTTATTGGAAAAGTTATTTTAAGATGTTTAAAAAAAAAGCAATAATCATAATAGTATATAATCACTGAATTATAATCAGTGTATTTTTGTCGCTTCTTAATTGTAAATCTTCAAGATTCACTAATTCATTCTCAGTCTAACAGTGCACTGCTTGGTGCTGGGTTTGCTAATTGGTCACACCTTAAACCGTGATCTCACAGGGCTGGCTTTCCTTGGGGCAAAATGTGGAATTAGTTAAGGTATTGTGAATCCCCACAGCTGTTTCTCGACATGCAGGCAGTCCAAGGGTACAGCTGCTCACATGAGTCTAGGGATGAAAATCATGGCAAGGCTGACTGAAGTGAGAGGGCACGTCAAGTTGAAAACACTTGCTTTTGAATTTCACAACAACCAGATACTGTATGTAGAACTACGAGGCGTCACAGTTTAAGTTGAAGTGACGCAATCAGTGCACGACCATAATCAATAGAAACAGACACAGGTGTGGAGGGTGCTGAGGAGAAATTGTTTTTCAACTTTTTTGTCTTGGCTTTTCAGTCATGTAGCTAAGCCTAATGAATGCCTATAGGGACGGACTTGATTTCAACGCGCTTCTATGAATCCACAATAATATGTGATCAACTCCTATGCTTCTAGTCTGTTGACACCAAAGACGAGACAACAAACATCACAAGGCCTTCTAACTAAAGCGTAACACAGCGTTTTCATCTCAGAATGATCCTCACAAACAACAAGGCTTTCTTCATTCAGGAAAATATATAATTTGGTCTACAGCATGCAGCCCTCAGGAAGCCCACTCAGATTTTCTGTGCTCAAGAAGCAAGATAAAGGATGTCATTCAAAGACATCCACCCACTAGAAGTGTAATAAAACGAGAGGAAAATCAGCATCAAGGCCCAGCAAGCTCGTCCTAGCAATGAGCTGGTGTGTCTTTGTATCCTGGAACGTTTAATCTCATGGATGCTTTCTGCCTCACAGGGCTGAAACAGACAAAATGGCAGGGAACAGGGAATAATGGGTTGTCTTTGTTGCCACACTGAAGCCAACGCATTGACCGCAAATACCAGTGATTACATCTCACTGGGCAGTTTGTGAATATTATGAAGTGAACAGTTTGTTGGTTATTATAGATAATATTTCTTTTTATGGCTAAAGTAGATTTTAAGATTATATATTTATATAATATTGATGTTGTGCACAGCAGCCTTTTTAGACTCCGGCTAAACAGACTGCAAGTCTTGGCCCCTCTTTGTCATGCACTCTTCCAGGGCATAACAGTTGGATGCCTCCCACTCTCGGCCTAACATGAATTAGTTCTTTGTGTGCTCTCAATAGGAACCTTTACTTATCTCCAATAACATTCAAACATTTTATGCGACAAAGGAACAAATTGCCTTGATTTGCTTGACCTGCATTATCAGTGTTTGTGTTGTTTAGATGAGATATTAACAGACAAGGCCAAGCCAGTCAGGACATTGGCATTGATTGAGCATACAACAGGTTTGTTTAACAAGTTCTTGAGAAGCAGTCCAACAGTTATTATTGACCTATCATAAAGCCAAGCTTAAACCGACATTAGGACAACAAAGGGCAGGTATTAAATGGTAAATGCAAAATTGCACACCTTGAGATGGTTCTCTAGATGGCACTATCACTGTACATATATATGTTCATAGTGTTGTATCCACCCAGATGTTTGCGCAGTAGTGTTACCAGACTGGTAATGAACTGATAAACTGAACCTTATCATCCCCTAACATACACTGCACCAAGCTAATGAACCACAACATGACACAAACCAACCAGCAGCCAGCAGTTTCACTGAGGATATTCACACTAACAGCAAACATTAGTAAGGAAAGCAAGCCGCTTTATATTAAAGATCCGTCACTTTGTATATTCCAGCTGTATTTAATTCTGCATCGTTCTTCTGTGCTGCTGCTTTTTGTTAAATTTGCAGTAGAACTTCAGTATTTAGTTCTTGACAGAGTTGAAGGAAAGGTGCAAAAGCTCCTCCTATGACCCATGACACTGAAATAACAGGAGAGTTGTGTTATTCTTGCCTCACAGGGTGTAACCCTGGTGACATTAAGATGAAGTCTTTTTGGGGGGGGGTTCTTGAGGGTTGTGCAATAGTGAACATTCTGTTTACACTATTAGCAATGAAATGGGATAATACTGAATGTGCCTGTGCAGAGGTACTGTGTGCACATACACTGTTTAGAAACGTCAGTTCATGTGATTAGCAAAAGAGGGTAAGCATGCTGGTCTGCCTTTGAAAGATGCCCCACTGTAGACAATGCTTCATTGTTTCAGATGAAAGGACACAGTGTGATAGTTATTTTTTGACTCACGTGGGGAGCTTTCTCTCTCACCAACTTTATTTCATCTAAATATTGGTCTCACTTAAAACTCCACACATTTGGCCAAGTCACTAGAGTTTAGCATGATAATTACCTACCTAATCTCTTCTGTACGGTATTTAAGCAGTGTAGGGCGGTTGTGCGTATCTGGAAATGAATGCCTGCAAACCCAAACAACTTATTCTAAGTTCACATTCTTGAGAGGTTTGTTAAATTCAAAGAAATGTATTTGTGCATCAACAGAGACTTGAACCGCATATTGTGTTCTTTTCTTTATGTTTAGCACACATCGTTTTGTTCTTTGCAGATCCAGGGTTTTGTTTCAGTGCAATGTTTAGAGCAAAATATTTTAGCTGCTCTGAGATAAGGTTAGGGTAATGTACCGTAGCAGACCCCAGTTCACAGACTAGAATATGAAAGTCAGCTGTTTCAGGCATTGTATAGGGAACTGAGCAGTCACACCATACAATCTCAAATCTCATTACCTAGCTGGCTGGCAGACCTGCTAGCTTACTTTGGCTCTGCTGTAGTATTAGGCACTGTACAACATGTAGAGCAAGAGTGACCACCACGGGGAGTAATAATGCTGAGTGAAAATGAGGTGGATCATGACAAACGGATATTAAAGAATGCACTGAAAAGCTAATAATGTCACGAGGTTGGTCCTAAAATATTTATCAGAATTGTACATAATGATGTTGAGGACGCCCTGGGAGTTTAAGTTTGACGAGGCATGTGCTACAAAACGCTGTGGGAAAAAGTTTTTTGTTTTGCATGCAATAATAAACAATACACATAGGAAGTGGGAAGTTCTCATAGGGTCCCTGTGCTCTTTTTCTCCATAATCTCGTTCCATCCCACACTACTTATGAAGTAATGGCCTCTCCAGAACTTCTTTTAAAAGCCAGTGTTTACTGTGAGTGACCTCTCACCAAATTACCAGCTGTGGCTCTGGCCTGTGTTTTGTCTTTCCTTAGGGACCCCCATCCCCACCCCCACCCCCCTTCTGTGTAACTCTTTAACTCCACCTCCTCTGGCCTGCTTCTACACACTAACATCTACATTCACCACTTTACCTCCTTATCAACTGATGGTATTTGGTGGTGGTTGTAGAATTGGCCGCACATTCTTAAGTGAAAGTGCAAGGCCACTGATAAAGGACTGGCACAGAGCAATTACTTCATAATGAAGAGTCAAACGTATTGCTTCCATATCAGACAGTGTACAGTTTGCAAAAAAAAGCTATAGCTTTAACACTGCATCAAGCACTTGCATCAAACCTGCAGAAAACAACATTCATATTGCAGGTGATAGGGTTCAGGAAATGTAAAACTTTGTTGGAAACTCTTTGTGTAGATCAGTGAAAGGAATATATATGTGGCTAAAGATAAGTCTGTTTACATGTCATTCCTCAACTTGTCGGGAAGTGATACATTTTCCCATTTTAGATTGAATGCATTTTAATTTGAGTCTATTGTGGAGTGTTGATTAAGTTAACAATGACAACCTACTAAAGGCAGTGGCTGGATCTGTTAGAGTAAGTGCAAAGTGCTGACAGCTTCTTTTGAACCATTTAACCAGCTTTCATTTTTATTGACTTTAGAAAGTTGTGTTAGTCATAACTTATCATGTTTCTGTTTTGAGATAAAGCATGTTGTCTGAAATTATGTGTAATTACTAAAGCACTGTACCATAGGAGTTTTATGTCTGCATTTTGTAGCAAAGAAAGTGAGGAAAAGTGATGAAAGCATCACAATCCCAATGTGAGGCTCCTCAGTGTTTACATGTAGGAACTGCTTACTGATTTTGTACGTTAACCTTGTTTGTCAAGAATTGCTACCGTTGTCGTTACTCTCAACCGACAAGTCTTCTAACATGGCTTTAGAGTGAGTCAGTTCTGCAAAAGTAAGGTGTGGTTGTGAAAAGTTGGCAGTGGTTTTCATAACGAAATGCAAACACAGGAGAAGTACCTGATGAAGGAGTGGGGAGGATTCCAAGACTGTTTTAACCCTGTGAGAAGATAATCCATGAGATATGAGTCCTCCTGACTTTGCTTGTCTTTTACTCTGATCATTACCAATATGATAAGAATTTAGTTACATTCATGATTTAAACACATCATGATAATTCATTGTATTTAATCTCGTCTTTGTCTAAGTTCCTGAGCTACCAAAGAGCTCATGCTGCAGTGTGGTTCAGTGCACTGTTGCTCCACTGGCCCCACCCACAGGTTCCTGTCTGCACAGGGAGGCAAAGCTGCTTACCTTTCTGCTCATGAACAAGGGGGGAGTGCTACTATACACTGTGCCGTCGGAGCTTTCAGAGACGCAGCGAGGGGGCCGACAGGATTTAGGTAGAGGGGGCAGATTTCTGATGTCACAGCTTGGGTGTGGTATTAAGGTGGATCTTTACTACTACTACTAAGCTATGCTAACAGAGTTTGGTCTGTCTGTCTACTCATGGGACATACACAACAGAATGGAAATTATTTGAGTGGATACAACCTTAGGCAAAGAGGTAAGGGTGTGGAATGAGATGTTGGCATACTGAGAGGAAAAGCAGGTCTGTCACACCTGCTCTCCAAATTTCTGGTTCTTTCCTCTTATAATGACTACAGTGTAGTTTTGTCTTTACAGCACAGCAGTGCTCTCACTGACTTCCTCTAAAAGTGCTGCAGAGGACCTTGAAGCAGTTTTGAGAACTAAATATTTTTATACAGACTGTTAACTGTCAATGTGTTTTGACTTGAATTGGAGGGTGTGTTGGACTTGCAGCACCTGTAGCGTGTTTGAGCCTGTACATTTGAGTGGCAGCTAGCTAGTAAACTACTACTTGTAAAGTTCTGGGAGGGAGTTTATGGGTCACTGGAGCATTGAATTGTTGCTCTGGTGTCTTAAAATAATTGGGGTGTTTTCTGAAAGTGTGACTGAGCAGAAGGGACCTCTTTCAAAACTTGTTTGTTTCATTGTACATGAACCCTCCATTCCCCAAGTGGCTATCTTGCTACCTAGCAGCCGCTAACAGTAGGCATTTTAATGCTTCACCTTCTCAGAACCTCAAAGGAAAGTTAAATTTCTACCAATTCTTTGGTCTAGTTTCTTCTCTTGACTCCTCCTACCTGCTCATTGTTATACGTGATAAAGCATTTGTATGAAGGGACTTTGATTGATTGGGTGGAAAAAATACATAGAAGTGACTGAAATGGTTTTGGTGAAAGTCCTGCCAGCTGGACCGAAGTGTAATGGAATGTAGGGAATTTGGAAATTCCTTTGTTCAGCTGGATGATTCCTGTTGATATTATGAGGATTTGTTCATTTTTTAGTTCTGATAACAAAGAATATTTATGTATTTCCACTATTCTTCAAACTTTTTCTCTCCCCCATCTCTCTCTGTCATTCTGTGTTTTTCACACATACAGCGCAAAACTATTTGAAGTATTTTTACACAGAAGCAGCATCTGGTTCCTTTATTTTAGCATTTTTTCCCCACTGTCTCAGCTTATCCTGTTCATTTTCCTCAGGTGTGAGGCAGAACACCAGACATCCGAGTCCATTTGTTTGCACTACCGAAGTTCACAAGATTACCGTATGATGAAACATAACAAATGGCGCAATGACAACAGGCCTGTTATTTCCTGGTAGTCTGTGATCATGTCTGACAAGCATGTCCTCTGATATTGAATGGGTTTGTTTGTGAGTGTCAGACCTCCCAGGGAAACCCTGTGAATGAGGCATCAGCACAGTCAAGCTTCAACACGTCTCCTCTCATTCAGAAACACATCCTGAGCCTCTGAAAAAGCACAGGCCTGGATGGCAAAAACAAACCAGCCTGTGTGTCCCTGTCTGTCACCTGCCCGAGGTGTCTTGATAAAAATCATTGATGACACAGTTGAATAAACTGGGCTGATCTTGAACCTGAGGCAAGGCTATTGTGTAATTTTCCCATACTAATTTATTAATTGTTTGTGTTCAGGGCATTCACAGTCAAATATCACATGATACATTTTCATCAATTAAATTAATTTACTTACAAAGCCCAGTTTTAGAGCATCTGTAAAATATGTGGGAAAAGAACGTTTAGACACAGCGTTAAAGGATTAATCCCATTGCCAAATAAACAGCCAGTCCGGGAATCAGGACTTTGTACCAGTAGACACCAGAGTGTAAATGTCTGTTTTAACTAGTCTGTCTGTTGACATATATATACAGTGTGTAATCTGTATATAATTATACATCTAACATGTGGTTCCTTACTTCTCTACGCCCTTCCAAATCACCCTTCCAGTTTGGGTTGAGAACTTTTCAACACATCAGTATTTTTCACATAACAAAAAAATCAGAGGCACAGCTGCTGGTCTCAAGAGGTGGCTAAACAACATTTAGTACACAATTTGGCTCTTTTTACTTAGCTGTTTTGGTTAAAAATGTAACATTTAGCTTCAGGGTGGAACCACCACCCTGCTCTGTGTACCATCTGTGTACTTTGCAAATGTTATGGAAATCAGCCTGTAGTCTATGTAACTCCGTGTTGTGTGGCAATATCAATGATGTTTTACCCTTTTGGGACGATGAATAATCAACCGAGGTTTTTTTTGTTGTTTTTTTTTTGTCTTGTTTACCAAAAACGCAGCAGGAAATCGGGTTGATCAGAGTGGTAAGACCAAATATACAGAACATTTGTGGGCAGTTAAACTATGACAATTAGCTAAACATGGCTGAAAAGCTCTGTAGGCCTCTGCTTCATTAGTAGGTGATAATTGTCTGTGTCTTGGCAAGGATTTGGTTGGCACTCAGGCAGTTTAACCTCTGTTCTAAATCAAAGTTTTAGGGAAGTGCTATTAAGCTACAAGTAACCATAGAAACAATAATTCTTTTGAACATAAGCATCTGTTGTCGGAAATGGACATTAAGTCCAATAATACACTCTGTGATTTCCTGAATTGATGAAGTGGAGCAGTTGTTTTTTGTTTGTTTTTTACATCAAGAGACGGTGTCTGATACTGGGACTGTTCTTTGCAGTAGACTCAGCCTTAGATTATTTCCCCTTGATGTTTCACATGATGTCTTACATGTCAGTAAGATATCACTTGACTTATAATGTTTCGTAGTTTATCTAAATGTAGTGTGTCTTTTAAAGTGAGATGTGGAACTTAGATACTCTTAGTTGTGAAAAATACTTTAATATAAATGTTAGCATGCTAGCAATGCTAGCTGGTCATTATTTACAACTGCCATCTTTTTAGAGAAGGATCTTAGTGCAGACCTCTCTCCTTGGGACCGAGTCAGTGGAAAGAGTGAAGGGGACGAGGTAACATGTTTTCCATGACTATGAAAACAATATTCTAGATGATATATATTAGTAAATTCATCATAAATAGGCAGAGATTTACATGTCACTAAATTAAAATGAGTTTCACCACACAATTAGTTCTTGCGTAGAGTCGAGATTAACTTTATGTCACTCAGTAACTGTGTAACTGTTACGTAGCTAACCAACTGACAAAGCTAACGTTAGCTTGCTAATATTCTGACCCGTTTAGACTGAAGAGTAAAACAGTTATATGGTCGAAATGCTGTAACTTACCTGATACATCATCAAAATGGTGTTTAATTTCACAAAAATAGACAATGTAACTCAAATTACAAAACATTATTGCAATACTGTTTGACTGAATGACCAAATAACATTGTTCAGGTTAGCATCCTTGAATATCTAATATTAACTCAGAAGGACATATTCCAGTCTGCACAAATAAATAAATCAAAATCACCTACATTTACAAAAGATTATCAGTTTAGTCTAATGTGAGGTTTGGCCTCCTGAAACTGTTGGGAGAAAATAGTATGTTACAGCTCATGATGCTACAGTGCCTTGACATAGTTGATTGCTTTTGATTAGAAGGTGCTACAGATGTTTCCTAGCAAGACATACACATTACATAAGTTTTTGCTCATGTGGCTTTATCATCCAGGCTAGTGGTGCTATTGACCTAAAGATAAACAAGTTTGTTTCTCTTCTCTTCTGTGGCTTCAGACGGAAGTTTAAGTTGTTCACTATTCACTAGAAAACCATGTCGTATGTCAATACAACACTGGTCATTTGAGGTCACGAACATTGTGATGGTGGTTTTGTTAGTGACCGTCACATTTACATTGCATTGTTGCATATTTCAGCTCTTCATAAATTTTAGTAAAAATGGCAGATACAGTATTTTGGAAATAGTAGTGCATGATTTCAGACACATCCTGAGTCTTGGAGATCTTAGCTAGAAGTAGGCGTATTTTAGAATGCTGCATTATTAGCTACCGGAATCTGTGGGTGCCGCTAGCTTGCTTAACACTCACTTCTAAACACAAACTTAAAAGGGGGTTGTGTGAGTAGTCCTCATTATTATCCTTGTACCATCATGTCACCATCATCAAGTAATTAATTTACTCACACTCTACTGTAGAACCACAGGATGGTTTATAATGTGGAATGTAGCTACTTGTCCACATGAAAACGAAATAGATCGATAGATAGATATAGATAGACCAGAAAAAGTCACCATAAAAACTGTATTAGAGCTTTATGACAATAAGTTTCCTCTCATGGTAGTATAGTATAAAAGCTATATTGGCAGTAGCCTACAGTATATTTTCCAGGTCTAATTAATTCATTATTAGCATTATTAATGTAGGTATTTAGGTCCTATACTTTAAAAATCCCATTTCAACAAAATGGCAAAATGACAATACACAAGAATACACAAGTAAGTGCCTTAGGGTGTGTGTTTGTGGGTGTGTGTGTGTGTTTATATGTCATAGCCATGTTGTTTAAGGACAACCTCCCCCATAGAAAGACGAATAATCCTTAGCTTGACGTGCCTCAGTGGAGCCTGTGACCTTGCATTGTTTGGATTTCTCTGTTTGAATAAGCAGTGCCCCCACGTGAGACTTTACAAGCTATAATTCAAGGCAATGGGTCTTCAAAAGTCTGTTTTTATCTATATGCTGACTGAATGAAGTGACATTTGAACGTCTCTAAAGATATTGATTCCTTGGCCCACTGAACAAATTGATGGCTATGCAGTACAATAGTGTGACCTTTGCTGATCTTGTGTTCACTTTGGTTTGTTATCATAACATCTGCAGCTTTCATTTTAAGCGAATGGTAGCACCAAACAAAATGTGTTACAGCTAGTCATAAAACAGTATTATTATGACCCTGTTCAAATCAAATCAGTTTTTTTGTTTACCTACAGTACAGCATGTATTTATAGTCCACCACCTCTTTGACGAATTATGAGAATGGTGTAATTATCTTCAATAAAATACATCACAGATTTACTGTGCCTGACAGTCCAAAAGATGGCCAGCTGACAGAACATCTTGAAATGAATGAAATCATAGTATATACAATATATTGGCCTTGCTTTTTGTGTGTTCCTGGTCTCACATGACTGCTTATGCTCTCTCCCACACTGTATTGTCACAATGTCCAGGAAAATAAAGCCTAGACAAAACCTCAAAGATATACTTCAAAACTAAAATGTGTTTGTCATAGGTAGTCATAATAGGGTGGGGTGGGGGTGGAATCAGAGCACAATAAGTAATGTTCACTAATGTATGGGGCGTTGACTCTGTACTAAAAAGAACATACACTACGCTATAAAACCCCTTTTTACTACAACATACACTATAAAACACAGTGTCTACAGTTACACTTATTATCAGTCTCTCTCACATGTCTCATAGCCATTTCTGCAGGCTCAATGAGTAAATCTGTCCACTTGGTTGTCTTGTGACTTGTTTGCAAAGTGAACTTGAGCTCTTTCATGTAATAGCCTCACTGCTTTCTAAAACCTGAGGAAGAAAGGATTCCTTTCATGCTGTGTGGTGCACTTTGATTTTCAATCAGATTATTGTCTGAATTTTTAAAATGCACACACATGCACATTGGTGGAAAGCCATACCCTGTCACCTCTAAAGTGTTGTCTGACTGTGTCAAAGCAGTACTTTTTCCAAATGCTGAAACAACTCTTGAGAATAAATGACACGTTCTTTTCCAACTGTAGGGTGTCGACCAAAAGCAAAGCACCATCCCCGCCAGGACTAAAGTGTCTGGATTCCCCAGGTTTCTCCCAGTGGTACCCAGGAAACCCTCATTTTACCATGGATCAGAAGGAGAACCTTATTGATAAAGACCTCTCTTTGGTTGTGGTTCTACCTGGCGGAGAAGAAAAGACGACCGTAGTCAATGGAAGGTACAGTTAGACTACTGTATCTATATCAGCATCTCTCAATAATAATATGTAAAATCATACAGTTACATATAAAAAATGTTATGCATGCAGTTTGAGCAAGTAAACCATTGTGCATGCTGAATATTTCAATATTACATGTCAACACGACGTCATGAGACTGATGTCAGATTAAGTCATCACACAAAGTTCGGTTCCAGTTAGACTGAGTCAGATAGGTGGGGTGTCTGAATGTGTGGTTTTAGTTAATATGCGCACGATGGTGTGAGTGAGCATGAATGAACTTTTGATTCTCCAGCTGGGTAGATTATCACTTGATTGCATGCTACAGTGCAAAAAAGGACACACACATGTTAAGATTGGACTGCGTCACCTAATCAGATCAACATGTGTAAACATAACTCTATGTCAAAGTTTTTCGAGAACAAGGTTAGTGTGTCCTTCTGTGAGTCTGCTCACAAACACAGACTTTCCATCAAAAGAGTTTATTTAAGATAACTTTATCTTAATTACAATGCAAGCAGTTTACAAACATTCTTTTCAGGTGTCTTTTGCACCTTGGCCCGTTGAGAAACTACTGAGAACAATCCATTATGAAAGGATTAAGCACTGAATTCTTTACCTTCTTTTCTCCCTTTAAACCTGTTCATTGTGCCTGCACGACAGAGGTAATGCTTTATTTTGAGGATTAACTTTAAGGCATTGTGTTTTAACTGTATTATCAGTGTCAGGAAAGCTTCATGTGGCTACTGGTGCTACTGTTAACTACTGTAAATTAGCTTTGAATTGTTTCCACACATTTTGTGCAGCTTATTTGAGTAAATTTGAACCTTTTAATTTAAATCAGTGAATGTGCCAAGATATGAAATCAGCTGTCTTTTTTTCGTGAAACAATTAGAGTGGCAATGATTAGTCGATTGATACATTCTTGGGGGGGGGGGGTGAAACATCAAACTATCCTTAAATCAAGGAATAGAATGAATTGATAAGCGAAGCAATATTCATACCCACTTTCATCAGAATGTTTTATGTTACTGGCACTTAACCAGATTTCATATCTCCCCTCTTATGCCGAACAAATTATTTTCTTTTAGTTTTATCATGTCCTTGTGTCTTTCAGCCAACCCCTAATGGATCTATTAGTGACGCTTTGTGCAAAGTATCACCTGAACCCATCGAGCCACACCTTAGAACTGGTCACCGCCAACAGCAAGAGCACCAAACTCAAGCCCAATGCTCTTATAGGAACGTTGGACCCAGAGAAGATCATAATTAAACGTAAAGGGGAGGATAAAAATAAGAAGACAAGTCCTCAGATGCCTGAGGTACGTTTAGCACATGACACCATGCTGGCACATAGAGTAAACACCACTACTTTCTATTTATGCTGGGTAAGTGGCGCATTTTGTATTCTCCAGGCAACTGTTCGAATGGTGATAAACTACAAAAAGATGCAGAAAACTGTACTGCGAGTCAGTCCTCGAGTTCCCCTGGCTGAACACTTACCGGCCATCTGTGAGAAATGTGAATTTGACGTGGAGACTACAGTTCTGTTGAGAGATGTCCAATCACTGGCCCCTTTGGATGTGTCCCGCTCTCTTAATGATTATGCAATAAGAGAGGTTTATGCAAGAGACACCAAAGGTAAGCACTTATGTATTAAAAAACTGAAGTATGCTGCATATGGTGTGGAAGTTTGCTGTTTTTAGCATATTTACCATTCATTATTTGTCACACTGTATCTCATTTGTTGTCTCGTGGAACCACTTGTTCTGCACTATATTGTATGCTTATTGGCTCTGCAGGACAACCTGCTTCTCCTGTGTGTCCAGCCTCGCCATCTCATGCAGGTATTTCAGTTTGTAAACTGTACAGAACAGTATTGAGCTGTCATATTTTTGACTAATGTTACTGTGTGTTTATATTTTTGTCAACAACAGTCACGCCGGGCAAAGATAAATATCAGAAAGAAGAAGAAAACAAAGGCCTCTTCAGCAAGTTTAGAAAAAGCAAGAAAAGATCTGACCAGGTAGTGCAGTGTTTTCATGTACTGTTCTACAGCTGTATCAGAAGGTAACTTTAAATGTTCAGAGGGAGGTTTGTTTACTTTGGTTTGCCATTGGTTGACGCGCACTGGGTTGTTTGGGAACAGGCCTCTTATCGTGTTGTGATTGGATGTTTGTACTTTAAAGGGAACGACAGCCAGTGCCCCAGCTTCTCCTGTGCTTGTGAGCAAGCCTCGACCTCTCAGCATGGCCTTACCCAGCACCAATTTGTCTCCGATCATCTCCTCTACTATACCCACCGATGTGCCAAAGAAGAGACGTGCACCCGCGCCCCCTGTCCTTGTGTCTCAGAGCTGCCCCTCGGACATCAGCACTCGCCCGAGATTCAACTCTGAACCTAATGACCAACTGGACAGTGACCAGGTGAGTAGACTGAATATCAAGACAGAAGCTCTGAGATCTCAGCAGAGCTTATATGATTTATGTGTTTAAGTGCATTGATTATATAACTTAATTAAATGTTGTTATGTACCATAGATGGTTGGTTTAAGCCGTGGTTCTTCAGCAGAGTCTTCACTAAAGAGAACCAAGCGCAAAGCTCCTCCACCCCCCACATCCTCTAGTGCTGTTGTCCAAGAAACAGTCCCTCTAGATGAAAATTTGCCAGGTTTGTATATGTTTACATTTGCAAACTTTTGTGATCGCTCAGTGTGGCATACATCTACATAATTTCACTGCTATATTGAAAGTATAATATTGCCTGTTGTGTGACGTTTTGTGTACTTTGGCCTCAATGACAAGGATGGGTCTTTTCAAACTTGCAGCCAAAGACTACACTACTATTTTATTTTAATGACTCTTGTGCCTCCTAGTGGTAATTTTTGAACATTTTAAACACATGCTCATGGGGACTATGGTGGTCAGAGCATGGTAGTTAATTAATCTGAATAGCTCTTATGTTTGACTCTGTGCATTCCGGTCCATTTCCATTGGTTCTGCATGTTCTCTATACTGCCTTTTTAAAATTCATTTAGTGTTCTAGCGCTCAAGCTGTGCCTGTTTTTTCAATCTATATTTACTATGTACCTCTTCTATCTACATCTGTCGTTGACTTACTTGAGGCAAGCTTTTTTAGTATTTTTGTCTCTTTTCAATCCGTGGAAAGTTTATCTAATTACCAATCAAGTCTTGCTTATTCAGATATCTGAAATGTCTTTGTAAAAAATCAAAACCTCAACAGATGTTTGGGCATTCCAAATTACTGTATTTTTCCTGGTATTTTTTCTTGTTGAGTATAATTAACTTGCTTTGACACTTTCCTGTGATTGTGTAGACCCATCTGACCCTAACTATATTGTTCTGTGAGGGAAACTCCACCCGTCCTGAATACAAAGGAATTTTAAGCAATAACAAGAAAATGTCCCCCCTAAAAAATTAACTGAGGTCTAATAAGTAATAAAAATGAATAATAGGAAGAAATAGTAATAGAAGAGAAATACTATGACTTAAATCCTTAGATAGAGTTGGCTTGAATCTTTTTTTAAAGGGTCTGTTCACAAAAATGTGCATATTATCTCACTCATCATTGCTGGCATCTAGTTATGCAATTAGTTGGTTTATTTGTTGAGGTTTGAGGCAAAATTCACTTCACTCTATCAAGTGTATTCTGATTAGACATTGAAAGAGTCCTGTATATCCCACAAATATAGCAGTTTTCTTTCTTGTCTTCTCCTTTCAAATTACTGTCTATATGCCTCTGTGTCTTTTTCTTCTTTACATATTTGTACTTTCATTGTGTTGTTACATTACAAAACCTCACAGCTCCTTTGTTACCCATAGCCCCTTCACTAGCTGCATATCTCCTAGACCTCATTAATAGAAAGTGTATTCACAGATTTTATATTACCACTGCTGTCTACATTCATACACCGCCATTTCCGTCCTCCCATTGCTCCTAATTTTTCAAACACTAAGTTCACAGAGAAAAAACACTTCCTCTGCTGTTTCCCCAACAGCCCAGTGCTGCTCTGTAGATATAGAGATCAGAGGCTGGGAACAGTGAGAAGCTGCAGTTTTGTTTAAGTAGCCTAGAAATTCGTTTTTGCTTTCTGCTCCTCGGTGATGAACTTCCTGGAAGTGCTAAATTAAGAACTAGATAAGATGTAAAATATTAAATGGAATTCATTCATCAGAAGAACTGAACTTTATTTATTTATATATATATATATAATAACTTAAAAGCAGTTGAGTTAAAGATATTCACACCATTGCCAAATATTAATATTATCATATTAACAGTTTACAGCTAACACATACCCTTGCTAAAATAGATTTAATGTTACACCTCAGATCACCTTGCAAGGTGTTTTAGATATGGTAAATGTGAATAATTTTACATGACTTCTTTTATGATGTTGTTTTGACAGGAGATGCATCTGCTAACACACTGGAGGAGATTATGGAGCAAGAGGAAAGCACTGCCTCTGTAATGTCTGCAACTGCTAGTGATACCCAGGGAGAGGACAGCAGCCTCAACATGTCTGCTGATGTTTCATTGCATTCCCCGTCCCCAGATACTGAGATACTGAGCACAATGTCCGTTGAGGGCAATGGGGAAGATCAATCTTGTGATCTGTCCTCAGATGGCAAGTACGAACTCTAGTGTGACTTCTCAAGCCTGAGCCATGATACTCTGTTAGTATTAGCAATACTTTTAATTCCCTGTCTTTGCTCGATTTTTTTATAGTCAACTGCAGAGCACAGTGAATGATTCTGCAACTCTGAGTGATGTGAAGACAACTGTTGGCACAGACTCATCTGACGTGGCAGATACTAGTAGGTTTGCACTTTGATTATAGTGGTATTGTTCATATCTGTGCTGCATATATCTTGCAAAGATACATACTAATGTTTATGCCAAGTCTGTCTTTTTACGTCTCCAAGAAAGACATACCTGTCTCACATGACAAACTGTCATTTCTGTACAGATAGTGATCCACGTCAAGTCCAACAGCTGATCACACCGGAAAGTGTCGAAGGTGTTTGCAGTACTTTACCCAGCAGCCTCCCTCCCACTTTGATGCAGGATGCAGAAGCACAGATCTCTGTTCAGGCAAACACTGAAATCCTCTGGGAGCAGACTGACAGGTTGGAGAGCCCAGAGACCACCAGCACATCACGCCCCACTGGAGAGGATGCTCAAGTGCAAACAGATTTCACACCATCGCCTGTGCCTCCACAAGAACACATTGTAGTTCCTTCCCCAGCTAATGCGCCTGCCTTTGAATCTGCGGGAAAGACAGATATGGCCACTTTGACGGAGGAACTGGACCCGCCTGACCTCAAACACGCCTTATCCCACACCTCAGAGACGTCATCATGCCAAGACTCAACACCCAGCGCCCCTGCCACAACAAAGGCACCGTCTATGTATGCCACAAACTCTGAGCCAAAGCCCAAGCCTTCCAACGAGCTGACAAGGGACTACATACCCAAAGTGGGGATGACAACGTATACTATCGTGCCTCAGAAATCTCTGGAGAAACTTAGATATTTTGAGGTTGCACTGACACTGGAGATGCCTGCAGGTCCAGAAGAGGGACTTAATATTGGTTCTCTTCAGTTGGAGGAGTGCACAGAACCAAGTGGACAGACAGAGGTCTTAAAGGAAAAAAGTGAGCTGCACTCTGCTATACCCAGGGAAGATTTACTGACTAGCACTACTACTACCCAAGGCACTGTTAATGGAAGTATACCTGAATCCATTCATTCCTCATCACCAACAAATTTACCTAAAGCAGATGACAAGATCTCATCCTCGGCTGATGGAGCTTCTCAAACAGGTTCACCGGCGGAGGTCAAGGAGAAGAAAATTCCACCCGCAACAAAACCTAAGCCTGGTTCTTTACGCTTGACACAGCACAAAAAAAACCCTGGGTATTATGTAACATCAGCGGCAGAAAAGAATCTCAGTGCCAGTCCTGACTCTGGCCAGAGGGAGGCTCAAGGAAGTGCAGAGAGAGCAAAGTTACCACACCCTCCTCCACCTCCTGTGCAGTGTCAAGAGGAGACGACAAGGGCCACTAATGCTGAGCTGAGCACTAAAGGGCATGACAAGAATGTAGCCATCATGCGAATGACTAGGCAAAGTAGTTTGCCATGTAGAGACTTAAGCTCAGGGTTAAGCTTGGAAAAATTAAGGAGCTTTGCAGCCCCTAGGCCCTATTCTCCTGCGACACCATCCCGCTTCGCCCAGGCAGTGTCCTCTGCTGTGAGAAGAAGCCAGTCCTTATCCCATGGACCAAAGTCGCCTCAATCGCCTGTTTCACCACCCATCTCCCCAATTACAAGTCACTCATCAGTCATAGAGACGAAAGAATTATCTAAGCACAAGGTGAGTTATGATAGCATAGCATACTTTTAAATATCTAAATAGAGAGCAAAGCAGCAAATTACAATTTTTTACTCATGAGATCACCATTGCTACTTATAGGTTGTTTTAAAAAAAATACTTTAACTCATACACTGATGTTTTAATGCATGAGTTGAAGAGCACTCTGCACTACTGATCAAAGCACATTTTTAGTTTTCTCTTCAAAGAGTTAGACAGAAGTGGACAAGAATGTGACTTATCACACTGATACTTTAGTTAGCTTTGCTACTGCTGTGGCACTTGTTTTTGGTGCTGTATCAGCCATTTACACTGTGACCAGTAGTGAGTTATTGACTCATAAACATTTTAACATCTGCAGCAGAATACTTTGTAATAGTTCCTGTGACCCACTAACTTAAATCAGAGCCCAGGGTTTGATATAAACTATCTGCCGTATTCCCAAGCCCTTAAAAGGAAATAACAGTGGGCTTTCAGTTTTAACCTCTTTGATTTTTTTAAATCCTGTTTAGTTCATTTGAAATTAAGGACCAAGAGGGTTTATAGACTATTTCAGAAAATCATAAAAGAGAAGCAGAGGATGAGAGGTTGCAGTTTTAGACAAAGATGGAATAATGGGCACAATCTGTTGACAATGAATAACTAAAACGATTCAACCTTTTTCCTATTTTATTTTTTCATTTCTGTAGTGTATTTCACACAGAATAGACTGAGAAGTTGAGACAAAGACTGTATATCCAATAATTCATTGCTATCTGAGCATATATATGCCTAAAAGAAAAATATACCTTATACAACCGTTGGACTTTAAGGCTTTCTGACAGTGCCATACATTGCATGCCTTCTGATGAAAAATATTTTAGTTAATGTCCAAAGTAGATTCTAGATCTTGAAGTGAAGATGTACAGTCTGTTAGTGTTTGTTCTTGCCATTAGTATTTAGCAAATTTTGATTCAGGACTAACTCCGGTGCATAGCCATGCAGATCGATATAAAACCAAAATAAATTTGGATTTTATACACTGATTTGATTGCCCTGTACCCAATTGAAAGCTACAAAATATCTTAGATACAATTTGTTTTGCTCAGTGAAATACTTCACACAACATACTCAAATACAAAACTGGCTATATGTTATTGTCCAAGTTTTTTTTCCACAATGTGTGCAGGTCAGGAAATAGTCACATAGTCCAAACAAATGAAAAGAATTGAGTCATGATATAATGCAAAGTCCTTTGCTTTATTCCTGTGCTAAAGATATACTTACCCTTATACTGGGGACATTGTGGCTTTTTTGTATTACACTGTGTAAAAACAATCCTTTTTTCTCTACCAACATATTTCCCCTGTATCTCAACTCTTGACCTGTAGAAATACTGTATTTACGTTTGTTGGACTCAATATAGTTGTTT
Source organism: Micropterus salmoides (assembly GCF_014851395.1). NCBI lineage: Eukaryota > Metazoa > Chordata > Actinopteri > Centrarchiformes > Centrarchidae > Micropterus > Micropterus salmoides. Next base: position 13,924,431 of record NW_024040596.1, on the reverse strand, counting down.
TATAGGCCCTTAAAATACCTATAAAAAGAGTCTCTTTATGTTGTCTGGCACAGTTATTCTTCAGTGACTGCATACATTGTGTCTCTTTTTTAATATCACAGGACGATGAAAATACAGAGGTGGATGGTGACAAAGGCTCCACTCTGCAGGGTGTAGAGGGTAAACCACCAGCTTTTAGTGGGAATGGTCAAAAGGAAGGAGACAACATGCCATAGCAGTGCCTTAATTCTTCTGAAAGTATCTACTGTAAGAAAAATCCAAAACACATTGCAAAATGATATCATAAATGTATCTACAACACATACATGAACCATTGTGTTTTTTTTCTTTCAGGAGGAGCTTATCCTGTCTACTTTGAGTCTCTAGAACCCTTTATCCCATGACACAGAAGCAGAAACTGTCTTTTGTTTTACCTCTCGTGGTAGAAGTGTACATAAAATGATGCATTATGATCATTAATAATTGCTGTATTTTGTTTTGTTTTTCTCATGTCATTAAGTAATATCCCAAGCTGACCTGCATATTGTAATGCTTCTCTTTTATTTTATGTGATGACTATCTTGCATTTAATGCATTACTGTTGTGAGTGAACAAGAACCTTAAATGAGTACAATTCTATAAGTTATTAGACTGATCTCCACAGTTGTAATATTATTTGGTTTATTCAGAAAATGTCTAATAATAAGTCTAAATAATACTGGATGTGTAGGAGAGACCAGGTCTGACCTATGGTACTCGAATGCTCCTTAGACTATACATCAAATCTATATTTAAATATTACAGAGTTTTGATTAAGCTATATGCAGAAATACACTGATGTGCACAGTTCACCTGTTGTTCTCCTCAACCAGTGTTGTTACAAATAAACTTTTTATCATTCCATTTGTCTTTATTAAATGCATTGCCTTCATTGGGTGTATCGATGATGTTTCTTTTTCCCCTGCATAAACTGCTGAACTCGGATGTTTTACCTGCTGTTTTTCACAGTAGGTAAAACAGTGTGTGACGCAAAGCACAGTAGAGCACAGTAGAGCACCTGTGCTGCACGTGCAGCGAGTTTCATTCCCCGCTGGAGCAGCGATATGAAGACCAGGCTTCAAGGTTTGAATTGGAGACTCCACTTAAAGAGGCACAAGGTAAGAACAGCTGTAAAATGGTATGCCTGCTCAAACAGATATTACCGAGTGGGGTTGAAGCTCGTGTAGAGAGAGCAGGAATGACTGCGACGAACTGACTTGGAAGTGTCGCTCTGGTTTTGCTGTTGAAGTAATACCTTTTATTGAATTGCAGGTCTTAATGTTTTGTAATGAAAATGAGTGACTATTAGGAATTATCGCAACATTTACCCATACAGTATTAAAGTTGTTAACATCTATGAAAATAGTTGGACTTCGGGAGAGTATACGCTTTCCCTTACTTTGGTATTTCTCCACTGTTTGTAGTACTCAGCAATGTGTTGAAAAACACCAAGGTCGAGCTTTCTGCCACGCGTTTCCTAATCGGCAGACGTCCCATTCAGAGGCTATTGTCAACGCATTTTATCTTTAAACATGAACGCGTGTTTAATGTTAACATCGCACAACTGTTGTACATTATTCCTACCAACAACATTTCTATGCTACCATAGCTCACTTAACCAGCGTCAACCGCCTATGGCGTCAACCCACTTAACATCGGCACCGTCAGTGTTTATACATTACAACGCCAACGTTTGCTATTCAGGAGCAAGAACAGGTCTATGTTGCAACATTTAACTTTATTTAAACAAGATATGAAGCAGGAAATGAGCATTCGCACCTTTCACATTTCATGCGAAATACAGACGACTACGAGTAAATTTCACCTAAGAATTAACATGTTCTGTGATTGGAAACACATTTCATTATGCACAATTAATTTACCTCATGTAGTTTAAAAGAAGTTCCCAAAATTATTATCAATTGAAAAAAATGAAATTATTTCCCTGACAAATGGCATTAATTGAATATTAAACAGTATGTAACTGAAAAGATAATAATTTTATTTTCAAAGAAGATTCTAAGTCTGAATCCAAACTAGGCATTCTCAAAACACAGGCTCATATTGGTATTGTAATGCAATAACTTCTCTTTGGGCATTTGCAGCATATTAAAATACGACAGCTAGCTGCATGATACAGTTTTGTTTGGTACAGTTATCCTTGCTTTTCCACAACTTTTTACAACATGCTAGACATAACACATTGAATTCAAGTGTGAAATGGCCCAATGCACTACACTATTCTGCCAAGTCATGAGAAATTACATGATCAGTGCTGTCTCACATCATGAATGGGCTAGTGTGGATTTTGTCCTGCAATACAAGTGTAAAAAAACCTTCCTTTCCCTGTTGTCTCCGACAGCTGCTAATGCCTCACTCCATTGCATTCCACATAAGCCAACCGGCAGAGTGCACAAATGCTTTAACCTTTCCATTTCATTAGATGGGTAGAGTGCATCAAGCTGAATGGGACAGCTGTAGCTTGACTAAAGCTCACTGTGTTCTTTAGCATGAAAGATTTTGTCTAAGTTATACCCCGCAGATCAGTTGGTGAACCAACAGCTCACACTTTTAAAACTAACTTGAGCACAACAGAAAGTGCTGTTTTAGAAGGACTGTCTTCTATAATACTAAAAATGCTGGGGTCTGACGAAGATGGACTATGGAACAAAGGAGCACCCAGGGAGGGCAGTAATGCAACATGGGCCATTACATAGCCCTTGGCAGGCGAAATTGTTCGGCTTCATCAGATCTAATGTCTTGAGCTGATACAGAGGTCTTACCTGTTGTTACAGCTGTGACTGGGACACACCCAGCAGCTGCACGTTGTTGGACACAATTGCCAAGTGGATAGCAACGTGGAATATCCTGTTAATATCCAGTCTCCTTGTCCATTGCTCTGCTGAGGGTTGGCCTGCAGGATTACCTTTGCAAAAGTGTGGAGGTGACTCTGAGACTGGACCTAGTTATTATGCATGGATGAGGTGGCACCCAACTTTTCTTCAGCGTTTTAATCTAGATATTTTAGAACAACAGTGGGTGTACACCTTACACACCTGACACTTAGCACTCTGGCAGGCCAGCAATTTAAGTCAAGGCACTCCTGGTGAGAGACAAGCTAGTGGCAACAGCCAGTGTCTCATTAGATCAGTTAATCTGTGCCAATGATGTCATTTTTGGTGCTTAGCAAAAGTACAGTACTAACAAGGGGGATTATAAATGTGTATATAATTGTGTTATTTAATAATTGACTGGCATATTTAATGACAATTGTATTACTTTTACAAAAGTAAAGTGATCTAAAATTTCAATATGTGAAACTAAAACCAAAGTTCATTACAGTGTGGAATAATCACAAGAAAACTGTATCCAGGTTATTTATATATATATATATTTTTTTTTTTTATTTTGGCCATGGCCTGACAATAAGAAGGCCGAAACAACGTTCAATGTAGCATGGAAACTCCATGAAAATGATAGCGTTACAAGGACAATCAATCATTAGTTATCAATATGAGGGAATTAATTTAGCAGTTGTTAATCAAATTATTGCAATAAAAGAAATCTACCTATTTGTTAGTTAATCACACAACATTTTTGAAGTATTCATTAGCAAATAATTCTTTGTGCAACTATTCATATACTTAAACAAAACAAAAAACGTGTCTTACAGTTATGCGAAACAGTGTTTATTAAGTCCCTAAAATAGATCTGGCGTTCATCCTACACCACTGTAATTAGCTTTTGCATTGAGTGATACCAAAAGAATGTGTTCCAGGCTATGGGTTATTTCTGGACCTCTCATGCTGCCTGGCTCCCTTCAGTCCACCGAAGGACCTCAACTGAACAGTTTGCCTAAACCCAGCTCCCACTACCCTCTGCTCACCAAAATCAATGTCAAGAAACTAATACTGATGCTGATCGTTTCAACTTAATCCAGAGCAGCAGTGCCACATGGAGGCGCAGATTTGTCTAGTGATTGGGTGTTTATCTCGTGTTCATCGTATGCTTTTAAAGTGCACATAAGAGTGCTTCTATAAAAAGGTAACTCAAGCCATGTAGAGTTGTGCTATTGTGACAGATGCTATGGCAAGTAGATGTTTTGGAGAGCCACAGGTCATACAGATCCCTCTGATTTCCATCTCCAAGTAAGAGATTTTGTTTAAGAATAAAACTACGACACGTATTCAGGGAGAGAAAATTCATGACGGTCATCATTCTGAGATGCAACATTGTACTATTTCCTTACTCTGTATTTCTTCCCCTTTTTTAAAAGTAAAAACTACTGGACAACTGTGCAAGCTTGTCATATTTACCACCGTAATGAAGTTAACCTTGTCTTCTGTTAATGTAGTGAGGTATTGCTTTAACCCTATGCTGCCTCTTTGTCTGTACTCCAGTAGCCTGTCCTCCTGTGGCCAGACTCTGTTACACATTACCTTTCAGAAAGATGTTATCATCGCAACCATCCCCCACATGGAGCCTGTCACTGAATGACACAGCCCACAACACAACCAATCTGCTGGACTGGCTACTCTGTACAACCACATCCCTTCTACAGTGTACTAAGTTTAATGTGCAATTTGGATCCCTGTGCGAAGTCCATGACAAAAGAACAGTTTGTTTTATAGTACTGGCGGCCCTCCCAGACTCATTACCGAGCTACGGACACCCCCTTTGTGTAATTGTGCTTTGTGTGCACATTTACTGCCTTCAATGTTGCAAAGGAAACTATATCAAAAAACAAAAGATGGGATAATAAAGCAACAACATCAACAAAAGACTTGAGGAGGCTGAAGAAATTAGTTGATTATTAGTACACCACTGTGTCAGAGCAAGGATGACTGTTTTGGGAGTCATTGTGTTAAAAATATCTTTATTGTGGTGGATCATGTTTGGGTAGGAGGGATCGTTTTGCCCCACTGGGCCAGCCTCGTGGGCAGCAGATGAGCCAGAGAGACGTGAGTGCGTGTGTGTGTGTGTATTCGCTCTGCTGAGCTGTGAGCAGAGGAGCCCCGCCAGCCAGCTTGCTCTAACTGTGCTCTGCACACACTCCAGTCCAACAGCTCGTCTTTTCTCTGCTCCAGATGATGCCTTGGATTTAGCTGGCCCACATGAGTGATATGAATAACACACTGGACAAAATACACACTTCTGGAAGCCTTGGAGACAAAGCAGAGATTTTTCAGAGTGCCAGTGGTAATGTGAGTGGCTTTCCCAGCCCAGCCCTCATCCCTTTGCGAGCTCCTTTACTGATGCCAAATGCCCAAAGGATCAGAACTACACTCTGCAAGGGGAACAGGTACGTCTCATTTTTCTTTACACTACACCATAAATGACACCAATCTATTTTATAAGATTTAATTATGATAAATTGAATTCCACTAAAACTGAATGTAGAATCTTCTACTATACAGTACATTCTGAGGTGTCTAAAAGAATAGTGCACTCTTTGTATTTGCAGGAGTGATACACAGAAGTCCATTTGAAAGCTGTGGTGTAGACTTTTTACCTGTAAACACAATTGGCTCGACCCAAACAAAGCTGTCAATGAAGTATAATGTATTATTTCAACTGTGCAGTTAAAGACCTGGAATCAAATCAAGCACCTGTTAGTTTGTGGGAGATAATTAGTAACTCAGTAACTGCTGTGTTTACAGAACAGTAAAGAAAGCGTTAGTCAGAGAATGGCACCTTTCAGACACTGAGGCCCTCTCATCTGCTAGTGTGCTGAAATCTAACTCTCGTAATCATGATGCCAGTGGCATATTGTAGATGATCTGTTCACACAGTTTTCTTTCTAAATGATTTTAGATGTTTACTATAAGGACATGTTAAATACATTTGAGTAGTAAAGAACAAAACGTTCATCCTGGCTACTCCTTACTGCAGACATTTGCAGATAAGGACAATGCAATCCTTAAGGATTGTGATGATTGACATGTAATTATGATATTGCTGGATTATGACAAAACAACCCTTTGATCATGATATTTTTTATGGTGATAAAGTTTGATTTCCTCTAGCCAGCAATTCTCACACGTTTAACGTATATGACCTATATTAGTGGTAAAATCAATTATCTGCCATCTTGTCAAAAGTCAGATTGGTGAGTGGGGTGTGTTGTCTGGTTTAGAGCAGGAGGGGTACATGCACAGACAGCTGTGTGTTTTGATCAGATCTGTCAATTTGTTTATCACTTGCTCCATTTATACTCCCCATTCCTCTACATGGGACACCCATAACAGAGGAACCGACAATATGTTGTAACAGCTCTCTAAACTACAGGTTGTGAAATCAGTCTAGCATAAAGTCTAATACATCATTCCAATGTTACAGTCTAGACTGACTCTTACAAGCAAAATAGGCAGACAAGTGATCTATTGTTTGATTTAATCTTTTTGATTTTGCACAGAAAGTTTCTTACAGTATCGCATAAGCTGTAATTCTGTATCTGCTTGATCAAACATTTCACTGAAGCTTACATCTAAAAAGAATATTGTATGCGTGTCCATCAATTTCTACACATTGCCCAACCATTTAGCCTGACATACTTGTTGCTTTTGAACACTATGGGATCTCCATATAGAATATGAAACAAGATCTGAACAATGCTTGCTGTGTTTTATGCAGCATCTGTTTGTTTCTCTTTCCGTGTCTATGTTTTTGTCCTTCAGGAGCAATAAAGAAGGAGAGGAGTCATTCTGTTCCCCTGTTCCAAACCCTTTTCCTGAGCTTATCCCTTCAGCCCTCGCCCCCCTTGTCTCTGAATGTTTATTACCATGGACCAAAAGTAGTGCAACTCAGGTGAGTGTTCCATTTATAGTACTTGGGGGTGTTTGTGACAAAATAAGTCCTCTGATGTAACCTTTTCTATATGCTGCCTCAGTCAGTATAGTCACGCTATCTTTAATTCGAGTGCCAGAAAAACAACTGCAGCACTTATTTAAATATAAATAATATTTAATTGCATATTTACATGATGTTTGGCTTGTGATTTGTCTGAAACTTCATATGGATGGTAGGACCAGTTGTGAGTAGCCTATGTAAATTGCTTGCAGTGAAGAGAGAAAAATGCTTTCATCTCATTCAGACAGTCCCCGCACACAATGTTATCAATTTTGAGAGCCCAGGTTTGTGCATACAGTGGCTACTAAACCTAACAATGATCAATGGATGTGATGTCTGATAGCACCTGTAGATATTGTGTTTGAAATTTGATGTTTACCTGACTAGTGCTCAACAACAACTCATGTATGTTTCTTTTAGCACAGGGTGGCAGATGCTCTTGACAATGACAACAATTCCACATTTACCATTCAAAATTTATGTTAACTTTGGAAACAGCTTTTCACACAGAAGTAGTTATAAGGCTTCTCATTTGCTAGCCAACGCCTGAAATCCCAAATAGCAGACTTTATCAACTGTAGCTAGCCAGATAGCTAACATATTAATGCTAACCCTGTTAGTTGGCTGAAAAATATGTCTCCAGCTGACTTTTTACTATTTCCAGCTGACCATTTTGAATACGAGAAACATCTCAAAGATTCTCTATACTTCCCCAAAACAAATAAATCATAGGACAGACCTGTTAACCCACCATCACCCTAAATTCTTATATAGTTGCTGCTTGGCTCCCACACAGTGGTTGTGTTGGTCCTGAAGGGGGATTTTTAGTGAATAATCAATTACCACAGTAATTTCAGTCTTGAATATTTTGTATTTTTCTTAAATAACTTATGAAAGATTAATTTACTAATAGAACATTTCGGTTGATGGTTTAAACTGCCATAGTGTTGTACAGCCACTGTTGCTTGCACCTACAATCTAATGATTTCATGTCAATAGATACGATAGCTAGGACAGACATTTACGCAGGTGATACACAAACCATGATGAATCTTGTAATTTACTTTGTACTTTTTCTTACTTTTAACTAATGAGTGCAGATCAGATGGAAACGTATTATTATGCACAGTAAAAAACAAAATCTGACCGTGTGATTTGTAGTTGATTTTTACATTCATACAGGACTCCCTGCCAAATTCTAAAAAGAGAGCACATTCATTATGTTGGAAAGCTTACAATTATGGGTCTGCTTCAGAAGTGCATGGGTTTGTCTATACATTTTCCAGGGCTGTTGAATTAGTCTGGTTTGTCAACCACTAGACATTTCCTGGATGTGGATCCCTATGCTGTATGCTGATGTTGATTTCAGGTTTTTCAGTATATTTGTGGTGTGTGTGTGTGTGTATTTCTGTGTGCATGTCTAGCAGCAGGGGGCAGCTCGAAAGCAATGACTCATAGGAAAGCTTGAAATTACATAGCTCAGCAGTTACCAAGGACTATCAGCAGTATTTTACCTCTCTGCTCACATGTTGATTCCATGCTGAGACTGAAAAATACATACAGAAAGTTGTGTTTTCTGAAGCTGAATCTTGTACTCTTGTAGTATATGTGTGATTGCCACAAGATTGTAATCAAATTGGTATTTGTTCTTTTGCACACATTGTGGTAAGATGGCTTGATTATCTAACACTGGAGTGTCACCACTTGATATACAAAGTGGAAGTCTCAAATGAGCCCTTCTACTCTATCTATCTTCACTCAATTCAAGGTTTCACATCCAAAAATTACAGTGAATGCCAATTCTCCTGTGCTCTCACCAACCAATTTTGAAGACTGTTTGGTAAATGCATAAAAAATCCTCAAGTTTCTCAGCGAAGTGCCAAAATTAGACCCAGTTGACCTCACTGTGCAACAATGTGGCTTCCTTGTTAGCAAATCTTAAAGTGGTCCTTATGTATCTTGCTGATGAGGCCTGTGCCTTCACTTCATGGGCCTGGCAGCCTCTCACTTAGTCTTTTCAGCAGCGGTATTGGGAAGACAAAAGGGAGTATGTCAGGCTGACCCGCTGTTTTTGTATCACAATCCTCATGTCACAGGGTTATGACCTTTTTTCAGTAGCACTTAAGAAACCAAATGACATCATTGTTCCAACTGTGCAGCACCCAACCCCTCACCCACCCATTTAACTTTTCTGTAAAGGAAAATTGTCTATTTAGCTTCCCAGTGTGTCTTTTGGGCTAGTAATAAATGATAATCTTCTACTAAGGACAGGCTTAGATTATGAAATGAGCAGCCTAGGAAAATGGCAGTGGGATCTGTAGTTGTGGCAACTTGGTGTCCAGCTGACCACGTTTTCGTTTTACTGCACTTGATTTGAATGGCTCTGCTGAATTGTGGCAGGCAAGACCTTTTGTTTGATGTTGCTTTGTTTCACACAAACTTCCAAGCTTTTTCACTAATGAGAAATTGTTTTATCTGAGCCCCCTGTTAGCCCTGTGTTTAAAATGCCATGGTACATTTCCATAACAAAACCACCAAGTCATGACTGCCACATTATGTAAATGAGAAACCTAGATTTGTTGTCAGCACAACAGCCTCCAAAAAAAAAAATAAATAGACATAAAGTCAGTGTGTGGTTCAGTTCATTTATTATTATCCCAAGTGGGAAACTTGATTTGCAGTCAGGGCACAAGATAAAACATACAAGGATCAGATAAACACAAAAATGCACACACACAAATGTGACCAGTGCCCTGTTTCAGAAAGCAGGATTAACAAACTCTGAGCTTATCCCTGAGCTGTGGGTTGATTCAGCCTAAGGTGGGAAACTCAGAATTTTCGGTTCCACAACAGCTGATCAGAATAAGTTCAATCAACTCTGAGTATGTGGAACCTGATGGAAGCGTGTGCGTGGGGATGAAAAAAATCATCAATCAATCATCATTGGAGCTCCGATACATCATAGGCTCAAACGCAGGAGTGGAGGAAGGATCAAGGCATTAACATTATTGGGCTACTATACAGCGTTGCTCATTCATCATTTAACAGATTGGAATTTCCTTAATGAATGATAAAGTGCTACAGCCCGTAACATTCAATTTTAAATAGGAAGGCCATATTTATTAAGCTGTAACCCGACGGGACTAAATGGCGGTGGCAATCGACTACCTAATTATGAAAATAGGTAGGCTATATATCAAATATAACACATAGTTTACTCATGAACCTGTGATTGTAAAGTCACAGTCATAAGCAGCAGTTTAGCCTATTATTGACTTTTTACAGTGGAAAATGTGTCTATAGCTTAAAGTTTTAGACGTCTATTTTACACAAATAAAATCTTGCTCATTTTGTATTTTATTAATGCTGTTAAAACACATTCGGACTATCAGCAGGTAATGGAAAAACTCACTTTTTAAACCTTATTTAGGCCTGTTTGTTTCAGCTGCACCACAGTCATCCTCACTCAGAAATAGTCACAATATCTCCAGTTGATAACTACGATAGGAATGTTCCGATCTGTGGTACTACAATATGAAAGATTACTGTTCATTGATCAGATTTATAGGTTACATATTAAATAGTGATTACTGAAGTAATGTAGACCACAGTAAGTGTTTTCAGTGCAACTGTCCAGAGTCGCAGCGTTATACCTAAAGACGGATAAATCCTCGATGTTTGGAGATCTGTCCTTCCTCGATGACAGATGGATCATAAAGCAGTCATGTTCAAAATCATGTTTGGGTAAAAGACTAATGGCCTATCTAACAGGGATTTTAAAGTTTTTAAAGATGTAAATGCGTTCAGATATGTGCTTTGATATCGACAGCATGAATTAGGAAATTAAACGGTGTGTCACAGAGCCGCCTCAGGCTCCGCAGGAGAGGAGAATTTAGAGAGAAACTGACAGTTTTCCGGCTTATCCTGTGAACCTAACCTCAACCCAAGGAGGTTAGGTTCACAGCATTAGTTGCCGGAGTTACTGATCTAGGGATTATCTGATCTCGCTCTCTGAAACAGAAAACCCAGAGTTTCCCTCATCACAGGCTTAACATACCCAGAATTTTCACTAATCCCGCTTTCTGAAACGGGGCCCAGTACATACCAGTATGGGTATTTATGTGAAAATCTATTGTTATATGTACAGTAGGTTAAGACAACTGACATTTTTAGGACTGATCGGTTTGCATCGTGAATGAATCCGGATGTGTCCTATACTACCTCAACTGTAAATATGCTGTATGTAGGATTGAGAAACCTGTAATGCTACCAGTTGGTCATTCTGAACACAGATCTGTGATGGAAGAACTGGCTTATTGTCATGATACAATGGCAAAATAAATAGTCCAAGCAACTGGCACAGTCTCCACTCTCCAGGAATATAGTGGGCACTGGGCAGTCATGCTTGGACTCTTACCAGAAGCACGCAGACATTGTGGATCCAGACGGTGTTGAGTGTTCAGTTCAGCCATATGACTCAGACGAAATGCCTGACTTTAGAGATGTTATTTCAGATGCTACATTGCACCATGTCCGTGTTCTTCACTCTGAGTTTCAGCCTCTCCTCTGCAGATACAACAGGGTCCTCAGGGCCACACTTAACAGACATAATTTTATCTCCATTCAGCTACTTAATAATTTGTGAGAACGCTGCTAATTGACAAAATAGAGCTATGCTACAAACTTGAATCAACATTTGGTGTATCAGTGAACACTGTTGTCAAGAACATTTTGTTATTTTTGTTTTCTCAGTTTTTTTTCACTGATTTGAGTGGTTAAATAGTGCAGTTATAAATTACAATGCAATAGTTTAATGTGAGAATCAGAGGAGTTAGAATCAGGAGTCATGGTATGTAAGCTCTACACATAGCTTATACGCCACACTTTTGCACAGTACTGTATGTTTTCCAAATGTACAAGATCTGGTATTATTCCATGGTTTAATTAAAGTGATTTTCAGAATGCTAGTCAAAATGCAGTATGTGTTTGTTTCAAACACAAGTAGCATCTCCCTCTGTCTTGCTAATTAAAGTGTTAATGCAACAAAAAATGCAAACCTATGTGGATTTGGTCTGTCAAACATTTGGTCGTGTATTACACAGCGCACAGCGCAGAGAGTAACAGTGGTGTAACAAAATACTGTACTTAAGTACAATTTTTAGGTATTTGAGTATTACATTTTCAGGATTTCAAGTCTTAATCTGAGCACCTTTTGAGGCAACAGTGGTTTGAGTTGCACATGATCAACAACATGTGCAGGGCTGTGTCTGCCATTGTAACACCTCCAACTTACATTACATCTATTTCATTATCTCCTGCAGATGATTCTTTCTCTACAGTAACTGAGGTTGTGGTTGTTGTCAGTTTAATTTATCCTTTTGATTAGGTTTTATTACGTGCGTTGGTGTTGTTTACATCCTGTATGTTATGTGTGTGGACGATGACTACTAGTTTTACTGTTTTTAATCTAAAATCACCCATTTTATACCTTCTCATGAAACTCATTGGTTATACATACCTGCATATATCCACCTCTGGTTGCTTGACTTGTTACTTTGACAGAGCCTGCAAGGGGTCTTGATTAAATCAACCCTGGACAAGGACGATGTGTCTGGAGCTGCCTTTGTTATGGGAGTTGCGGAGACTCTGTTATCGTTCTGGCTCCATTAATTCCAATTCATTTTTAGCTGTGTGATAACCAGCAGCGTCTGCTTGTCTGTGTTCTCACAAGTCAGTGTGCCGTGTTTCCAGATAAACATGAAGCCTGTTGTGGGAGGTTCTTCTTTTCCTCTCTGTTCTCATGAGTTCGAAAGAGCGGGCAATGATTGGTGCCAAACGTCCAGATTCAGTGCTGTGAAGTTAAATTTGATGACACATACTGTATATGTAGAAAATAGAAATGAAGACCCATGCACATTTTCTCACACAAATATTCACAAAATTAAGACTAAAGTGCATCGATAGTGTGTTGATTAGTTCATTTTTTTTCATTTCCTTTTCTGAACACATACAGTATACAAACCCAAAAGAAAAACATTAATTATAAAATATGTACTCTTAGCCTCTATGCTTTCAAATAGCTCATACTTATATGCACAATTTCGAACAAACATGACTGTGTGTGTGTGTGTGTGTGTGTGTGTGTGAGGTGTGTTACCTTTGGACACTATTACTATTACTACTACTGATGATGATAACTGAACACACAAGTAAGTAACAGCACACACAAAGTATATGACATGAATGTGAAATTCTCGTGAATATGCTTATAAAATGTTTGTTCAGTCAAATGTATTGTATGTGTGAGACTAAAAATAGCTGTGTGTAGTGTCTGGCTGCAGAGTAAGCAAAAACAATGTGATACACATGCTTTCCTGGAAATGTTAAGCTTCTTTGCTGTGTTTTTTAACATTATCGCAGTGCAGAATGTATTACTTCAATTCCAAGTATTTCTGTCCAACATGAGGGGGTGGGGTGGGGGGGGGAATTCTTATTTTTTTCAGTTTTGTTTATTGGAACTGACTTTCTAAAAGGAGAGAAAAGGAAAAAGCGTGTACATTCCCAAGGACAAAGGAGGAGTTTCTGTTGTGGGGAGGCAACATTACTTAGTTTCTCACACTTAGTTTCATTGTGAAGGGTGTCACTATTAACTGCTTCCAAAAGGCTACCATATAAGTCTTTTGTATTAAATACTATATTGTATATTATCATTAGAACTAATTTGTAAATGGTCCTTATATTCAGTTACTATGTATGAATGTTTTTTGCGTAGTTAATTGTGCACCTAAGGCAGAAGCATGAATTTCCATGCAAGAAGAGTCACCTTGCCTGCCATCACACCACTTTGTCTGCAGAAGCGGGTAGGAATCTCTATCTCTTCACATCTTCATTTTTTTCATTGTGAAGCGCTACCTTCTGTTCATTTTCCTCGGACGCCGGCTATATAAGGACTAATTAAGTGTAAAACTTTCCAACCTTTTCTGTTCACGTTAACAAGGAGCATACAAACAAAGAAAGCCAACATGTTAAGTCAGCAGATAAATAGACAGTGTTTTTTTTATGTATTGTCGATGAGGCAGTGCTTAGAATTGGTAGGACATACCTGATTGGAGTGTTGGTTATGTGATTTATAAGAGTTGTTCATTTTCACAAACATAATGTAAATTTAATTCTTAAACTTCTCCCCGTTTCCCTATTTAAAACTTCTTTTATGGATTTATAGATTCTTGCTGTCCATCTTCTGATGGCTTGCTCTTACTGTTTACTTTAACATGGGGGTGTTAACCTGTATATCATACTAACATGAAATCACTTGTTACAGACACGGACAACCTGGAATGTAAACCATCTGGGAAGTTGAAATGCACAATGAAGTGTGGACCTATGTGACAAATATGGTGCCTTCTTGTGAACCGTGTAGCATGAGATGAATGTGGTGTTTATAAAATTGTACACAGCTAACTATACATTTTCCATAATTATAAAGCCACCTCATTTATCTTTTGTGTCGTATGTCTGAGTGAAATATGTTTTGCAAATCAAATCCCAACAAACTCAAAATGAAAATTGTCTTTTTCCAGACCGCAGCAGTGTTGAGCTGCTAATTTTTACTGTGTAAAGTAGCAACTAGCTTTCCAGCATGCTTATCTCTGTACCATGATAACATTTGTCTGCAGTTGTTGTTCACCTCCTCACTGGTGCTTGCTGAATTCTCTGTAAAGCAAATAGTGTTGTGGCTATTACTCTGTAGTATACAAGTTCTGTTTCAGCACTGAGAGCACAGGTAGCTCAGTTGATGTTTGGGAGCACTTTGCTCAGTCAAGGTGTAAATAGCACCTGGTTTGGGCATTAGAGAGGAAGTCCTATTTGAGGCTGAGAGTGTAATTTTTTTAGTTGTTACATTGAGGACCAGGGAGGACATTTATCAATGGTTTGAGATAGACAAGCCTGGAGGCCACCTCCTCACCACCACTCAGTGATAGAGCTGCAGCTGTGGGAGTGCAGTTCAAGGTTAAACCAGAGCAGTCTAATTGGTGAAATGGTTCATGCTGTTCTGTCCTTGAGATAAGAAGGTCTAATATGTTCAACAGGACCATATGTAGTACTGCATACTCAATGTCTGCATTTACTCTGCCTTGCCCATTTTTGTTTTGCATTGAATAGAATAGTATAAAGTTTATTGCCATTTGCACAGGTACGTTGCAGTACAGGTACATTGGAATTTCTTGTGCGTCTCTGAGTCATCTTTAAAAAGTGTGTGTGTCTCTATCTATCTATCTATCTATCTATCTATCTATCTATCTATCTATCTATCTATCTATCTATCTATCTATCTATCTATCTATCTCTATCTATCTATCTATCTATATCTATCTATCTATCTCTATCTATCTATCTATCTATCTATCTATCTATCTATCTATCTATCATTAGTTCTTGCACATTGTGTGTATGTGGGATCAGGTAGTAGTCAGTAAGGAGTGAGGTATTTTTTTACCCTCCTTAATGTCCTGTGCCACAAGCCTGACAGTGGCTGGAAAGAAGCTTTTGTGGAAACAGGCTTTGTGAGTGCTGATACTCACAGACCTGCACTGTCTCAGGTTGTAGCCTGAGTCCCCCCACTTAAACACAGCGTGAGCTGGGTGATGTTTGTCCCTGAGAATGCCCTGTGCTATTCTACTGCAACACAGAGTGTATATAGTGTCCATGGAGGGGAGGTCAGAGCCGATGACCCTCTCTGCAGTTTTGATGGCTACAGCGATTTCCTTTCAGCCAGGGTGGTGTTACCATACCACAGTGTGATGCTGCGGGTGAGGATGCTTTCAGCGATTCCTCTGTTGACTTGGGTGAGGGGCTGGCGTCTAAGGCTGTTTCAACCTCCGTCCCCTTAATGATGACATGCTGCAGAGCAGGCGATCTTTTCCTGAAATCCAGAATGAGTTCTTTCGTTTTTATCTATGTTGAGAACAAGATCATAGTCCTCTCCATAGAAAGTGATCTTGTGAACCAGGTCCCTTTACGATGACTCATTCCCTCCTTTGATCAGGCTAAGGATGGTCGTGCCATCCGTGTACTTGGTGGTGATGTTATTGTCCTGTGTGGAGGCACAGTCATATGTTTACAGTGAAAAGAGTTTAGGGCTAAGACAACAGCCCTGTGGTGTTCCTGTGCTGACTGTGAGCTCAGCAGCCAGAGACCTTCGTTCCCATCCGCACCACCTGAAAGGCCTTTTGTGCACATCATGTTATGTTGCGCTGTCCCCCACTTTATCTCTCATCTCTGAGATGCAGCTCTACAAATCAACAGTCTAGCTGGAATCAGAGTATGTTGGCTTGTGTTTGCATACTGTAGCGATAGAGGCTGACCCATAAATTGGTGGGCTGATATGATTTCTGATTTGGCTTATCACGTATACTATAGCTGTCACAATTGATGCAAGCAGGGTAACAGGAATAGGACCCAAGTGCAGATGCCTGAGGCAGAGCTGATGCAGTTCAGTAACTTAATGCAAAATATAGGAACACAGGCTTACGGCATGCTGAGGCAGGCTAGGGTCAAAACCAGAGAAGGCGGGCCAAAGAGGCAAACAAATCTGAGAAAGAGCAGGCAAGAATCAAAAGTCCAATGGTCAGGCAATAAGGTCAAAAACACACAGGTATGGCAGAGAGAAACAGGGAACCAAGACATGAAGCACACAGCAACATAACAGGGACGATCTGGCAAGGAGTGTGTGCGGAAATGGGCTGGTTAAGTAGTGCAGGGCTGATGAGGGAGAGTGAAACAAGGCTGATAAAAAGAGAAGTGGTTGGGGCAGTCAGATGTGGAAAGGAGGGAAAGGGCATCTGGTGGATGTATTGGAAAATAGCAACGAAGAAGCCTGGGGAACCAGAAAAGTGGTTGAAGAGGAGGAACAGAGAGACCAGACTGTGACAATATCAGTTAACGTTTATATGTTGGCTGATTAGCATAAAAAAAATGCAAAGATAAGATTGCGTTTATTTAGAAACATTTTATAGTTTGTCCACTAGAGGGCACTTTAAAATATCTCACCCGTTATACATCTTTGTCACGATTCTGTAATATGCAAAGTTAATGTATTATTTGTTATATGTTTTTGCTTTATGTTAAAAAATAAATATTGGCCTATAAATTAAAAAAAAAGAGTGACTAAAAAAAGTTTTTAAAAAAGTATGAATATTAATATTATTGGTACTGGGTCCTATTATGGATGACTGGAAACTTTGTTGCCCCAAAAAGTTTCAGCAATTAGACATCTGATTTAAGCAGATTTAAGCAGCCTTTGGTGATGAGAGGCTATTATTTTCAGATAGGGCTAAGGGCGGGACATTGAGCAAGATTGCAGAGTAGTAACCACAGATGGGGAGAGGCGCTACATCAAAGCCAAAGTGGCGCAATTTTAAATTAATTTAACCCTAACCTTTTTTTTTTTTTTTTTGCTCATCCCAAGAAATTTGTGACCAATCTGTGACTCAAAACCTGGTATAATGTTAAATGTGAGTTTTGTGATCTGCTGCTCCACTAGATGACAGTGCCACCACTGAAATAAACCATTCATCAGATTTTATCTGAGTTCTGTTGATAGTATGCACTGTATATTATAAAAGTATGTGTATTTCTCCATTGATTAGTGAAAGTTGTCATTTGCTGCTTTTAAATTTTATATTTGTAGTATGCCAGCCTTCTTTAGATGTAACATGAGTAAAAGACTAAATATCAACAAAGTGTGTCCGGTTTGATTTGTTGCTCTGATTCACATTGCTGAATGATGGACAAGATGCTGATATTCCACAAGGTTTTAAAATATCATACTTTAGTATATATTTAAGCCAAAATTCAAACACATGATGCCATTTTATATAACTGGACTATTCCATCAAATGGAAAATCTTGTAATGTTTTATATACGATTTTATACATATTTATTTGTGATTCAGTTTGGAATATCTTTGATGTTTGGAAACCGCATCTGGTACATTTCTGCATGACTCGGGCTTCAGCTAAGTTAATTAGTAAATCTAAAACAAGCTGCCGAGCAGAATCTTTTTTCCTTGGTGCTGTGTCTCGCTTTTAAATAGCTTTTTATAACAAACCATGTAAACACCATTTTGGTGCCTTAGGCCAAACACCCACTATTTGACATCAAATAATTGGTGATAATTATGCAAATGCAAAAACAACAAAAAATAATACTCACAGTAACCATGGAGACAACACTTACATTCACGGGAAACTGCTCTGCTTGTGTGGCTCTGATGTTCACCAGCAGCAGTAACATGGTGATAAAGTAAGTTCTTAAAAAAATCTTAAGAAGTTTCTTTCATAGAAAGGATTTCAATGGGTTTTTTCGTTGCCTGCATGATGCCCTCTACAATCCCTCCAAGGTCTACTGTAGAGACACAACCCGGATTACGATATGACTGGTGCAACAGTTTGTATGCACGGTGTCTTCATCTCAGCTGTGGAACACAGTAGATCCTTCAGAGTTTCCATAGGTCTTTACAAAACTTCAATATGTAGTGACACAAATCCTGCTGTGTAACACTGTGTAGTCTACTTGTCTCTCCCTCTTGTAAAATAGACATGTAAGAGGTTGTCTTGTGCAGTGGAGTTTACAGGCTATGGTCTGAGGGATCCCTGGATTAATTTCATGGTTCAGATAAAATGTCATTTTCAAAGGTCATTGTCAATATGTGTCTTCTCGCCATCCAAACAAAACTTCCCACAAAACACACTCTTAATATTTTCAGTTGCTCTGTGTTAAGTAATGCAAACATAAAGTACATCTGCAGTGCTAATGCACCAAAAAGGTTTCCTCGCCGTCTGACAAGCCCTACCCTGTTCCTGGTGAAATGTGATGCCTGAATGATTTGATTTGGCCAACTCTCAGGAAGGCCACTTCCTCACAGCAAGTTAACTGAGGCTCAAGGTAGATGCAGTTATCAACAGATACCCTGTTTTGTTTTTTTTTTAAATCTAGGGCTTGTTTTGCTCTGCTGGTCAAGTTCTCAGCTGATGTTGTCTTTGTCTCAGATTTGGTTCAGAACTGTTTTTGGTGATTAACCTGCAGTGTTAACCATATTAAAAAAGCTGCTGGAGTGATCTGTTTAATGCAGGTCCTCGTCTTTGTCAGACATACAGACTTATTTTGTTAGGCTCCAAGCGGGCTGATTAACCACTAAATGGTTTACACTGAGAGGTGATGTCATCGCTGGAGGCTCCCATTTGCTGATGACTCCTTGAGGGCGCAAACCTCAGCCCTGTTTGAGAGATCTGACCTCCTTTCTCTCCACAAAAGGAATCGGGCTCATCCTGCCCAGCTTAAAACCACCAATAGTACTCTTTGAGAGAAGAGACACTCTCCCTCTCCACACCCACCTCTGTCAACTTCAGACTCAGTTCACTCAACTAGCACTACATTTAACTAGCACCTTTTGTAAAGTGCTCTGTGGGCTCTTGCAGGGCATTATGCTGGGAGCTCTGCTTGCCATGGGCGTGTGAATGTGAATAGAAAGGGGGTTGGAACCTTCTCTTGCTCGCTCTCTCTCTCGCATGTGTGAATGAGCAGATTGATATCTTTCTTCTTTACGCTTAGCAGTGGAGAAAGGTAGCAGGTGATTTGGTATCAAGCTCCAGTAATACAGATATGTGGAGTCAGGACAGCCCTGTGCTTAGAGGCAGTTTTCTCTAATTGCCTCCTTTCAACTCCACTGCACAGAGCAGAGGGAGAGAGAGAGTGTGTCGTTGCTACCCAGCTGAAATTCGCAGTGCTGTCTGATGCATGTTTTTATGTTTCTTACTAAAGCTATCTTCTGCAATGCTGTGTACTCAGCCATGCATAGGCTACAGTGCTTGCCCAAACTCACAACTCTGCTTGGCTTCAAACAGGGGGGTAAGTTGTTCTTTCAAAATGGATTCATTTAAGTGTTTGTCTCAATGTGGTATTACAAGATTACTACATGGTTTTCTTTGCAAGCTCAAATATGTACATCCTGGAATATACTTCACAAAACTGGTTTGCTTTTTAAGCGCTCTATAAATCTTTGACTTCTCTATTTTGTAGCTCTTTCATCAACTCTTTCTGAATGTGCTGCAATACAAAACAGGGGCTATCCTAACTGGTGTATGTGGGTCAAACTGATTAATTTGTCTGATACTTTGCTCGCTTTTAATTCTGTTGATTGCATTACTTCAAACCAAAAACAACACTCTGCTTGTACTCCCTTGAAGGTAAAAAGTATCCCGTACTGCTTAAAGGTTGGAATGATCATTAATTCAATGCTTCTGTTGCAGGTAATCAAAGTTTATAGTGAAGATAACACCAGCAGAGCAGTAGAGGTTCCCATTGACATCACAGCCAGGGACATATGCCAACTGTTTGTCTTGAAGAATCACTGCATTGATGACCACAGCTGGACTCTTTTTGAACACAACTCTCATCTGGGAATAGGTAAGGTTACAGTTTTCTGCATAATTGTCTTCTTTTTTTGCGAGAATGCATAAATCCCAATCAGATCTCAAAATGCTGCAATTGTATTTAATCAAAGGATCCCACTGCAAACCAGTGTATCAGAAGCTCAGAGCCACTCTGTCCCTGTACATTGTAACCAAAACAATACTGTCTCAGTTAGTGTTAGCCATAATCTTTTGCAATTTTAGCCAAATAAAGTTTTCTTTGAAAAGGTATCATTTGAATCTATAAATCAATTTTGAAAACTAAATGGCTTTCTGGCTCCAGGATCATGTGGCATTTGTGAGAGTCTAAGTTAATGTGCAGAGTTCAGGTTAAGTGCTATTGTTCAAAATATGCATAAAGCAAATTTGATTTTGACATATAGTATGTACTGGTATTAATCATGTGATGGTAATGTTGTTAGTCTTATGGGCGAGGTTTGCTTGGTTTGGGGGGAGGCGGTAGGTGGTTGGGTGGTGAAATGTGTACATATGCTGTATGTGTGAGTGGAACAGAACACTGTCCTCAGTCATAAACCAATCGTTAACCAGTCACATTGTGTAAAATATAAGGAGCTGATGTTAGTACTGATTGTGTTTTAATCACTGTGAGGCATCAATTATAGATCTTACCTTTGCATGTGTGAAGACATCACTGTCTACATTAGCGTATATAGATTCTCTCTCACTTGTATAATTTTTCAATCTTACTAGTACTTTCTGCATGGCTTTTGTTGTGTAATGCAAGACGTTACTGTGAGGTCTACATTTATATGCAGCATCAAAAGCTGTTCGGTGTAGCCATTTATGTTACATTTACTTTGACAGAGGTATTTGAACACAAAAGGCACATTACTTCCATTTGTATTCAAGAAAGGAATGAATGTGAATGTAATGAATATAAAATTTTGTTCTTATTAAGCCAATGGCTTGTTAATGATTTTATTAACACTGATCTGCTAGGGGACAGTATGACTGCATAAAATATTTCTCAACGGCATTTTCACACTATTGCACACATTACGTAATTCATCCATCTGTTCTGTTCAAGTCATCAAGGTTTTTTAATCAAAACTACATATTATTGCTATCCTGTAAAAACCATATATCTAGATATTTGTTATTTGGCAGATGAACTAAGGGTTTAAATGTTCCTTTGTGGGAACCCCTGAACTAATATTACTCTTAAATGTGGTGTATTTGATTCTGGAGGAATCTAATAAGAGAGCAAACGGTAATCTAATTAACATTAGCTAAGTTGAGATGGTTTCCCAGAGCCAGCGCAGCAGCTCCAGACAGCGGTACTCACAACTCTTATGCTACTATATCTAACCCAACAATATTATATTTTAAGACCACTAGAAAGTAAGCTAAATGTCCGTGGGCAAGTAATTTAACATTACCTGACACACAAATCGTGGCTGGAATACTGTTGAGCGGCTCGGACCAGGCCACTATGTTCGTTTCACATTCGGACAGATAGAACCGACAGCTAGCAGGCCGTGAGGACATGTTTGCTGAATTTGACAAAGACATGTATTGGATTAGAACCGCATACCCCACCTTTAAAGAGCCCATTGTCAAAAGGCAATGTCTCAAAGCTCAAGGCTCTTTTTCTTAATGTGGAAAAATAATTAGCATTTTGAGATACATGTTTTTCATAGTATTTAGGCTATAGACTATAGTTTTTTTGCACAACACTCAGAGTTCATATGTAAAGGTCACATTTATAAATGCTTATTCAATTAAATCATTTACAAGACGGGGCATATGCTCTTTTTTAGAATGATCTTATCATCATAGTCACTTGTTGTTGTCTGACTTCTTGGCTGAAGAAAAAAAGTTTGCCATTAATTCAACAACCATTTTAAATTCTAGGAAATAATTAATGTTTATGTCGTACTGCTTGACTTGAGAGCCACACTCTCATCCAGAGGTTACCCATTGATATAAGGTTAATAATCAAACGCTGTGCCTCAAAGAGAAACAATATAGCTCTTTTCAGCAAAGCTTTTGCAGACATCATTGCATTGTGATTTTGAGAAGATTTAAACGTAACTTTGGTTTGACAGCTGATTCCATTTGGTCTGCCATCTTTTATCCATAGAGAAGTGACAAACCGGTTAACCTGCCATTCATTTTCTTTCCTCCTGGTCTCACTAGAGAGAACCATTGAAGACCATGAGTCTGTTATGGTGGTGCTATCAGGCTGGGGAATGGACACGGACAACCGGCTGTATTTTAGGAAGAATTATGCTAAATATGAATTCTTCAGGAAACCTCTGGTGAGTTTGTGATGAAGTTATTATACATTTTGCATTTGGTATATCCTCTCTTATTCAGTATTTCCTCTACTGTGTGGGTTGAGGAGTTTAATGAGTAATAACTAATGCTGCTTTCATATTGGTAGGACTTTTTCCCAGATCACATGGTCTCCATATCAAGTGAAACCAATGGGATGGTGGATCACTCTCAGCTTATACAGGTATCAAGTTCTTTCTGTTTACACTGCGCTCTCTTTGCCCTTGAGGGCCAACTTTGCTCTGAATCTCTATCTGTTGTTACCTTAAGAATGTATTGAACACATGCATCTATTTACAAGTATTTCTCTACCCAACACAGACCTTTCTCAACTCCAGCACTTGTCCAGAGATACATGGCCACCTCCATGCCAAAGAGCAAAGCAGGAAGTCTTGGAAGAAGTTTTATTTTGTCCTGCGGAGGTCAGGGCTGTATTTCTCTAATAAGGGAACTTCCAAGGTCAGTAAAACAGAATGACAGATAGTTGGATGCATTTTGAGGAAAATCAAAAGCATTTTATAAAAAAAAATTACTACATGGATTATTTGTTGCATACAACTAAAACCATTATGTTGCATGCAATCCAATTTTGATGTAATTGCATTACAATGGTCATGTTTTTCCCCTTACTTGAATTAAATACACATAGCCCTTAGTTTACACCGTAAACATGCAAGATAAAACAAATGCATGGCACCAGTTGGAAAATTTAAATTCTTGACTCCATCTATGAAGATACATTCTAGCCCTCTCTTTGTACACAATGGGGGTCACCAGTTCATCCTCTGTATATATCTCACTCGTGTTGTGAGGGGGGCAGTGGAACAGGTTTAGCTTGATTTTCCTTAGGTCAGCTGGCATAGCAGCCGGGCAGAAATAGTACTCCCAATGCTGTGGACAAGTGAAGCTTATACCTAGGCACCAGCCATGCCAACACAACCACTTCTCAACTGCTTTCATTTCCTACAACAGTAGGCCTTTTGTTGTCGAGTGCAGGAAGGCTCTTTGGTATGGCACACACTTTTACTCTAGCAGATTTAACGTTCATCTGCAGTCCTGGGCAGCCACTTTACTAGTCAGTCAGAGCAGACACTAACGGCTGTGGGGTTACTTTAAAAAGGAAGTGGGAACAGTGCGTGACGTGAAAGAAGAACAATGGTAGTCTTTGTGCTTTCATTTCTTGGAAATGTATCTTTGGCACAATGTGGCTGTTGATACTGTTGTACAACCCCTATTAATATGTCTAAATTATCCTTATCTCTTTCATTACATTCATAGATTAACCACACCCAGAATTACTGATAACAGTGTTATTTATAGATAAATATGCATTGTGTAAATTTAAGTGCGCTGCACCTAAATGTTCCTTCTGCCCAAAAGATTAGACTGTTAGCATGGCTTGATTGAAATGTAGGTGGTATTTATCCACAGTTCTTAAGTTTTTGAATAGATGCATGTACCATTTATCCCTAAAAGTAAACTACTTTCTGCATTATTCAATTTTTTTTGTTGTCTTCCTCACCGTAGTGTACACATTATAAAATAAACTGGAGAGACAAGCCTCCAATACTGACGCACAAACGAATACCTTACATAAGTATCTGTCCCTCATATACAACAGATTTACAGATGTGTTGTGAAGATGAATGCTAGACCCAAAATGTTGATTTGATGTTGCCTGAAAGTTGATATCTACTGTACCATTTTGTTTTATAGGAACCAAGGCATCTGCAGTTCATTGCTGACTTTAGTGACAGCGATGTCTACACAGTGTTGTCAGCCAAAAAACTACATGGAGCACCTACAGATTATGGCTTCTGTGTCAAGGTACCATCACTATCTAGAAATGCCAAAAGTGTACAAAAAGGAGCAGAAGTAGAGTATTGATTCCCAGCATGTTGCCAACTCCTTTTTTCTCCCTGTAACGTCTTTCTCCAGTCCACAAAGTGTAGTTCAGCCCGGGACTTGAAGCTGCTTTGTGCCGATGATGAGCAGACCAGGACCTGCTGGATCACAGCCATGCGCTTGTTAAAGGTTGGCTTACTGATTGCTAACTCTGGGTGATGTCTAAGAGGAGGACCGCTGAGTCAGTGCTAGAATCAGATTTAGCTTTGAGAGGAGGTCAAGGGAAACTATTGAGTGACGCTGGATTAGCACTCCTGTTCTTTATAGAAGCAGCATGTGTTCATTGTCTGGATATCTGCTGGATACAGTTTAGAGCATTAGTCACTCTCCTGCTGGTCTATAAATAATATACAGTACAGCCTAACCGACTGTGATTTATTTGTGTCTGCCCCTTTTCATCACTACAGGTCTTTTGAAAGTAGTTTAAAGTTAACATGTAGTTACTATTTGGGATTAGAATTTAAAATGCTGACATTTTTCTGTCTTTCAGTATGGGATGCAACTGTACCAAAACTTTATCCATCCGCAGCAGAAACAAAAAGCTTCACCAATGGTAAGCTGAAGGTGTTATTTTCATGTAATGTAATTTACTTGAAAAATTCTTGAACTTGAAAAACCAACTCTGTGCTTTGCCTCATCTTCGCCTTATGGAGCCTCTTTTAACATTTGCTCATTGTTTCGGGGGGAGGGGGGGTTCAGCCCACAAAGCACTCATCAACCTTTTTTCCAGCCACAGTAGGCAGCTCTTTTTTCAGCCAAAAAAAGCTCTGATAAACCCACTTTGTGATACCTGCCAAGCACTAAATGACAGACTGGTCATGTTAGAAACTAGCTGGGGGACATGGTAGAGCATTTGGCTGCTAAAAAGACACTACAATAATACTGGACTTACATTCATTACATGGAAGTTGTATTTCACACAGAAATACAACTCCATGTTAATGCTGTTGGATGTATTGTATAGGTAAATGTTTGCTAACAAATTTGCTATTACAACTTAATAAGGCAGTGTCATGTCAATTTTGTGTTTGTAGCTTGCTCCCCTGCTCCTAGGTGACCAAAAGAAAATCAGTTAATGCAACTTCCCAGCTTTAAATTTTACAATTCCACGTGTTAAAAAGATATTGGCGCTAACACACGACACAGCAGTGTAGTAATATATTTGCGTAGGACAAATGAGGCACCTTCGGTGTGTTAATGTAGATTTGGTTTCCCAGAATAGCCTCAGACTCTACTGGGAGTATTTTCGCAGCAGTGAACAAATCTATTTATGGCTTTTGGACATGTTCATGAACCCTCTGCTTTCTAAAAATACTCAGTGATCAGCTGCTCTCAGATTTAACTACTCATCACCTCTTCTCTGCTGTCGAAGTGTCATATGTGACCAACAGCCTCGCCAAGAGGATTAGCTAGAAAGATAAGAGTGTACATGAGTCTGCCAAATGCAGGGTCAGGCTGCAGAATCGTGTGTGGTTTACTTGACAGATTTAGCTCAACATGCTACCTTGACAGATCTGCTTCATAGGATAAAGAGCAAAATAAATCAAATAAAAGCTGTATTCAAATACATTCCTGAGTATCATTTATAAGCAATGATTGATATCTTGCATCATTGGAATTGGGCAGACTGAAAAAGATGGACGGGAATGCCTCTATCCTCTAAGTTAACACTGCTCACTTTGTTTTAAATTGTAAGCATGGTAGCAGGTAGAGAAACGAATGTGGTAATTCAAAAGCTTCTTGGTAATCCTGATAAGAAGAATTTTGTTGAGTGTGTGCCGTGAGCCACTCACTATATGGCAGCTTAAAGGACTAAAATGTGCCCATGTGTCATTCTTTTCAAAGCCACTAATCTCTTTTCAATGGTATTTTCTGTCTGGAATCATCTAGAAACGATGCAGATGGAGTCACATTACTCAGACACTAGGTGGCAATACAATATCACAAGACAGCAAAAGTCAGTCTACTTCTCTTCCACAGTATACAGGGAAATCTAACCAAAAAAGAAAAAACACTGGGTATTTTGTACTATACATATTTCAAAACATTCGTTTTTTGTGTCATTAGAAAATAAAGCAAAACTCTGAGGATAGATTTAAACAAATATAAACTCATCCAGTCAATAAAAAAGTAACATTTCACTGTATGTGTGCAATTTCAGAGAAGCACCTCAGAGAATTCACTGGTGGCCATGGACTTTTCTGGCCAAAAGAGCCGGGTGATTGAGAACCCTTCTGAGGCGATGTCTGTAGCTGTAGAGGAAGGCCTGTCATGGAGGGTAAGTCCGATTTATAGCTTAAAAAAACCTTCTCCACCTAAGAAACAACAGGAAGAGACATTTCCCAACAATGTAAACAAGAAAGAAGGGCTAACTGGAGGTTGGTAAGCGATTATGCTTTCATATCATATCTGTTATTACTGAATATAACTATTTCCAGTGTAACAAGAGTAAGAATTTCCATAGTATTTTTCAACTGTATAGAGTGTATTCATACACACAGTGGCTTAACACAACAGAATAAAGCTAATAAGAGCAACAGTTGTAAGCACCTCATACTTAATTATTACCTTTTTTGGAATACAAAGGCAAGAGAAAGAGCATAAATTCAACTAATATTGTAGCTTTAACTCATTTCTCCCGTAGAGGAAAAGCTGCCACCGTCTGAGTGGCCACGGGAGCCCCTCCACATCACAGAGCTCAGTGCTAAACATAGGTTTGTGGGACACATTTTTAGCATTTTTGATTTGCTGCCTGTACACAAGTGAAATTAAGTAATTTGTAATATATTGTCTCTTTGTGTCTCTTTAGCTCTACACTTGGCTCAGTCCTGGTTCCATGGCAAACTCTCTCGGGATGAGGCTCAGCGTCTGATCACTCAACAGGGTCTTGTCGATGGGTAAGCAGTTAGACTCCTTTTTTTGTTTACAATGTGTCCTTAAAGACAGGTCTATTGGTAGGTTAGACCACTGGGCTGACAGTACATGCATTTAGTACATGATGAAGGACAAGCTTGGTAGTACTGCTAATAAAGGGTAATTTCCCTGTTAAATACATTTAATATGTAAAGAAATTACATGCATTTATTTATTATTATAATCTTGTGTGGTCGGTAGTTACAATAAATAGTCTTTTAAGAAGGCATACAAAACATTACAATTGCATTATTTTATTGCATTCACAACATTGAACGTGCCTTTACATATGTACATATGTCAACATACTGTACAGAAGTAGACCTCCAAAAAGCAAAAACAAGGGGAGCTAAGCAGTATTCTCTAGTGGTCCATAATAGACTGGACTTTAAGAGACCGTTTGTTCTGTCATTCTTTAAGTGCTTGCAAATGCTGCATAATGTGTTCAAAAATGTTTTAGATTAATTATGTAGTTTAGGAAATCGGGAAATCGGGTAAAAATTAGGATTTTAGAACAGTTGAAAGTTTTCTTTTTGTTTTCAGAGTGTTTCTTCTGAGGGACAGCCAAAGCAACCCCAAGACATTTGTACTGTCACTGTGCCACATGCAGAAAATCAAACACTTTCAGATCTTACCTGTGAGTACAATCCACTGTTTGGATATACAATTCCACAATGTTTTTCATTCATATTCCAAAAACTACCTTTAAATTTGAGCCTCGTCAACTATCTCTTGTGTGCAATTCTTTTGTTTGTGTGTGGGTGTGGGTGTGCATGTATATGTGCGAATACTTCACTGCAGGTGGATGATGAAGGAGCGTTATTCTACAGTCTGGATGATGGTCACACCCGGTTCAGTGACTTGATCCAGTTGGTGGAGTTTTACCAGCTAAACCGAGGGGTGTTGCCCTGCAAGCTCAAACACCACTGTGCCCGGATCACCCTGTGAACAAGGGACCCAAGAGACCCCTCGAGGGCCCACTTGCTCCTTAACTCCGGGACCTTTCTAGACAAACACTCCTATTGTTCTTGTGCCTTGAAGAAGAAAGATACACAGGTGAACTGATCAGCCCCGCTAACTGAAAACACTGTTATCGTCCACATTCATGCTGTGGGACGTGGCCCCTTCTTTTGAATTTGACAACAGACTGTATAATAACTGACTACATGTGCTGAAGATGATTTGTTGTGTCTGGGGAACATTACTCTTTGGCTCTGGCTCTAATCTATGGCTCTAATGTACACAAGGTGGCTGTAAATCCATTGTGCAAAGTCCAAACACGACTTCTTGTGCTCTTGTTGAGCTGAATGTGTACTGCAAACAGCTTGTGATTGTAACAACATCATGACACTAGGTAAGTGACATACGGTAGCTGGAAATGGAGATTTCACTGAAAACACTTCAACCGTATGTCTTCTGCAGTATGTGTACAGTAATTATATACACCTGTCAATTATGGTCTCTCAAAGCTTATGATGGTTGAATCCCAACAAGGCCATCAACTTTTATTTTAAATTGTATAATGCTGGGAATTGTAATACACAATACCTCTGCCCTGTTAATTTTGAGTAAAACTAAGCTATCTTACTTTTCATTGTCATTGTATCTCGAAGTATTCAGGTATTTTTTTTTTTTAAAGACAATGATTGTTGTTTTCTATTTGAGAGATAAAATGACCTCTCAGGAAGTGTCACTGTGCATGCCCTGTAAGCTGGACTGCGAATGCTGTAGAGCGAAAAGGACAGGTAAATGTACAGGTGGAGAGAAATGGCACTCAACCTCACTAGTCTGCACTGTACATTCATTTTAAATGTATGTGATTAAATGCAATCTTTGTATTACATAAAATTAGTTGTGAAATATATTTCAACAAGTTTAGATATAAGCAATTAAGACGGAAATCAGAAATAATGTGTGACTGATTTTGATTATATCTAAATTCATTGTATATTGAAATTTTGGTTTTATATTTTCCAGAGATCCAGGTATACAGTTTGCAAAACATGGGCTGTTTGTATTTTGATGTTATTGCCACTGCTGTGGATGAACAGTTGTTTTCATAAAGCCAACAATACATCTGCTTTTAAAAACAAGGTATTTCAAATCAGCGATTGAATGATCTTGTGTTAGTAGTCTCATTTTTATTTTCCAGCTGAACAGTGCATTGAACAATGAATGTCATGGGAGATAGAGATATAGATGTATGTCTGTCTGTCTGTCTCAAAGTGTGTTTGTAATGTAGG
Source organism: Micropterus salmoides (assembly GCF_014851395.1). Classification (NCBI taxonomy): domain Eukaryota; kingdom Metazoa; phylum Chordata; class Actinopteri; order Centrarchiformes; family Centrarchidae; genus Micropterus; species Micropterus salmoides. The sequence continues at coordinate 13,894,732 of NW_024040596.1, read as the reverse complement.
ACTTTGTATGAATTATTGTCACGTTTAACAATAAGCTGCAAGGTATACACACTAGTCAGTTAAACCCACATTCCGGTAGGTTTCAGTGATGTTTAAAAAATGCCAGCAATGTGTTATTCGTGTTTGCTTTAGCACGGTAAACTCTTAACTCAAAAGCCCAGGTCAGATCTGGGACAGTGTGAAATAATCAGTCACAAGGCTGATAAAGTGAGCCTTTATTTAAAATATAACACTACTCATTATAGTCTTTGTATAGTAAATAGAGCATACAGGGTTATGATACAAATGCAATGGCAGATATTAAATATACCTATAAAATGAAATGTCCACCTGAGCAATCTCATCAGCACACAGTGGGGTGCTTCACTGCTCAAAGATTTGTATAGTGAATACATAAGTCATGATTTTCTAATGAGATCTAGCACATAGTTAAATTTAGTCACACCATATAGCCTGTGTATGGGACACATTAGCCTAACATTGTCAAGGATGATTTACTGAATTCTGTGGGTAGTATACTTGGACTGTACAACATTCTCTGTGTCCTCCACAGCACCATCACACGTGTTTTTTTTATAACCACTAGATGGTACTAGAAGCATTTTGCTTTTGCTTGTCCAGGTTTATGTTTGATATAATGTGTATAATGTAATTTAAATTGCATAATACATTTAAAATGTGTCAGAGATACAAGAACAGTTCACGTTGACTTACAAAAAGTTAAGTTACTTAAAAGGTGTGAAACTAAGACTTCATTGGTATTGAGCATCTGACATTTAATGAGCACAGAATTATCTGAGAATACACCAAGAAACATTTATGTATACGTTGCAGTGACTGTGTCTTTTACAGTGACACCAACAACAATCCCAGTGCACTTGTTCTCACTCTGATAAATAATTTAATATTACACATGTAAGTAATGAATTTAAGGTAATCACAACTTCATGCACAACTGCATTCAAGTCTCCCTTGACTATGAAAAAAATAGTAATGGATATGATTATGGTTCCCCACGCAGCAGTAAATGGCAGTCTTATCTTGAAGCATCCGTGTTAAACCATCTTCTCTGTTGTGATACAAGCACATTGCCCCTATACCTCTCCTGCTTTACTTCAATAGCACATTTTGGAACAGTGCTCACATCCAGGGGAGATGTGCGCACACACAGAAGTCTTAAATGCACCCCTGCTTCCGAGGTCTTGTGCTAAATGTTGTTTTGGATGTATTCCTGCCATTGATCGGAGTCTGGCTGCAGGGGGAGAGATGGCAGCTGGGAGAGACTGCGCTTCCTTTAATGAATTCATCCAGCTCTATCCTGCCCAAACGGCCTGTGGATACAGCATTTCTCCCAGTAAATAAAGCCTCTCTCCGCTCCGTCTTGGCCCTTGTGGACAACCACCACTCTTCGTAACACTTCTCACCACTACATTGGATTTTAGGTTTTGAACTGGAGTGTTGTCAACTTCACTCTGCTCATAAATGCCCCTCTTGTTGTATTCCTCTAGTCTGTATTCAATTATCTGGCTTCGCTGTCTTCGGCCAATTACTGATTATCTCCAATGAAGTGAAGACCTTGCTGTTTGCTCTGCTCTTGATCCACAAAAGGGCATTGTCTTGGCTTGGGTATGAGTCAAGGCAGAGTATATGAGGAAACAAGGCTGGGTTTGTTAAGGAGATGCACTAAAGTGAAGGGTAGAGGCTTTAACTGTTACTTTGCGAGGGCTCTCCCATCAGGAGTATCTCAAGCCAGAAGCAAATTCACCAGCTTTTTACTATAGCTTAAGTGGACATGAGCACAGCTAATTGTAGGTTGATAAGAAAAAATATTAAATACGTGAAAGATTTTAATCTTTTTACTCATAGCACAGATAATAACAATCAGTGCTGAGCTACATAATACCTATGTTAAATCATACATGAACTGTACAGTAGAATGTGATTAACTTTGAGCTACAATGCATAGCTTTTTTTGCTTTTAATGTATTTTCATTTTGCAGTAATAAACATTCAGACACAAACATTTCTTGGAACCATGAGGTAAACCTCCGGGATTCAAAAAATTTGTCACTGTTCTTGCATCTACTTTTTTTTCACTAGATATTTAAAATAGATGTACACAGTACATAAAAATAATCAACACAGTGGCTTGCTGTCCAATTTGATCAAAATGAGGCTGTAGTCTAAACTGGAGTGCCATCAGTGTTTTAAGGACAGGGAGAAAATCCTCCCTCTTAATTCTGGCAAAGAAAGGTAGGAGCAATAGTATCCTATCCTGCCTGCATGACCTCCCCTGCTGTTGGCTTCTGATCTATAAGACAAGAAGATGCTTGTTTCTACGTGTGTGCTTTCTGTTTGTGGCATGAAGGCAATGTGGGTATTTGTTGCAAGTTTTTCAATATGTTCAGTAAATCATCCCAAATATTTTCAATGCCATACATTCTTTATTTGTTGTTATGGATAAAAAAAACAAAGTGTATTAATTTATTATAAATTGCAAATATCTTGATGTTCAAAATATTTTTCTGTTACAGCAAGGTTTTTAGGGGTTAAAATCTCGAAAACAAGTATTAATAGTAAATAATTTTATTCAGATAATACTTTGGGGTTTGTATGTATAAAATTATATACAGGGTTTAGAGTTAGGCAACAACAATAATAATGATACATTTATTGTATAAGAAATCTAAAGCTATTATACAATTAATGCCTTTCATATCTTTTTACACAGTGCATGAGATTTTTCGAGACTGCGGTTGGGCCATGAAGGGGAATTTTCTTGGTGTATTGAACATCTTTGGTAATGTATTATCTCTCGTATAATTGCCCAAACAGTGCTTACTCTATAAATCACCTTTCTAACCTCTGATATATTTTTTCTGGGGTTCTTGTAACTGGCAAACGTTAAGTGCGAAGCTTTGTTAATTACAAGGATAACACATGCACTCGTCAAATAATGGATGCAGTTTGCAATTTCAAGTTTTAATAATCAATTACTGGCGGTAATTCTCTGTGGAGTCACAGGATAGTCATTAAATCTCAAAAGGCGAGACACACGCAATGTAGCTTTTTCCAAAGCCCTATTTTTAAATACATAAGGGAACGGGCTGTGCTTTAATCTGGTGCATTTTGTTGCCTTATTACAATGTAAAGTAGCTCAATTAGACCTAGACAGTGCTGCTTGTAAAGTAACTGTTTAAGACAGTGAGTGATGAATGGTCGTATTAACGCTTATTCCTACAGGAACTGAGCCAACAAGGACAAGAGTGGAAGGATGTTCTGTTACAATAATCAGCTTGTTTTTTCTTTAATATGAGTTACTGCTTTTATTATGTCTAAGCCAGAAGTTTCATTTTAACACCAAGTCCTATATGAACTCACATTAAACAGACATATCTGTCTTTGTTGTTCAGCTTGAAACACTGGCCTGGTTACTGGCCTCTTTGATCTTAGCAAACAGGTAGATGTAGTGGTATCGAATCAGTACGTGCCCCCCACCCCCCCACCCCCACTATCCAGCAGGGTTCCTGTTATTGTATTTTCAGTCCACCTTCAAAGCTGGAACATTGCAGAGGTTCTTCTTGACCTTGAGAAATTAACATGGGAGGACTGGCTTTGCTCTGAGGGAGCCCTATAGAGGCCACATCCCTTCCTAATCCCCAGTTGAAAGGCATACCTCCACTGTTCAGACGAAATAGTAACATCCCAGCGAGCCGTGTTTACATGAAACCAGACGATATCCTGACATATCAAGACATAAAATATTTCACTTCATTCAGATTAATTTATCGGAAATGTACTCTTTTTGACAGATCTAGGTTGTGATGTTGGGCAGTGTTTTAGTGTGTGTGTGTGTGTGAGGTATTAGACAGAGGGAGGGGGAAAGAGCTAGAGAAAGTGGGAAAGGGGGAGAGAGAGGAATGACTTTGGCCCTGCACAGATGAACAAACAGTGAATCTGAAGTGCAGCGCCCTGTGTGGCTGCCCACCAACTGAACAACGTTAAGGCAGTCCTCCATGTAAAACCTGCTCACTTCTCCCACAAACACTCGAGTTTGGCAAACGGGCAGCGGCTCAGCGGGGAGGAGCTCTCCCTGGAAGGCAGTGGACAGCAGGGAGACATAAACCACAGCTTCTGGTGGTGATGGACTGATGTTTTAGGTGATCAAAAGGATGGATAAGAAAAGGAAAACGACAGGGGTAAGACCGGGAGGGGGTCTTGGAGAGGAAAACATATTGGACTTTAAAGGTAGAAAGACATGAAAAGCAAAGTAAAGCTGAGATGTTTGACAGTGCAGCACTTGGGGTGAATATTATCGTACAGTGCAAAAGTAGACCCAAACTCTCAGATGCACTTTCCTGCATTTGCTATCATTCATAGCATAACATGGAGTTTGGAAAAGAAACTTCAAAACAACATAATATATATCATGGGGCAATTTACTTCAAGGTTACAGAGCTGAACTTACAGTAGGATGATCTATTGTCCTTACATTTTTCTGCAAAATAGGTCAAAATGTTCACAGTGGCACACATGACTGCACACGTACGGCAAGTATATTTACACAGTATTGGGTCAATTTACATTCCTGCCTACTTTTTTTCTCATTTACATGGTGTGCGAGTGACTCCTGAACAGGGTGGGAAGCCTTGTGGAAGAATTAGGAAATGGTCCATTTCTGGGAACACAGTGGAATAGAAGCAGAGCAGCATATGTTGGGATTTGAATGGTCAATCGATGAATAACCCAGAGCGATGTTTTTCTGTGCAGATTGGCAGGCATTGTGTAGTGGTATCTGTGTAAGAGAGAGGGAGAGCGAGGAATGGGGGCATGGAAGAGGGGGGGGCATGCATCCTTCCCCAAAGTATTACGCAGTGGTCAAAAATATTTGCAATGCCACGAGGTATTTTGAAAAATATTTGAAAAAATCCAATACCATGCTGACCTTTTGCTGGGCATTTGTGAACAGATTCACTCACTGTGTAATCTGGCTCAGAGTCAGGGAGGATCTGTGTTACTGTATCATGCTGTCGATTCTAAATTATGTTAATCTATTCTGCTCGTACATTTACTTTGATGTCTTTATTCAAGTCTTTTGTTTTCATTTTACAAGTCGAGGTGGCATACTACACATTTAGCAAGAACCTAAAATTTGTATTGATGTACGCTGCACAAGAATTTACATACTATGAAACGGACAGTTGCTTGTGCAATTTATAAAGAGAATACATTATATCCAAAGGTATTTTTTCTCTTTCATGTAGATTTCACAAATGTATGTATCAAAATCCTTGTTATTGTTATTTATCTCATATATCTATGTTCTATATGTCTTTATATTCATCTACATAATACCTGCAAATCATTTAATTTTATTTCTGGTCACTTGGATCTCCTAACTGATGAGCTCATGTGAAATGTGCCTTATTCTACAAAGTACCACCACAAGAGGGCAGAAAGTATCCAAACACACACAATCTAATGCATTTACAATTCATTACACTGGATGCCTACAGCATTTATGCTTTATAGATCTACACATTTTTAAGATAGTACCGTTGTACTTGAAAGCTGGCAGAGGTACTCAGTATTTGCTATCAGTGTTTTAAATTGCTTTAATGGTACTAGTCATGGTGATAGAGAAGATGGAATTGCAATTGTCAAATGACAGCTGCATGCATCTCAAATATTACAAGTAATTAAAAGATTAACAAAAAATTGAAATAAAGAAAAGGAAATGTGTTTTATAATAATTGAAGTCAAGCTGTAAATAAAAAACTGAACGTGTTCATGTCCAAACAAAGCTTCATTCATTGCGTTGTTGTAATATGCACAGAGAGTGAGTACAATAGAAAAAAATATTTAGTTAATATAAAAATAAATTAAAACATGAAATAAGTATAACAATTATTAAACTCGGTTTGAAAAGATTGTGTTCTTCTTCACTCTGCAGAGATGAGACTTTGCTGACTGATCACTGATCAATGTTTGTAGGGGTGGAGGTTGTCCCACTACTTTTACAGCAACGTGATTGAATGAAAGTAACACAAACATACAATACACAGGCAACAGATCATTTTAGGGCAAATGGTTGATTGCCAGTTGCCACATTGTTATTTGACTGGCTATTTATGAAGTACTGTATCGTCATTTGCTCACATTTGGCAGAAGTTAGTATTTCTTTTACGCCAGGAGTGGCATATTGTAATAAACCAAACCGCTTGTAAAAAGAACAACGCAGATTTAACGTGGAGTGGTTCTCTAGCAAAAAATGCCCAACTGCTAGCTTTAACTTCCTCTGGGTGTTACTTGGAGGGGACGTTGCTCTGTTAGGAACAGGCTTTCAGGATCTCAAGCATCTTTCTGTGAGGATTACCAAATATGTAAGCAACAGGAGTCATGTAGACAACACAGGGAAATTGGGCATTGGGCAGAGAAAATATAGCTACCCAAATTGACAGCATATACAAAGGAGGAATTGAGCTGCATAACCAGCAAGTTGAGGAGATGCTGAAATGTGTTTGGAGTTGGGTGCTGGAATGTGCCCTACTTACTTAAACGTAACCACAAGCAGCAGGAACAAAAGACAGCGTGACATACACAGTCAGAGAGCAGTCAAACTCTATATAATAAACAACACAAAATAAGCAGTTATTGCATGCCGGCAGTTATTTGCCAGAAGTTAAAATAGAAACCTCTTACCTTAAGCAGACTACTCCAAGCGTAGATTTCCGCACAGGAGTGGTGCTGATAAACATGATGAACATATCTCAGGTCGGTCTCAGTTGCAGCTGTGCCCCTCACAGAATCCACAAGTCTGGTATCATCCCACTTTGTTCAAACTTGTGCTAGATTTCTGACCTGACTTGATCGAGTGCCTCATAAGATTCCCGTCTTATTCAACTGAATCACCTTTCTCTGTTGCTGTGTTGCGAAAACGAGATGGTGTCCTGATTGCTCAGCTGGTAACAAGCAACTTTAGGGTGTGTGCAGATGCAGCTAAAATATTGCCAAAATATTTTCCACCATTTCCTCTTGTCTTGTGTTTTTTTAACGGAATTACGCATTGAAGCGCGCCAGCAATGGATGCTTGCTTACTCTGAGGGCTTCTTGCCAAGGCCAAACACGGTTCTGCCCTCCATATCGTGCCTCAGAATCCATGATATTGTCTCACATGAATACTTGGGTCCTGCTAAACTTCCCAAAAACCTTAGCAGATTATCCATAAAATTGTTTTAATCATCACACACCATGAGTTGGACACAACCTAAGTATGTTGCACACATCCTCTTCATTTCCAAAAGATGCCGTATATAAGCTTTTGCACCTAACAGATCCACTAATGAGGGTAGCAATTCTCTGCGAAGAGTTTGTGTGTTAGCTATCAAAGGCACTTCTCAAGCTCACTTCTGAAGCACAAGATAGCGAGTGGTTGTAGCAATGTACAAATAATGAACCAAGGCAAATCTCTTTTTGCCATGCTTGTACCCCTAAAAAGCCTTTAACTTTTAAAACAGTATCCTTATAGGTTTTCCAAACCAAGGTTCACACAAGAAAACTGATGTTATGTCAGGTGGAGTATAAAATCCTAAAAATTAGCTCTCCCTCTCTCTCCGGGGAAGCTACTTATAAGCTGCTGGTCGTGAATCTGTATGCTCAAACCTAAGCCAAAATTGCTAAAACTGTCACTTTATCGTGAAAGCCGTAAATTAGACAGATAATCTGTAAAAAAAAATAAAAATAATATATAATATATATATATATATACAATAAAGGTTCATCTGGCTTTTCCTACTGCTCCTGATGCCATTTGCAAGTATCCACCGTACCCTGAACAAAACAAACAATCAGAGCCAGGAGCAGTCTCGATGGCAGTGTCAATCACTGCTCTCACATGCTCTCACTCAATCAAGCTCTAAATCTTCAGCTCACGACTTCAGAGGTTTTGCAAACACAATGGCTGAAAAACAAGCTTGCATAGATTTTTGGGTGTGGAAACAGGACCAAGGTTGTAAGTAGCACTTCTACCACCAAGTAGCACCTCTCTATAGGTTGCAAAGGACAGAACACCGGCTCCACACAGTGCTTTGGGTTGGCTGTCATGGCGCTCGTATTGCCTCATGCAGTCTAGTGTTTGTAATATTGTATGCACTGTTTTTAAGGTCTGTTGTTGCTTATGTTTTCTTAACTGTTTTTATGGTTTTATTTCGAATAATTCTCTTGTAAAGCACTTTTTGACCTTGCTCTGTGAAAGGTGCTATACTAAGTAAACTTTACTGACTTACTTACTTACTTACAAATGTGTTATATATCCTTTCCAGATTGAGAAGCCTCTTTTCTACAGGTAAAGCACAAGGCTGTATCATTCTCTTTCATATAATGAACCCATATCCACCACTGAAACCATCAATTGCTAAAAAAAGTTTTTGTTGCCTAAACCCCTGGCTGGAAAATCAAACTCATTCATCTGAAAATGAATCAGTTAATTGGTCATCTGAGGTGAAGCTGTGAGTAGGTACAGCAGCCATGAATGTAGATGCAGTTGGGCTTGTTAGCTAAACTGGGGTTAGCTGCAACACATCAGGGCCCGTATTTATCAAGCTTCTCAGAACTACTCATAAGAACACTGCTAAGAACTGACTTAAGAGTAAAAACTTTCTTGGCTCAAAGCTGTGCTTAAAAGTTAGTTATCAAGCATCATAGAAGTGTAAGACTAAATCTTAAGTGTCAGTCTTAGTGCTGATTACGACACTTGTGCACCTGTGCCGCAAACAGGATTTTGGATGACGATGTCGCCAAGGACCAATCACTAAATAGATTTTCTTCTTTAAGAATATTCTCTGTCTCCATAGTGCCATCACAAGCCCTACTGGCAACTCCTAACCACCTGAGAGACCTCTCGAGCTGTCTTAAATAACAGGGAGAATAAGAGTGATTCTTAGCTTTGAGAAATTAGATAACTTGCTTTTATACTTAAGTTTAAATGTAGGAGTAAGACTAAAATGGCACTTTGAGAAGCTTGATAAATACCGGCCCAGGGCTATAGGTTTCATAGCAGTAAGAGTAGCTAACATTGGCTTGCCTGACTGGAGTCATCTCGCTCTCATCAGGGCAGGGGCTGCTTGGGGGAACAGTTGCACAATTACCACCTTCTGTAGCAGTCTTATAGCTAGATTTGGCTGGATCAATATCGTCTCTCTCTCAACTGTGCTTGGGTTGAAAAGCTAGGCAGGAGGATCATGGAAAACATCTGAGTCGGTGAACTTTGGTGATTTATATTTAATGTGAACAGGCTATGTACAACACAGAGCGAAATATGATCTGGATCAACTAAATTAAAATAAATAAAAGCTATTAAAGCTTCATTTTAAACAGCCTGTGTTATAATGCCTGGCAGTAGGCGGTGCTGCTGTCCCCAAAAAATCCTGCCTCACTGAGAACTGTGTGGAGAATATGAAATAGGTATGTGGCCATGATGAGACTGCTTACTGTCTGAACACCGGGGGTTTTCACGCAAATCCCAGCTAGTGCTTGCATTAAGCAACATACTGCCAAATGATTTTTGTGAAAGTTAAGGTTAAAATCTCCGCGGACCTGTCTAATGTCATGAAAAGTGTAGTGGGGCCACAAAGGTTAGGGGACAAGTTAATCTCACAAACATATGATGGTGCTGCTGTCATTTGAATCTTTGTTGTCCAGACCTTGATAAAGGAAGCCTATCCAAATGCCCACTTTGCTCACTGCTGTGCTCACCAGCTAAATTTCACTTAGTATCAGTATCTGTGCTCTGGCAGGCCGAACACTTTAAGGGCGTTTTTTGCAGATCTAACTGTCTTCACCCCCTTCGTCTTGCAGCCCATGCTTAGGCAACACAAAGACGCTTTCCAAAGCCACCAGCTGCCTGACATAATTTTAAAAGTAGAACTGTCAGTTCCGCTGCATGGAGGACATATGCACGCAGCCATTGAGGCATATGGGCTTTCCCATAAGTTTAACCTTCCAAGTAGAATTCTTCTCTATACTCATGCCAGAGGTGGATTTTTGGATGATATTCTGTAGAAATGGACCAGTGACGCAGCCGGAGTCAGCAGTATGTTGAAAATAACTTGTTAAGACAGCAAACTGAAAGACTGGCCGCTACAAACCACCAAGGCAGCGTTGATATGAATGAGGCATGCAACATCATCACCTCATTACTCAGCAGGGGTTTTCAAAGAGTGACCACCTTATTGCTGCTAAACTAGCTGACAGCTCTTTTTTTCTCAGAGTTTGTTAAAGTCTTTCCAACCCAAGAATTTGACTGTGCAGTAAAAACTTTGGCCCCTGGTGAATAAGGAGAAGTTGAAGACTGAGTTGACCACCCTATAGCGCTACTCAGAGCTCCACAGTGGGAAGAAGGCCTTGTCTTGGCTATCATCCATCCACGACAACAAACTTGGACGAGGCTTTTGCTGAGACTATCAGGCTGTTAAAAGTCATCACAACAACTCCCATAACACCATCTGAGTCAGAAAAGAGCTTCTCCACTCTTTAGAGAATTAAAACATTAACACACTCGACGACAGTAACTACTCAATGTGGTGGCCAAGCTCTTAATTGATTGAGGAGCTACAGGATTTAAAACACCAGAATCACTGAAAGGTTTTCCTCCTATCTCTTATAAAAGTGAGCTTTGAATTGGTAAGTGAACGACTTTATCTTGCTGTTATAGCATGGTATGTATTTGTAATCTGATTACAGCAGATCTCTTTTCTAATGTTTTGGCTTGGTTCAAAACTTGCTGCTGCTGAACTGTTTAAATTGTTATTTGCCTTTGTTCATGGGGATGCTCTCCCTTTTCCTCCATTACTCCTCATAGCAAATGCCACTACTCTTCTCCTCCTGTTGCTAGCCTTCAGCATGCAAGCAGTGTTTGTATGACTATCACATTGCATCATTTTACATACTCCTGCATTGTCTTGTAGTCATTCTGTAGAGTAGTTAATGATAATTTTTTGAAGAATATGAAGCGTTATGTCATGATGTTATCCACCTTAAAAGTCACAAATGACACCACACTGACAAAGAGCATGGGGTTATACAGTGTAAATACATTTTGCTCATAAGATCATATGTTCGGTGGTTCCATTATACTCACTGGTACAAGCAGGTTAAACCAAATTGCTTCAAACAGGTGATGCAAATGTTTGCATTATGACATTAAAATATTGCATTATGTGTGAAAATGTTGCCTATAAATGCTTATGAACAGTGGCTCCCTCTTTAATTAAGTGTGTGTGTGTTTACTCTACACTACAAGTACGTCTCCCAAACATGACCAAACACCAGAACAACAACACTAATATATTCTGTGGCTGTTGTAAGGAAAGCGAAAGACTGTGAAATGTGCAGTGAAGTGAAACATAAAAGGTTCGAAAAGGATCTGACACTGTCATTCATTCAGCACAAATAAAAACCCATTTGTCACTGGAACTCACAGTGTTATCTGCAAAGAACTATAAGAAACACAAGTACAGTGATACTAAGCAAACCCACCACGATCAATCAGTATTTGTGGCCATTTCTCATATAAATAAAAAATAAAACAAAAAAGTGAAGATAACAAGGACAGTGTTATTATTCTTGCAAAGAAAAATATTCAAAATGAGATAATGTTTAAATTGCCAATTGTCCCTCCACTGTCCCCTCTACCTCTCTATCATTGCCCAGAGGCTTTCTCTTCCGTCAGATAGAGGCCAGTATGAGATACAGCTCGTCCTTCAACTCAGAGATTTACAGCACAGCTCACAGACTTTATTCAATTCACCAACAAGCCACAATGTATACACATTCCAGCACTGATCTGGTTGAAAGAAATGGTACCTTATGACCGTGCACAAACACCATTTCATGTTACCAAAAAATATGAGGGTTTTTGGACAATTTAATACACAGAGAAGGTTTTGAGAGCATGCTATTTGTTTACTTAGTGCTTCCTTTCATGCTGAGGTTGAATGGAGGCTAACGTCAATCATACCTCTGGACCTTAGTTGTGTACTGCTAACTCCCAGTCTTTGCCCCTTATTATAACACAAGTTAATTGAATCTCAGTCCAGTACTGCCTTCCAGATGCTTCTGTGTGTAAAAAGGTACAAAAGTGATGGAGCAGGTGCAGAAATATTTGCACTTAGAGTATTTCCACTGAATATCAGTTTGCTCTGGTCAGACATTTAAGAGAATAGTTCTAGCTTTGTAAACCCCTTTCATTTAGCGCTGGCCAGTATTCCTATCTTCCTGTTTTCAAAAGATTCCTCTTTGACCCACATATACCAACAACAGAGAGAAACTTCAGTTTGAGCTACAGCACATGGTTTACTTGGCTTGCTAAAGATACAGCAAGAAAAGGGATATGGACAAAATGGCCATGACCTCAGACATGACTGCACACTAAAAGGAGAGGAATGCATCTTTGTCCATAAGAGACTGTTGAACACAGGGATCACAACATATTTATGTGCAATGGTTTGCAGAGGTGGCCTACTCACATGCTGGTGGAGTAATTGCCGTCATATTTTGTTTGTGTCCCTATGTGTAACCGATGGTGGTGGACGGTGGTTTGCTTTTCGGTGCTGAATGCATCATCAGCACATTGACCTACACATGCACACAGATACATGTGATATTTGATAGGATATAGTGAGAATCTAAGGTGAGAGATGTAACCTTATAATAAAACAGTTAATTTAGGTTGCCAATTTCACTGATTATGTTATTGTTTTTGCAGCCTACACAGTGTTCTGTCAGTCAGTGGTACATTTATAAACTTGATTTTTAATTATTTATGAGTGAAGAATTTCTTTTCAGTTATATGTGAGCCACAATTTACCTGTTAATGATATTTCCATTTTATCCTGAAATGTGAAGCAGTTTGTCTATTGTCAGTAAGTCTATTTCAAATAAATGAACCACTGATCATCCTTCTGACGTTTAGTAATGATGATAGAGATATCACAGCGATGACGGTTTACAAATACATGTGATCAATTAGTATGAGCTCTACAAATAGCCACAGCCACGCACAATGACAGCTGCTCTGGTGCTGCTAGAGAACCTTGCAGATGCACTTCTTCTTTGCTGTCCTTCTCATCTTCGCACTGCTTAATAGGTATGTTGGAAAGAATGCGTGTGCACATTTCTGTCTTTGTGCGTAAACACAGTTTTTGTCGTGAATCTATGCAGAGTCTTACGCATCTGTCCAGAAACTCAACTCCAAATTAATGCTAATGTTGCTCGGTGTCTTGAGGATGTGTAAATAGACAACTGTTTGTTAACACATTAGCCATCTCTCATACTTCAGCCGCGCTGAAGCTGAGAAGTGTTATTGTGATATAGATCTAGAGGTTATATGGGCTCATCGGCTTCATGACTGTTCAGAAAACAGCGGATTAATAATACATTGCGTGGGTTCACAAATCAGCATTTAGAATATTTACACATAATTCAATGTTTTTGTGAACTGGAATACAGAGAAGATTCACAGGAGGCATCAGGTGGTTTCTGTCTTTAAGGAAATTAGAGCAGCTGTACCTTGTTGTCTGTTTCAGATTTTTACTAGCACATAGCCCAGCCTATAATCATCTAATCAGATCAAAAGATATGTGCTTCAACTGTTCTGTTCGTCTGATATGTCCATTTGTCAACTGTCTGAGTGTGGAATCCATTGTGGAAGAAGACACTTTTCATCTGATGGCCCTATCTTCTCCTCGTTAATAAAAAGAAGCTTGTGACAAAAGATGGGGGACCAAGGAAATCCAAACTAATGGAAATTTACACAATCCAAAATTTGGAATGTGAAATATGTACAGGATTGACAGGAATAATGTTTTGCTTTATAAACTTTTTCATATCAGTAAACCCAGTCTTTAAAGAGCACCTTTATTTATATATTAAACAAAAAATCTTGGCCACCACATATAGTCAACTTTAATTCTACAAAAACACATCTAATATGGCTATTTAAAGGAGATGTTTCACTCACAGTAAAAGTCCAAATCAGGCCATATGGTGCAATTTAGATAACAGCCGATTTACTGAGAATCTCTATGAAGGACTTACCTTAAAACTTTGATAAATAGCCCGGGCTTTCATTTGCTAAAATCACTGAACTGACCCTGCCTTTATTTAATTTTTTTTTTTTACAGGCCTTTAATTCCTCTTGCACAAAACTTAAATAGGCTACTATGAAACAGTTTATTTATTTCAGTTTATTTACTTGTATAAAAATCATCCAATAATATCAAATACACGTCATTCATTTGCTCTAGCTCCGACAGACAGCTTATACACTTTTATTTTGAATGCAGCAATGTAACATAAACAACAACAAGGTACATGATGAGAGAAGTATGGCAGAAGTTAGCAGACAGAGAGCAATGGACTTCACATGACAGGATTCACAACTTGATAAATTTTTAGGAAAAGCTGTTTTGAGTCTTTTGATCAGTTGACCCCTACAGACTAAAGGAATGTAAATAATCAAGGAATGGCACATTCAGACTTAACTAGCAGACTTAATGAGCGCTTCAAAGGTAACGTGAGTCGACACTTTTTTTCCCTTTTCATCTCTTGTACCAGGTTACACCAGTAAATCTATAAGAATTAGACTTTGGGGATTGTTATTTCCGTTAAATGAACTGAACGATTGATTTGTGGAGAATCTAACTGATCTAAGGATATGCGGCATGTCCATACTGACATAGGCTATCGATCATATGTTTGAACATTAATATTTGTTTTAACGATCTAAGCAGCTTAGAAGCAGCTAAAGCAGGTGACCCCACAGGGTTTAAGAGGTTTTATACATCCAAAGAACTTATTTAATGTAAAAACCAGACTAGGCGTTTAATTGGGACCTGCGTTTATTTGTCAAAATGTGTTCCCACACCAGGCCAGTAAAGGGGTAGGCGGCTATATGGGACTCTTAATATTAATTGTTATATGGTATATGAGGTGTACAGTGCTGGCTTCTGTTTTGTGTTCTCTCAACATATATAACTAGGGAGTAACCCGTTACTCTTGAACATTTTGGGAGATGCAGTATAACAGTATTGGCCATTATGATTATTATGATGATCTTTTGGTAAAATCTTTACCAGTTAGTCATTGGGATTCATTTTAATATGCTATATCAAAATAATTGACAGATAGTAATAACTGACATCTAATAAACTCTGAAGTCTAACCCTAACAGCAGCCTATATTCATGTTTGTATTAACATTACAGGCTAACATTTCATTCCATCAATAAGTTCTGCTGTGCACTATTCTGCTAACTGGTTTGTGTTATATACTTGCATTTGTTTCACAGTGTGAGGAGGGGAAGCAGGTTTTGGTTTCATTTTGATTCTGATTTTTCACATGGCTTTTTTACATAGCGAGCATTTTTGAGTTACTTGTTACTGTAAAGGCTGTTGATGTTTAACAAATAGCTGATCAGGCCACGTGACCAGGACAAGGCAGTATTGAATATTCCTTGTCTTTCAGTGAAGGTAAAACAAATGAAAGAGGAAGCAGTGGCATAGACAACTGGGGACTGAGCGGCCTTTTACCTTGATTTCTCTTTGTGAGGCGTGCTGTGGTTGTCTTCTGAGGACTGACAGAAAACTGTCAGTTAAACACTGCCTGGACCTATGTGTCCATGATCATATTGGAAGGATATCAGTGACACATTTGTCTGAAGAACACCTCTGATCTCACACAAACACTTAAGGCTCAGTGAGAGTCCAAGGCCGAATATAAGCAATGCTAATGTCCTTGTAATGTATATTCAAATTTCTGGCCTTTCCTTTCTATTTGTTCCCAAATTGCAATGTCTACACATATTACCATCAAGTGGCATTACCTATTGAGGTCACCTGTTAACTATGCACTCATCGTACTAATGCGTTTGAGTAAAAAACCAAATGCCATTATGTCAAGCAATATGGCACTACTCTGTTTCTTTTCAGCTGTCATCAACCATACAAATGTTGCCATAGATTTGACCTAAAATCATCAACATTCATTTCATTTTTATCTCTAATGTGATATAAGAGAAAGGGAATTGACAAGCAAATATGCTTCTCTAAATATATGTATTTTAAAAACGACAATAAATATTTATTTAAGGCACATTTGAATATACACATTTTATTAAGAAACACACACTAACTATAGTTAAATACTTATAACCTCTATTATAATCCATCAAAGGCATGTGATTAAAAAGATTTTATGATTCTACCTTACCAAACACATATTTACAAATGAAGTAATGCGACAAGTAAAAATAAAAAATTGGACAAAGGAGTGTTACAGGTACATGGTTAGAGTACCACATAAAGAAAAGATAGTCAGTACTCCGATACACTAATGTTGCTCATGCCTTTCTCATACAGAGCATCCCAGGTGCCCCTCTCTCAGCTCTCGGGGTCCCCTGATGTTGAAGAAATGGAAATACATGCAATCAGGATTCAACTCATGAGGTCTCTATGATATAAATTCAGGACCATAGAGGTGACTGAATAATAACATTAATGACATTTTTACATTGACTAAAAGTCAGAGTTCCCCTTCATTAATTTTGCACTCGCTCTTTGGCGCAAAATGTCTGCTCCTTAGCCTGTGCTGGCAACAAAGCTGGTTCTGTCCACATGGGCTATTTTCAATAAATTACATAAACTTTTAACTACTAGTCTGGGATAATGTTAACATTGTGTGAATGAATGCACATCATCAGGTAGATAAGAGCTCATAAGTGCAATCAATGCCTTTGAAATAGAGATGACAAAGCCCCAGGAAAACCCAGAACACTGATTATCTCCTAAAATTGCACTGGCTGTCTAGCCAACTGTCGTGTCACTAATCTTTTTTACATCTGATGGCTTTGTATTTCAGTAAAACACACAGTCATATAAATAATATCCTTATCTTCTGTTCCCTCGTTGTGGCTAAACGGAAGATGTGGGTTTTCATTTCGATGTTATGATCTGCTATGATTAGGGTTTTGGATAAAGATGGGCTTGATCTGCCCGCAAGACAAAAAGAGAAGACTTCACAGGATTTCCTTCTTTCCTGTAAGAGTACACACAGTATATGTCATTGGAAATAAATGCCATACACAGCAGCTCTACATCATCTAACCTTTTTCTTTCTATAAGCAAATGTCTTTATTTCAATGAGGCACACAGCGTCTCCATCCAAACCTGAGATCTCCTTATTTGACCATGAATAGTGCTTTCCTCTGGAGCCTCAGATTGCTATTGTACAGGATGGCCTTATTCCTGTTAAAGGCCTGGAGCCCAAGCTGGGACATCTCTCCTTTAAATCAGCTTTGGGATCTCATAGGCTGCACTGATTTCCTTGTAGGCCTTTGTGCTCTTAAGAAGTGATCACCCTCCTTCAATGCCCTGTGGATTAAACAGGGCAGGCTGGTTCACTCCTCTCTTACTCGGCTTCACAACGACTCTACCTTTGTAGCCAATAAAAGACTAACTAGAAAAGAATGGAGAGATGGGAGAATCAATCTACTGGAAACCTCCCCACAGTTTTCTCATCATTTCTCGTGTCGTATGTCATCTTGGATTGTAACACAAAAAGCAAAACTCAGTATGAGGGATGGTTTTTCAGCTATTCAATGTTCAGAGAAGCCAGAGCGTGAAAGGGTTCCAGAAGAAGTGTGAGATAAGTTGTGTTTAGGAGTTAAGTGGAGTGTGTAGCTGTTGGTGGATCAGAAATGACAGCAGTATCTCTATTCAACTTGCATAGCTCCAGGAAACCGCATATTTTACTGTTTAGCTAAGTGTTTTGGCTTTTGTTCACTATAATTTTCTATTTGTACTATAGCGTTTTAATCCACATTTCTTTATTAAGAAGGCACCAGTCAACGTTATCATTATCTACAATTGGGCTTATTATGACCAAAAATACGACAAGATGTTTAGTAATACAGCAGCCAATTTGCAAGCAAGTTTGCTGTGGCCCTGATACTGCTCAGCTGTAATATACATTACACTGTAATTAATTAAAACAGGTCAAAAAGCTTACAGAAATGTTTGTAATTAGTATCAGAATTTCACTTTGTGTTTTAGAATAAAACATTGCTGATGATAGTGTTGCCATGGCATTTTGATATGTTCATTTATGTACATGCTGAGACATTTATTAATTAACACATCTCACAAAAAATTTATTTCATCTATACATCCATTACACATCCAATATTATGTGTGCATAGTGCTGTTTCTTGGTGTATATGAAAAATATGTTATGCGACAAGACTTTTAAGAGAATGAAGAGGTTGATGCTCTGTTGATGCTTGGATGCTGTTCCCCAAATGTAAGTCGCTTTGGATAAAAGCGCCAAATGAGTAAATGTGAAATGTAAATATAAGTTCCTGTGCGAGTGTAAGTATAATAAAAAAAAAAAAGCAGATCTTGGTTTCCAAAGAAAAAATTATTTCTATCAATCAATCCTTATTATTTTTCAGATGCTGCTACTGTAAAGCACTGTTGTATTTCCTTTGGCTGCTGTACTGTGTGACTACTCCATATCAGGGGATGAAGCTGTCTGTTCAGGTGATTGACACAAGCCTACATTAAGAGGTGGTTTTGGAAATTAGTCCGTGGAGACCCTTTGGAGCCGAGCTGGAGAAGGAGGGCTGTCTCTGAGAGGAGCCGTGCCTTTTTAACCCCACTCATTGGTATGCCGATGCGCGAGTGGCAAGCTGCTCTCTAAATGGCTGAGGCATCCTGGCTGGTACCCCCTCGACACGTTCCTGCACAGACAGACCCCGTGGAGAGCTGCCAACAATATGCAGCCCAGAATCCTCAAATTACAATGGGCCCAATTAATAATCACATAGTTAGTTCATATTTTATATCTTACAGAGAGCTCAGCAGAACAAACCTTCCATCAGAAATGTATTGCCAGTGTTTTTTCCCAAGCATGACCAAGCTTTACCGTAACACTGTGAACTGTGTATTTTCTTTTCCTCCAAATGCTAGAAGTTTGGACTTTTTTAATGATGTGGTAGCTTGACCATTCTTTCACCCTCCTTTTAATTCACTATTATCGGCAGATGTGTTAAAAAAATACATAATAATGGGACCACCAAGGGATGGTCATGAAATTTGAATGAGCGTGTTTTGGAGGAATGCACTATGAAATAAGATGTATATCTAAATCAGTAATGCATTGCTTTGGAGACAATTTTTAACCAGTTAAGCCTTTTCCAAACATAGTTTAGTTACCAGTTTAAATGTTTTAGTTTAGAAAATGTGGACAAGGAAGCAACATATTATCCTTCTCTTCATATTGCATTCTTCTCATTTGCCTTTGTGCAAGGCAGAAATCCTTCTCCCCACAACATGATCTTCTCATCTGTGTGTATACCACAATTTCCCAAAATACACATTTTCCACAGAAAAATATGTAATCAACAAGATGTTGTAATTTACAGTAACTCTATGAAGCATGTGCATGTCATTGTAATCACAGTTTGTGTTCAGCATTTTGTTACATTACATCTTATGGTACAGAATCAGTGTGGTCCTCCTCCATGTCAGTGATGAACAATTTTCAGATTTTGACATGTTCATTTAAAGTTGTTAATCAGATGTAAATATGCAAAGTGGCTTCCCAGGGGCTCCCTTTGAAATGCAAATACCGGGTGCAAACAAAGGTGGGGTGGTATAGGTTCTGATGCAGCAAAATCATGGAGGTGTAGTACTGTTCATATCTCATTAAAATATGAAAGACATCAGCAATGTTCCCTCAACCTTTTATTAATGGACTTGCTGTGATTTTCGGCTTTTGTGATGAGATTTGACATTTTTAGAGTTTCATTTCCATCTCTCAAATACAGCAAGCTGTCTGACTGTCTGTTTATCTATCTATGACAAGAAGATAAAATAACATTTGTGATACTTAATGTTGAGGTAACCACTACCTTGGTCTTATAAATGTGCTTCAGAGAAGCATTTGAAATCGGTTGGGAGGCTTTGAAAGAAGTGAGCTTACCAGACATCTGTAGCTCGCTTCTTATCTCTGCTTGAGGCCAGCGTTTCAGGCTACATTAACCACTACTAGCATAACACACGTGAATCTCCGACCAAACTTTTTCAAGGTTTCAACATAGAAGAAGATTGCGTGGAATAAAGAAGACGATATCTCTGGTTCTGCTACATTGTGAGTCCGACAATATTGCAAAATCTTTGGTGTACTCTTTTAAACAACCAAAGCTGCTCTGACTTTTCATTTCATACCGATGATTGTGGCATACTTTGTAGCACAGTGATAGACAGAGAGATATAAATAGTCTATATAGACAGTTGAATCCAGCACTGCACCCTGCCACTGGTCAGCCAAAACTTTGTTGATGATTTGCACCTCACTCTCGTGTCTACACATTTCCAATTTCAGGAGGAAAATTGGGATTCCTGAGTGTCTGAAGTACCATTTTCTGACTCTATGGAGTGGAAAATAGGATTCAATTCTTGTTGAACACCTCTTCATTAACTAACCACCAAAAGCCACACCACAAAAAGTGCTTGTATCAAAGAACTTTGATAACTGTGTTTCCATGCTTCTTAAAAACATTGGGGGGTATTTCACAGATGTTCTAATGCTTTGTAAAAAGTGCACTGAAACACTAGAAAAGTCAAGTTTTGTGTAATTATTCATTGTGCCTTTGCAGAGCCTGGTGAATGCAATTTTGTTTAAACAGAATAACCCTGACCAATCCCTCTAGAGAGGTGTTCCAGCTCCCGGTGTGTTCAGCCACTTAACCAGACTCACAGACATTAGCCACCCATGACTTTACTGCCAATCCAGATTCGACACCCACTGTACTCCCCATTAAAATCTTACAGGTCAAAAATTTAAAAAGCTGTTAAAGAAATGTTCTTTTTCATTACATGTTACAAAAAACGAGTAGGTCATCCTGTGGCAAAATGCCACAGTAATTAGAGCCTCATGCTTTGATAAAGTGTGACTGTAAATCAATGTAAGACTAATTAATCAATATTTTAATTATTAGACCTTTTAATGAGCATTTTGTTGAATTCCCCTGGATCTTGCTGCTATATTGGCCTCCTCTGTCATCATTAGCAGGAACACTGAGGTTTTACTGTGCTGAATGTGCTATCATCTTGCAATGAATGGTGACATCAAAGAGCTTTAATTCTTGGCTTTCGTACTCTTGATGCTTAAGCAAGCCAAGAATTCAAGCTCAGCCCAGATGTCTTGGTCTTTTGGATTCCAGTTTCTGATTCATTCATCTGTATCGTAATGGTTTTCTCCAACGATCTCTCCCAAATTAGCACCTGCTAATTATGTCGACACCCACTCAAGTAATTTAACTATACATTTCAAAGAAGTAATCTTGTATTATAAGACAATACCACTGGACACACATTTGAAACTTTTCTTTAGAGTACCTTTAGATAAACTCACCGATGCAGTATACCAGTCAGTTTCATTTAGAGTTGCTGGACATGCAGTCAGGAAGTTGCCTGTACATGAGACCTTAGTGACCATATAGAAACTCTGCTGTTTGATTCAGGCAACTTTTTTTCTGATGTGTAGTTTCAGAGTAAATGAAGAACATTTGAAACATTGTTATTTACACTACATGCTATAGATAAATTGAATCATTCATGTGATGTCATTAACAAAAAATGGTTCTGATGCAAGCAAGGCTATAAGGGCTTTGATAACCTGAACCTTTTTTTTAGTTTAATCACCCGTGTTGTTAATGATTGATAAATATGTAATCCACTCTTGCTGGTGTCGGGGGGCTTGAACTTCATTCGGCTTCTAAAGTTGGGCTTGACAGAAAAAATTTGAGAACCATTATGGTAACATAATGTGACATTTGCTCACCTGCCTTATCTGATGAGTGAGTGCTACTTTCAGTTAATAACATTTAGATGATATGATATTGTTTAAAACTGTTATGATTCTATGCAACATTAGTAGACTTCATCTTAAAGGATGGGTCTATAATTTTTCAAGTCAGTCTTAAAACAGTAGTCAGGTGCCCATCTGGACAGTAAAACAGGTTTGCTTGATGTTATTCCTCCTGTTCATACTGGCCATTAAGAGATCCCTTTCTAGTGGGCTTTCAGTGTAAGTGATGGGGGACAAAATCCAAAGTCCTTGTTTTGTGTAGAATTAGTCAAATGAGGTGGATCTCTTCCAAAGTTTTTGTACTTTTTAGTACAATGTGTGTTGTGACTACCCCAGGCCAGTCGCCCTTTGACACCCACAAGTATAGCCTCACTGACTTGTTCAATGGGGGTGCTCTTGATTGAAAGGCGTAATTGGTTAAAATTCTTCATCTTATGTTCATGGCTTGACCCATCAATTACATATTTAGTCTCTTGGAAAAAGTAAAAACGAAACGGTTTTGGACTACCCAATCTGAAATCAAATTCCATTCATTCAATATGATGGATTTCTATTGAAATCATTTGAGGTGTCTGAATGCTTTAGATGATTTAGAAATATTAAATGACAATGTAGCATAATTACAAAAATACAATACTATAAGGAGGTGTTCCTGTAATAGAAATGTGCTTGTGAAAGAAAACAGGTCTTGGTGAACAGTTAGAAAATCTTTAGACTAAAGTTTACAGGCAAGATCATTGAAAGATAGTAAGACATACATCACAGTATGAGATACATCACTGTAGCATGGAGAAAGCAGCTTTACATTTAAACATCAAAGGGGCATTAAAACTACCAGTTATATCTGATATCCTAGAGAACATTTTCTCTTTTTGAAAACTTGCTCATTTGAGCTCTGCGTCAATTTCAGAAAAATGTGTTGCCATAATTAAATATAATTTGGGTCCCAGTAAAAGTCAGTGATGTTTCAATAGTTTGTGTCTATTTTTCAAGTAAAATTTATTTTCCAGTCATTATAAGTTTGAACTCACACAAGTGAGGACAATCAGAAAAAGGCTATGACTATGTCAGGTTTTTATTCTGTTTCAGTAGTGGCTTCAGGGTTGTAAGGTGTCATTGAAATTAATTTTAATAATAATAATTCTGCCTAATTTAGAGACCACTCTGTTATGCTGCATTTCATTATAAAATCAAACCTGTTTAAAACATTTCTTTGTCAATGTGCTTTCACTCACACAAAGCAAATGCAAATTGTTGCTGCAGTATCTAAACATCTAAAATCTCCAGTTTCCAGTTTCTGATCTCTCAGTAACAAACAGCAAGTGCGTACATCTGCTAAACCAAAGACAAAAATACAACACAATAAAATCAAATAAACCAGAGGTTAATTGTAATGACAGCACATAAGTCTAGCTTGTGCAGTTGCTGTGGTAACTAACATGCAAGAAGTGCTGGTTTTGCACCTTCATGGGGATCGCTTGTACAGAGAACTCCTTGGCGTCGCTCTTTTCTTTGTCTGTTCACCCATACTGGAAGCGTGCTGACAAACTGGTTTATTCTTTAATGCTGGATACTCAGGAAGGCATTTTTTAAACCATTTAATAGCCAGAAATGCTAATAGCAACATGAGGTTACTGTTCCAAAGAATCAAAGAACATTTTATTTATCAGTGCACTCAGAACATAGCACTATGACCATTCTCTCTCTTTGACTGTTCCTTCACTTTCCTTTCGCCTACATCCAGATACATAAAGCTTACAGTTTTTCTCAGTGTCTTTGCTACAATTCTCAGATCAGAAGTGAAATTCTTAAAACTACTTGTTCAACCTCCACATCATCTAGTCACTTCATCTAGGCACATCATAAAAGCAACTTCTTATTCTTTTGACCAAATTGCAAATGCTTTTGGCAAATTCATGCAAATTATTTTGTA
This sequence comes from Micropterus salmoides, assembly GCF_014851395.1. Classification (NCBI taxonomy): domain Eukaryota; kingdom Metazoa; phylum Chordata; class Actinopteri; order Centrarchiformes; family Centrarchidae; genus Micropterus; species Micropterus salmoides. The sequence goes on along the minus strand of NW_024040596.1, from coordinate 13,870,872 downwards.
CAATTGTCTTTTGTTTCCTACATTATCAATTACTTATGTCATGTTGATCAGTGTATTATACTGGATCTCTGTTGAATAGTCTTACCCCCAAAACATCAAGGCATAATCTGTCAAGCACATTTTCTATACACATCTATTAGACTTTTTTTTGTAATTGTGTCCTAAATTGATGAAGTTATAGGTAGGTAGGTAGGTAGGTAAGTAGGTAGATTGTAGAGTGAAATTGAAGTAACTCCCTTCTGCTACATAGCAGAACGTAAACATTAATAAAGATTAAATTATGAAAAATGGTAACAGAAATAAACTATAATCACTGAAGCGGTGCTGAGGATGAACTAGGGTTTAAGAGTCTGATAGCTTGGGGGACAAAACTGCTCTGCAGTCTGGCGGTGTGGCAGCAGAAACTTCTCTTCCCAGAAGGCAGCAGGGTGAACAGGCTGTGGCTGGGTGGCTACTGTCCTTCAGTATCCTTTGGGCTCTGCGTAGGCACCTCACCTCACTGATATCACTGATGCTCGGGAGATGGATAACCAATGATCTTCTGGGCAGTTTTAATCACCCGCACATCCCATGCCAGTTTGTGATGTTCTTTCTATTGGTCCTCTGTAAAAGCTGACAAGAACTTGGAGTGGGAATTTGGCCTTCTTAAGCTTTCTCAAGAAATACAGTCGTTTCTGAGCTTTCTTCACCACCAGATGTGAGACAACCATGTCAGGTTCTCTGTGATGCTGATTCCCAGGAACTTGAAACTATTCACCTGCTCCACCCCAGCACCACTGATGTAGACAGGAGTGTGTCTTTATCTCCTTCTTCCTAAAATCAATGATCAGCTACTTGGTTTTGCTGACATTGAGCAGTAGGTTGTTCTCTGTACACCACTCTACAAGATGATGAATTTCCTCCCGATATGAAGTCTCATCGTTGTTTGAAATCAGGCCCATGATGATGGTGTCATCCGCAAACTTCACAACAGAGTTCTCTTCATGTTGGGGGATGCAGTCGTGGGTGTACAGCGTGAACAGGAAGGGGCTGAGCACACAGCCCTGGGGGGCTCCCGTGTTGAGCACTAGAGTGGAGGGGATGAGTCCGCCAATCCGAACTGACTGGAGTCTGTTTGTGAGGAAGTCCAATATCCAATTGCAGAGTGTTATGTTTAAACCCAGAATGCTGAGTTTGCTGATCAGTTTCATGGGGGAGATTGTGTTGAATGCTGAGCTGAAATCCACAAACAGCATTCTGATGTAAGTGTTGTTTTTCTCAAGGTGTGTGAGGGCTGAGTGGAGGGCACTGGAGATGGCATCCTCTGTGGATCTGTTGGTTCTGAAAGCAAACTGGTGAGGGTCCAGGCTGGCTGGGATGTTTTTTATGTGCTGAAGAACCAGTTCCTCAAAGCACTTCATCAGAATGGGGGTGAGAGCCACAGTGCGGTAGTCGTTCAGAATAGACACTGTAGACGTTTCAGGTACAGGAACGATGGTGGTTGTCTTAAAGCAGGTGGGAACCCTCTCCTGAGACAGTGACATGTTGAAAATGTCACTTGCTGATGGCACAGGTTTTTAGTATACAGCCAGGAATGTTATCAGGCCCAGCTGATTTACTCATGTTCACTCTCAGCAGGACTCTCCTCACATCTGCTGTGGATACTAACAGTCCTCTGGAGGTGGAGTAGACTTTACAGCTGATTCCTTGTTGAGGAGATCACGTTGTCTTATGAATCTGTTTTGAGAAATGCACTTACTGTTTTTCAAATGTTAAGGATGATTTGTGAAATGTACCAAAGTGACAGAGAAAAACTGTAAACAGAGGGGGCAAAAAATACAACTGAGGGGGCTAAGACCCCTTAAGACCCCTTGTGGCGCCAAGCCCGGTTTGAAGCATAGTTTGAAGAACACTTAACATGAGTGCAGACACTGAGAGCAGATTTCACCTGAAAGTCTCATGCTCACAATATTCTCATTCTTCTTCCTAATGAAGAGAAATATGTCTCTGGTGTCTGCTCATGCACAATGTGAAAATATTCAAAAGCACAAATTGTAATAATCAGTATGAAGCCCAGTTACATAAAGGGCACACACCAGGTTGGTCTAAAAACAAGAATGTGAAAAGGCATATCTTCCAGCAAATTCACCGCTCCTCAATAAAGGTGGTTAATAAAAGTAAGGAATAAACACAAATCTCATGTCACACACAGTGAGGTAATGGACTGATACAGCAGAGGGATCCAAGGTGGGATTTGTCACATAAAGCTTGTTTATTGAAATTGTCAGATCAGAGAATGTGTTACAGTAAGTGTAACAGGGATGACAATCTATATCCTGAGTAAACTGATCTAAATATATTTTTAAGTATGAACTTATGATTCTACGCATTGTGTGCATTAAGATTTTTAGACGTCACAGGTAAGTGATTTTGTTTATTTGTATTGAAGAGTTGTTAAAAACATTGCAAACTGGAAACAGTTGTGGTGTTTGTCTCACCTATTCTTAAACTGGGGCGATTTGTTTTAAATAATGGACCCAAACAATGGAAAGCAACTGTAAATTAATCAGCAATGGATACACAGTGAACAAAATTGTTCTTACAAGAATATTAACTCAAGCTAGATGTAATTTATATCAATTGCACATTGCACAGTTGCAGTTAACTATTTTCAAAGCCAGCCATCTTGTAAGAACAATACATAAAAAACATATATTAATAATATTATGCCCTTAATCTAAATCACTACTCAAAAGTCATAATCTGTGAAGCCGCACCACCACTAACACAGGCCTTTTTCAAGAAAGACATTTTGACATAATGTAGTAGGTAAATCACCAGTGTAAATAATAAAAAGAATGATGGCTTAATTCCGTTTAGCCACCTCAGTGTCAGCGTCCTGGTATTGTTCCTTCGGGCTCATTGACACACTGCCATGACTTAATGGGATACTTACATTAAGCAGCACCCTCTTTAATATTATGACGAAACAACTCTCGACAACAACTAAATCTAATGTCATTAATGTTTTCTGATACTGTTTAAGGTTTGTTTACACCTGTCATATATGAAAACACAAGCTTAATTTTTCAATTATGATTCACTGAGAAGCAGGTAAAAAATGCTACTATTCATCTTTAATTCAAACTCCGCTAGAGTGTGTGTCAATAAATAACAGTTCACACAACCGTGTGGTGACAGATTACTGCAAAACGAATTTAACAAATTTATCCAGTCAAATCTGTTACACATGCGCATATCACATATCCATGCACATGGTGTTGGCTGAGGTTGCCCTGCTAAGTTAGAGCTTACATTTGAAAGTGATTTCTGTTGGAAGCCAATCACTGCCCAGTTCCATTGCAATAACTACCTTCCTTTGCCAATTCAAAGGGTTTTAGAGTCTTCTAAGAGTTTTGGGGGGAGGGAGGGGGTGCATATTAGCAGGGCTATGAAGTGGAAGAACAAGCAAGGTTAATGAGCAAGAGCAGACAGAGCAGTGCTGACAGTGGTGAAAGAAGAAGTCAAAGAGAGGTGAAAACGTTTTGATGGTCGAAACAAAGGTGTTTAAAAAAGAAGATCACCAATTTTCCTACTGCTTGTCTTAAATGTAATGCTGAATGTGTTCAACCATGTTGACAAACGCTAATATCAGTTTTGGGGAATTATGACTTGCCAGTGGGATGTGCTTCTCTAAATGGGATTATACAACTCATCTGAGTGTGGCCAGTGAGTGTCAAACTACATCTTAGCCACGACTGGCAAAACTGTGTGGAGCTCATCTCCGCTGAGGCAGAACTAAAATCTGGAAATAATCAGCTAGTGGGGAACATGAGAAATTCTCCAGAAAACACTTTAACGCCACTGGAGCCCACTGCTCCTCAAGATTGGATTCAGGTACCTAATCCCAGGCGGCAGCTGCCCCCCTCCCCTTCGCTTTTCTTTCATACGGTGGAGCGTAGCAGCAATGGGGTGTCAAAGGGGGCAGAGAGACTGCTGTAGCTGACACCTGCTGGGCGCTATAAATATAAAAAAACTGGAGCTGCCATTGTTAGTTTGTACTGTAGTTCTCTCTTCGGGCCACTCTCTCTCTCGTATAGGCTGATGTCTACTTTAATGCGGGCTGAAGGCTTCTGCCATCACCAAACCATTAGATAAGCAAGGCATCCAAATGACTCAACTGATTCTACCCAACAGCAAAGATCTCGGCCTAGATCGCAGAGAAAAGCTGTCACTGTAGCTGGTGTTCCATAAGACAAGAGGAATAAAAACACAAAACACAGTCTTGCAATAAACTTAACATTTCACTTAAACTGTAGGCGCTACATTAACAACCATTCAGTTAAACATATTAATTGGAGCTGGCTTACTTTGTCTAGTTAAAATATTTGGATTTTGGGACAGATTAGCATTTTGTAACTGGTTTGTAGTTGATCTTTGAAAAAAAATTCTGTCCTTATCCTTGCATCACAGCAATCACATGGAATATTCAACCTATTACTGTAATGCATCAGGTGTGGCTGAAGCGTTTTCATCTTTTTATCAATGCACCCAACAAGTTTCATAGTATGTAAGAGAATGAAAGTAATGTAAGATAATAAAGTAATGCCTCTGAAATCCCAAGACATTGGTCAGTGATGGAATGAACTCATAACAAGGTTTTCCTGTTAAGAAGCCAATATGTTTCTTCCAAAGAAAAGAATTACTTTAATATGTAGTTAATCTTTGCATCTGACCTGGTCAAATTCCTTCAGGTAATGCAATTTGCCCCACATGTTCTAATAAATACTCAGGGAACCTGGTAAAACTCAACATCCCAGCAGATGTCAGAGAGATGGAGAGTTTTGTTTGAAGATCAGCAAGACGTGAACCACACACTCCCGACAAACAGCTGAATGGCCACTCATGACACAATATATTACCTGTACTGTGTTACATTCTTTTGGTAATGTCTCATGGGAAAATTATAAGCACAATTGCGTGCTGGGATTCTTTGCTCTGGAAGTTTCCTGGTTGTATTCTGCTTGAATGACTGGAATGGTTATATTCGTTTTATACCAGGCTGTTTGCTTTCTGGCTTTTTCTCATCTCCCCTCTCTGACTTGGTTCTATCCCACACCACCAGTAGACGTGTTCTTTACAGATGATCTCCTCTGGATTTCCAATTTGCAGTGCTCTGACTGTTGTAATGCTTTAGCAGGGCCGTCAAAGCCGAACTGTCCCCCCCGCACCCCCACCCGCACTGTCTGAAAGTGTGACACCTCCATTCCATGTTCTTGTCAGTCTATAGACGAAAAAGTGGATTAATGTCAGTTTCAGGGAGCCTCACAAAGCAAAGTGTAGCTTCAAAACATGAGAGTGATTCTTGTTGAGACGGTCATCTGCAGCATCTGTCGGAGGGGAGGGAAAAACAGAGGGGGGGTTGAAAGAGAGGGAGAGAGCTAGCACTACAGCACACTGGATACACACACCAGCTGGGTCATCAGATGAAGCCTGTTTAGAAACGGAGGCTTAATCACATGTAAGCAGCATCAGACAGCCGACACCTTGTTGTGTTTTGGAGATGTGATGCCTGTGTGTGTGTGTGTGTGTGTGTGTGTGTGTTTTTCTGCCAGACCCTCCCCCCATGGCCTTCCCCTCCCCTTGATTTTCCCAAGAGACACCCTGCTGAGAAAACGACAGGGCAGCAAAAATGTACAAAACCAGCTCTCTGCTGGCTTACACCACCTTTCTCTGCTCACAGAGAAAATGCATGAACCAAGCCAAAGGAATAAAAACACTGACAAGCAATCCTCACTGTCATGCAAATACACTGAGATCTGTTACCCAAAAACATGACAATGCATCAATTCAACCTTTAGTTTTTTCTTGTACCACTGTCAAATTGCTGTCCAGAATTATTTTTTAAAATTTAAATAAATTGTTCAAAATGAGTTTACACTTTGTAATGTTTTCAGAGGAAAAATGACAGCATTATTATTAGTAAACATCCAGCAATCAACAATGTATATATTTTTTTATTTTTATAATTTGAATACATAGACACAGATATAATCTTTTCATGTGCAAAACAGACACAGATCTAACTGTGCTAAACTAAATCTACGGTATTAATGTTCAATTATGATAAACTGATAAGCATAAAAATGCAATTTTTCAAGAGCAAGTCAAAAAGTTTTGACTACCTGTAATTAGAATCATCAAAAAAAATCGATTGGGCCTTTGACTATCAGCAGGCTTGAAAGGATTAGAGGTGGTTCGGACTCGGATTCAGCAGGAGTGGAGGTGAAATGTGCCAATAAATATGTATTAGACGTATTAGATGTATTTGCTTCTCTCTAATAGGTCATATGTTATAATCTATTTATTTCTTGTCACTGAGGTCTGGATGACATGACAACTGTGTAAAGATGACTATTAATCTGTAATTGATAGGGGGAAAAACACTCATTCATGCTGCTGTGAAGAGGGATCTTGTGCTAGGCAGATTGATATACATGGATGTTTAAGATATATATGTATTTCCTCCCTCTTCACTTCTTGTGTTTTTCATAATTAAAGATTACATACCATTGTTTTTTTGATGCTCTATGTGAATATATTTGGTGGAGACATTTTCAGTGTGTTACATAGTGTACTTTCTTTCACAAGTCTTGTTACAACTGGGAGTCAGAAATGAGCGCATTATTAAACCTCCCCTTTACAGATTTAAGTGACCTGTTTTCACTGAAACCAAGGTCCTAGAAAACACCCACCATGGCATGCCTGACCATTAGATCAAATACGCTTTGCTGCAATTATTCCTTTGCCTTATCTTACAACAACAAATAAATAAAAACTATTAGAGGGGTGTACAGTATGATTTCTAGTAAGATATTGTTTCCAAGCAGGTCTAAGAGCAGGTGCAGCATCCTGCATAATGATCACCACACAGTGTATGAAACCATTAGAAGTGGTCGATTTAAAGTTGTGACAGTTCAAGGGAACCGGGAGCCATAACATATTCAGAATGATCCAGAGCAAGGTCAGTGTTTTAGTACCTCTCCATGTCTATGCACTGAAGCAGACAAGGATGCAGCACATTTCATTTGGGACCGCCGGAGAAGACAATGCAGAGCCATGACTTGTCTAGACACTTGGTGCTCGTCCTTAGCACGACGGCTTAGTGTTGAAATAAATCTGTGACCCAGTTTGTGTCTGCATAAAAAGAACCAGCAAATCCTTTGCACCCCAGCAAAGCAATGAACTTCATCTGCTTTCTAATGCATGCACTTTACATTGCAATATATAACATTGGCTCGGACTTACCTGATTGACCTGAATTCCAGAGCCAGCCCACTCTCTCTGCTCACCACACCTGGGGCCCGCGGCTGGCGTGTGGCTGTCACCGGCCATCGCCACGCCATGCGATTGATGACAGCTATTCACTGATGAAGCCGTATTCATCATTCCTGTCCAGGGCTGCACTGACCAGATGGACCCTGACCATCCATCCACTGTCAGGGACACATCTGTTCCCGTTGTTGCTTAGAGTACTAACAAGTCACCTGCTCCCTGAAAGGCTGGTGTCAGCCACAGAGGGAAGAATGCTGCTACATGCTGCCTGCTAAAGACAGAGAAAGATCCCCAACACAAAACTACTGAGTCTTTATTGCATTCTTGGAGATGTCTCAACATGATGGTACATTTAATGTGCTGGCGCCTATACCTGTTAATGAATTTCTTGGTGAATGGTGAATGGTGAATGGTGAATAGATAAATTAAAGGAGTGTTTGACTGTCAAACCTTTCTCCCAGAAGCACTTTAAATATAGCCCATATTTTCCACTGAATCCTTCCTTCCTGCTCTCTGACAGGTGGACATCAGTATGAAGGAAAAAGAATTTAAATCAAAAGTAGTTTAACAGCTTTAATCTTTAACATGCCAATCTTTCATTGTCATTTAATTATTTTATGGAATGCAATAATTGTCTTAATTTTCCTTCAGAGATCATGTTTAAAAAATGTTCAACACTGCCTGGAAACATTCCATCCACTGTCAAAAGAGATTAAACCACAGTTTGAAATAGTATGGACAAAAACACACTATCCTTGACTACTCATCCATTTGTCAAAAAGAAGTAAAAGCAGTGGTTGCTTTGACTGTGCTATGAATATACTGAAGGAAAAGCTATCATTCTGTTAGGTTTTCCTGCTGTTTCTGACCATGTACCCTCCTGCCGGCACACGGCTTCCCACTCCAAACTCACATAAGAAAGAATTATTTGTATGACGGCTCCATGCAACGTTTCAGTGGTCATCAAGGCCGTTTCTCTGTCTTTTATTATGAAAGATTACAGTGTGTCTACATATGTGCACATTGTATGTGCTCACGGGTGAAAGCTGGTGAGTGTGGCAGCAGGGCCCGTCCCTCAGGATCTGAGCTGAAGTGGTTTGGAGTCCTATTTAGCAGGTCTGACTTCATTAGACTCCCTGCCAGGAGGCTCAGTGTGCCTGAGGAAGCCCCGCAAAGTTGTTCATTGTCTTAAGACTCAATTGTAATCACCTTACTCTGTGTGACTGACAGAAGAGCTCTCTGGTGTGATTGAAAGTATTGATCTTTTGGCAGCTCTCTCTAGACAAGTCAGAGAAGCACAATCGCAGCTCTCACTTTCAAAATATAAAATCTCTTCATCTGCCTTAATGACCTGATCAATAATTAGCATCAGGACAGTGGGGGCTTTAGCCATGTGCTTGGTTAGGCTGCATTTAGCCGCCTGCCGCCTCTCCTCTGTTTCCCACTGGGGGAAGAATCTGCTGAGTAAAGCTGATCTGTTGGACTGGGGCAGTAAGGGGCAGGATGGAAGCCCAAACAGCAATGACTTTCAGATTCATAAGCTCCACCCAGCCAGCGCCGTTCATCCTCTTCACTGTCGTGCAAGATCGGCAAGATTTCTGTCACCTTCAGCGATGGCAAACAGCCAAATTTTCTTGGAACCAAAATTCATTCTCACAGCATCCTGTCGTAGCAGCATGAACTTGTTAATCTTCTGATAATTGCAGCTTTAAAGGAATATCACAACTCAGGTGCTGGGAGAACGGCGGGTGTACTTGATCACAGTGTGTCATGTTGATAAACAACTTTCTGTGTCTGATCAGAGTAGCCTGTATATGAACACATAATGATGACAATGCTTAACTTGTATATTGTGGACAGGTGGTGATATTTTGTTTTCTAGGAATTCATTAATCAAGTTATAGAGCAGTGCAGCAATCTGGCCCAGTTACAGTAGCTCAGTGGATAGTTTACTGAGCTGTGCATCCCTCGTTAAAACTGTATTTGTGACACATCTTTTCCATGGTAACGCAATAATGACAGCCTCACTTGCCAACCAAGGCCGCAACAGTGTTCTTTGGTGCTGCCGCCCCCAATGGGGCTGCTCTCAAAGTAGAACTAAGCTAGTGCCTGGTGACAGTATGTGTCAGTGTCCAGAACCACTAAGAGGAAATCTGGAATCCATTAACACTAACATTCTACTGCCAAACCTTTGATTTGAATAAAGCCGGTCAACTCCATTGCTGAACAAACACCTAATTGCTGGGTTAGACAATAATGAGTTCAGCCTGTTGTCTGTTAGTCTGTTGTTCTCTGGACACTCTCTCTCTCCCTCTCTATTTCTGCCCAGGGGCCTATGCGGTGGCCTCAGGGTGCAAAGCACAACAACACTGGATAAAGAACACTAACTAAAAAAAAAACAAATTATACGGAACACACTAAGAAATAAGACAGCATAACAGTGAATCATAAAACAACTACATTTTAGAAAACAAAATGACCTGTCTCTTAGAAATTACATTCAATTACAGTTCATATTAATCACTTCTGTAGAATGGTATCTGACAATGTACAATATCAACTCTTAGCAAGGAAAGCACGACCAGTGCTGTTATGTTTAGGCACCTCAAAGCACACAAGTTAGGGAAAGATGGTGTGACAGACCGAGATGGGAGGCATGAGAGTCACAGGTGGATTTTCAAAAATATGCGACAAATGTTCTGGGTCCATAACAAAGTCAACTAAACACAACTAAACTGGTGAGCCATCACAGGTGGTCGTCATGGTTAAATATTGAAAACGATGAGACTGGCTCCAAGCACGCAATAGGATGTGTTTACTTTTTAGCCACACTATAAGGCATGGCTCTAGGGATGGCAATGTCAGTCTTTATAGCGGTCGTTTCGATGGTCCAGCACTTTGGTGCAGACTGAAATTTCAACAAGGAATGTCATGACATTTGTATGCACATTCACATAAGATTATGGATCCTAATGACTTTGGTGATTCCATAGTAGCTTTTTGCAACATTTTAACGTTTTCTAATACTTTGGTTGATGACTAAACACCTGCAAAACTAATGACATTCCCAACAGCCTCAGCTGTACTTTGTGTTTACTGCTAATTAGCAAATGCTAGAATGCTAAAACACGAAATTACAATGCTGACCATGGCAAACATTATACCTGCTAAACATCTTCATGTTAGCTAGTGATGGGAAAAGTCACTCTTTTGAAAGACTCGAGTCACCAAATCTCGCTCATTAAAATTAACTAATCTTCTTTTGTGTCATTTCGTTCATTTTAACTAGGCTGGTTACGCTGTAGCCCTCTAGTGGGCGATCTTTTTTAAAACAGCGCAGTTCTCAAACACAGAAGGCTGCCTAGCTTGCTCTAAATGACAAAGTATAATGCACAAATTCACCTCTTGATCTTTCTCTATCATGGTTCTATAAAGCCCCATGGAGCCACAACCAAATTCAAACCATATAAAAACCACAGAAATATGTTGTTGTGGTGTCCGAACAATATTCGATTAAGCCACTACTCCGACTAAATCCGTCCATTTTCACAATCTTTTCTGAGTATACTACCAGACCAGACCATATATATATAATTATAATTACTATAACTATATATCTAAAGTGCTCATTCATACAGTAGCCTAACGCCTATCTATGAGTAAAATCTATATATTAACATCAGATTTACTGGGAATATATTGAAGTAATAACACACTAGATGAATAAAACACACTCTTATTCAAATTTAACAAATTTAATAATAATCTCAAACACTGCAGGTTGTTCACCAGTGAGAAGCGGTGAAACAACAGCACGGCTCTGTCGATAAATAAAAAGTAAAAGTTAAGTTGCGTTCTCTGGTGGACCGGATCAGCTGTTAGCTGTAAACAAACCACAGGGCTAAAGCTAATGTTGCTATGTGGCTTTGTTTTAATGGTTTAATGTCCGGGTCCGTTTGTTTTGGAGAGGAGACGACCTCTGTGGTAATTCAGCTCCCGGTAGAACTCTGTCAGGGCTCTGAAGTGGAGAGGACCCAGACTCAACAGCTGTTAGCTGTAAACACTAGCAGGACTAAAGTTACAGTGCAGCTGTGTTAAAACTATAACTTAGCACAACATAACTGCACTGTAATAACGTTATGCTTCATTAAATGTCACAAAATTATCAAAATAGATATTAGATAGGCTATATGTCAGTCCAATGACTGTTACCTGACAGCAGACTTGCCTCTCATTCCCGGTGCTGGCAGTAAGTCAGCCTGCCAAGTGAAGACAGACTCCGAGGAGGACCCATGTGAGCGCTGAACAATTAGTTCATTCCTGCTCCACAGTAGCCGAGATGTCACGTGACAAATGAACGACTCAAACCTAGAGACCCACAGTTATGAGTCCTGAACTAATCAATTCTGTTTCCTGTGCTGCCTGCTTACCACAGCCTGTAGCCAGCTGTCACGTGACAAATGAACGACTCCAACCCAGTGAACCACAGTTGAGAGTCGTGAACTAATCAATTCTGTTTCCTGTGCTGAGGGAGACCATGCAGCTGCTGTGTAACAAGTGAACGTAAGAGTCCAAGACTATTCACGCATGCGTGAAAATGAACGAATTACTGAGACAACCCGTTCCTCCTGAGTCACAAACAAGATTAGGTCAAATGAACGAAACGTTCTTTGAACGACACAACACTAATGTTAGCATTGTCATTTGTGACCATGTTAGCATGCTTGACAAAAGTGTTTTAATAGCCTAAAGCTAATTGCACACAGGACTTCGGACACAAACCCTGCTCTCTGGTGTCTGTTGTTTATATCCATCCCTAATTGTCGCCCTGTAAATTGCGCACAGAGCAAGAACAAAGCAATTCCTGGGTTGGAAAATACCTTACAGTTTTTTTTCAGTTGCTAAGATGCAATGGTCAAAACTGATACCACTTTGTCAAAACTCTTCACACAGCCAGCATTACCAACATGCATCTTGGCCAAACAGTTAATCTCACCTCCAAAAGTCAATCAAAACACTTCATACATGTCTCAGAATAAAACTCAACCAAAAACAACAATTCTCACTCATTTCTCGGATCAGAATTGGAATTCTACTTGTTCAACCTCCACATCATCAAGTCACTTGTGCACATAGCAATTTCTCAGTCTTTTGTGAAATTGCAAATTGCAAATGCTTTGATACATTTTTGTAAATGATTATGAAATGATTATGTCATAAATTGTCTGCTGTTTCCTACATTATCAATTACTTGTCATGTTAATCACATTGCATTATACTGGTTGTCTGTTGAATAGCCTTACACACAAAACATCTAGTCATACTGTAAGATCATTGCGTAAGTCACTACATGCAAAATGGTTAAACACTTCATTATCTGCAAAGCATTTTTTCTACATGTCAATTAGACTGTTTTTGTAAATGTGTCCTACAATAAATTATAGTTTTTCACAATTGCAAAGACACATTTCTTGAAACCTTAACCCATATTCTCAAAACTTTAAACACAAAACCCAGTCTTTAAACAACATTCACAAAAAAATCAAACACTTGCCTCAAAACCATTTGATCTGTGCTCAAAATCAAACAATGCCTTCAAGACATAAACAAAGCCAGTTATGTAAAACACTACAGAGCATTCGTTTGCCACTACATGGAGTCTGTGGCTCAGGAGGTAGAGGGGGTTGCCCGTTAATCGAAGGGTATGTGGTTCAATCCCCGGCTCCTCTAGGCTGAGTGTCAAAGTTTCCTTGGGCAAGATACTGAACCCTGAATTGCCTCTGGTGGCTGTTCCTTCAGTGTGTGAACATTAGCTTTGCTCTGTTTGAGCACTTAGGCTGAATGTGTGTGTGAATGGTGAATGCAAATACAGAGCATTTACATAAAAAAATTGAGAACGTCCAGGGCATGTAGTTACAGAAAAATTTTTTGCGTAGAGGAAACACATATTCCAATTTACAGTTTTTTTGGTTTTTTTCAAAACAGGGCCGGTGTTTTCAAAACACACAATTAGCACAACCACACACCCAAATAGCAAAACACTACAAAACCTTTGCATAATTACAGTTTTTTTGGATTGCTTACACACTAAAATTAAAAGTAGTACACTATTAGCAAAACCTTACACTCAAGAAGCAAAACATCAGCCCATATTTGCACAACTATAAGCATATTGTCAACCTCACACTTGTTGCAAAACTCTACACACAGTGATTTGCAAAACACTAAACACACTTAACATACATTACACACAAAAATCAAAAATCTATCATGAAGTCACTTCCTTGCAATACCAAAGCACTGACTGTCAAATTACCGCACCGTCCAACCAATTGGTTCAACACAGTCATCAGGTGTGCAAACACTTGTTTGCTTAATTGTAGACACACCAATCAGGTTTATAAGCACTATAAAAAGCAGCAGGTGAGTTCATCGGTCTTCAAGCACAATGGAAAGAGTCAGAGAAAGAGTAAGACGAGGAGGAGAACGAGGAGGAGGACGAGGAGGAGGAGGAAGGGGAGGAATCAACAGAGGAAGAGGAAAACAAGAAGGTGCTCAAAGAGGACCGAATCTGACAAATGAGATCCGCGCAACACTGGTTGACCACGTTGTCACTGACGCTGAGGGAGGCTGGACTGCGAGTACAGCCAAATCTAAGCCGATACACAGTGGCAAGTGTGATAAGAACATTTTGACTGGAAAATAGGTATTGTAAAAATATCATGATATCAAAAACATCTCCACGGTTTCAGTAACTGCTTACAGTACTGTATTCTATGCACTATCAGCATTTCTGTTACCTTTTCCTGTGAAATTACTGTACTATTGTATACTGTTTTTATTTTTCTACATAGGATTGAGGGTCAGGAACGACAAGGGGGAAGGCCTCCTATGTTCACAGAACAGCAAGAGAGGGAGATAGTAAACATGGTTTTGGCCAACAATGCTATAACAATCAGCTCCAAGCCAACACTGTCAATAACCATGCCAGTATCAACGATATCCATCAGGTCTCAATATCAACACTGGCACGCATCCTAAAAAAAATATATATATTCAAATGAAGCAAATTTATCGAGTGCCTTTTGAGCGCAATTCCGAAAGGGTGAAACGACTGCGGCATGATTATGCAGAGGTATGTATTCACTTTAGCAGTGTGATCTTGCATACTGTCTCATAATCTTTTACTGTACTGTAATATGTATACTAGATCTACACTGAACTACACAATTTTGCCTGACACTGTTCTTCAGAGAGTTTTACGAATGGATGGAGAGGAGATCCAGCATGAGTTCATTTACATAGATGAGGCTGGGTTCAACCTGACGAGAACACGAAGGAGGGGAAGAAACATCATTGGCCACAGGGCTATAGTCAATGTCCCAGGGCAACGTGGGGGTAATATAACACTCTGTGCAGCCATTACACAGAATGGGGTCCTCCACCGCCATGCCCATATGGGCCCTTACAGCACAGCACTCATACTTGCATTCTTGGACCAATTGCACAATATAACAGCAGCAAATCAAATCGATCATATGCAATACATTGTTGTCTGGGACAATGTGTCTTTCCACCGCTCTGCTCTGGTTCAGAACTGGTTTCAGCAACATCCACATTTCACAGTCCTATATCTTCCACCATACTCTCCATTCCTCAACCCTATAGAAGAGTTTTTCTCGGCATGGCGGTGGAAGGTATATGATCTCCGTCTCCAGGCTGAGGTACCCCTCATCCAAGCCATGGAGGAGGCCTGTGACCAGATGGAGGTAGCAGCAATGCAAGGAAGGATTCGTCATTCAAGACGTTTCTTTCCAAGGTGTCTTGCTAGACAACATTGCCTGCGATGTTGGTGAAATTCTCTGGCCAGATCCAGCCAAGCGAAGAGACAATGTCTAGTTTTTTTTTGTTTTTTTTTACAGTAAACTTACAGTACAATACGTAAAGTGACATTTTGTTACAGTATTATGAATCTCCATGTCAACATTTTGGGCGTGTTGAGAAATAAATGAGTTTCTTCAGTCTGCAACATTGGTCTTGTGTAGTGTTTGATGAATTTACATTATATTTGTACTTTGTTGATGGTAGCCTACTCTAATCATAGGGAAGTAGAAGTGCTAAAAGTGTTTTAGGTTTATCACAGCAGAGTGTAACTCGTGTAAACAGAGTATAGTAATGTGAAACGTGTGTGTTTCATATGGTAACAAAGTGTGGTTTTTAAACAGAAGTGTATAGATTTTACAAGAGTGTTTTAATGAAAAATATTGTAAATCCTAAAATTAAATGCTATAAAAACAATTGGACAATTGGACCAACCACAGCTGATTTTCATTGTAGATGAACATCTACACAGGTGTTACTCTTTCAATTTCATTACAAAAGGAGACCACTGCTGAGTAGTTTTGCTTTGTGATGTAAACATGGACCCAGCCAGAAATAGAGAAGTGGCTGAAAGAGGAAGAAGAGTGGCTGGGAGGGGGCGAGGAATACGTAAGCATAGTGGAAGAAGAATAAGAGGAAGATTAAGAGCTGTAGTCTCAGATGAGATCAGAGCTACTGTAATTGATCATGTAGTAAATCATGGTCTCTCAATGAGAGAGGCTGGTCAGAGTGCATGGAACAACAGTGGCATCTATTGTTAGAGTTTTCCTGCAAACCAACAGGTAACTTGTATTCTGCAAGGGAATCTGACTGAGTTGCACATTACAGAAGTAAATAGACTTGTGTGTAATTGCTTTTAAATTTCTGCTTAGGACTCAACGGTTATCTCACACAGGTGGGAGAGGAAGGATGTTCACTGATGTGCAGGAAACTGCCATTGTTGATATGGTCAGAAACAATGGCATAAAACTCACTGAGATTCGAGACAGTCTTTTGCAAACATTCACAGTGTAAGCATAACAACTATTCCTAGAGTCCTGAAAAAAACATCAGGTAAGGATGACACAGTTGTACACAGTGCCTTTTAAGAGGAACTCTGAACATGTCAAGCAACTCAGGAACCAATATGTCCAGGTAAAATCACAATAAAATACAGAACTGTTTTTGAACAAAACCAAACACACACAAAGACAACTTTTTAGGTAATGTTTGCTAATGTAACAGCTTATGTTGCCTTGTGGATTTATTTTAGAGAGTCATGGAGATTGAAGGCAGGCAAACACCCTACATTTTCATCTTTGTGGATGAGGCGGGTTTCAACTTGGCCAAAACACGCGACGAGGAAAGAATGTGATTGGGAAGACAGCCACAGTGGATGTCCCGGGCCAGAGGGGTGCCAACATCACAATGTGCGCAGCAATATCCACTGATGGACTGCTGTCACACAAACCACTAATTGGGCCATATAACACTAAACGTCTCCTTGCGTTCCTGCATCATCTCTATGGAAGGGTTGTGCTTGGTGAGGAAAGGGATGGAGAGAGAAATCAGCCAACATTTATAACTGTATGGGACAATGTGGCATTTCACCACTTCTGTGCAGTCACCTAGTGGTTTGCAGCCCATCACAGAATGGTGTCACTTTTCCTCCCACCTTACTCTCCATTCTTCAACCCCAAGAGGAATTCTTTCCTCATGGAGGTAGAAGGTTTATGACCATCATCCACATGATCAAATGTCCCTCCTAGACGCAATGAATTCTGGATGCCTGAACATATCAGCAGAAGATTGCCAGGGATGGATCAGGCATGCCAGAAGATTCTTTCCTTGTATTGCCCTAGATGACATAAGATGTGATGTGGATGAGAACCTGTGGCCAAATGGAGAAGACCGAGTAGATTAGCATTACTATTGTATCTGTATCAGTGGATGGAGTGTATACAAATTCTTGTATTTTGGAATTACTCAGTGCAAAAAAATTTAATTAATAAAAGACATAAAATATATTGAAGCATTCTGCATCATGTCTGATTCATTCCAGTAACAGTGAATTATAAACAGAGATGTGTCCTTGTTTTACACAAGAAAACATTGTATAATGCTACCTGTTGTTAGTGTTTTTCAGGTCATTGTTTTGTGGGTGACAAAGTGTGTTTGTTGTCTGTCAACCTTTGCTTGTGTTCTGGAAGAATGAGTTCGATTTGAGACATGTATGAAGTGATTTGGTAGTTTTAGTGCATTTTGAAAGTGAAATGAACTGCTGTGCCGAGCTGAAAGTTGGTTTGGAGAACTGTGTGAAGAGTTTTGAAAAAGTGACCTAAGTACTGGGAAATGTGTCCTAGCGACTGAAAAAATCACATGCAACCTTGTCCCTTAATCAAGCAAAGGAGAAAAACCCTCGGAAGTGCTGGATGCTGCCTTGCTGTAGCAACACTCCACACATATCTCACCACAGGCCAATTCCATTGCCCATAAGAGATTTTCCATAGTAAATGAGTTTCGGTCATAGACCTTCCACCATCAGGCAGAGAAAAATTCTTCTGTTGGATTCAAGTAGCCTAAGGGCTGTAGGTTGAAGGTAAGCTTTTATGAGTCACTGGTTGCTGGTTTACGCTGAACCACTTGCTTAGCGGGACACCACAGTGAAAGCTGACATTGTCCCATAGACAGGGAGTACTTCTGGCTGATGATCCTGCTGCTCACGCTCAAACACAAAAATCCAAGGACCACCCAGAAAAGTAAGACAATGTTCAGTCCATGGCCCCAAGGTCAAATGACATCAGAGAACCTGTCCCTTGCTTACTTATAGCTTGGTCAAAGTGTGACATTGCCACTACGCTGGCAAGGGACTTGACCACATTTTGGTTTGATCACATGATTAGAAACAAGTGTGCAGAATTATGAGGTGTTGTGTGTAAAAGAAGACAGCTGTGTTGTAGTTGTGTTTAACTTTTGCCGCATGTATTTACCATTTTGAAACACAAGTGCATCACAGTGCAAAATGTGTTTTAGTGAGTGAGAATGTGTTTAGAGTTTTGGAAAAAAAAGTGGATGAGCTTTGCAAACAGTGTCTTAACGACCTGAACTTGTTTAAGGTTTTGCTAAAAGAGTGACTGATTCGACAAATAGATTTAGGCCACTGAGCATTTGGTTCAGAGAATGGGATTTAGTGTTTTAGCAATTGTGAAAAACTGTAATTAACATATCTGTTGTGATGTGAATACAGTAAGAATCTGTGGCCCAATAGACCGTAACATTAACCTGAGGGGGTGTTTCCATGTTTCCATTTCTAATTTTGTAATTGTTATGCTATGCAGTGCTGTAAAATAGTCCCGTTTTTTTATTTTCTGCTTCACAATGACATGCTCTGTCAACAAATTACACTGCATACAGCAAAAGTGAATCCTATCCCAATCCAAACCCTTGCAATGTATAACGCTGTACTGTTGTACCTTGTGCATTTTCAATCATTGTCATCCAAACCTTAGCCATATCTTAAAAATACAAATAGTTTTGCAAATTTACTGTAAGCATGATTCTAGAAACGTTGACTGAGAGAAATTGTAAGAATAACATATTTTCAATTTATTGACTGTACTAAAGTATATGTAACAAGAATGAATCAGAAATGCAGAAATTTCATTCAAAATCCTTTTTTCCCCTCTATATCCCTGTATTCAGTAATTTACTTGTGGAAAAAAAAGTTCAAAAAGTGTTGCAATACAGTTTTTCTCAGTTGTTTACACAGTAAAACTGGTACCTGAGAGACAATGACCACAGCATGTTATTGATGTACCAACTCCCTGAATCAATTCTGCTAAAGCATAAGCATATTTCCTGCTTTACACTCAGGTTGCAGTTTTACAGTAAAACCACAAAACCTCAAAACACTACATACAGTTCTTTATGCACATAGACGTAAACATAAAATGTACATAAATGTTCTGCTAAGATTTTCTACATATATCTGTCCAGTTATTGCAGAAATCATTTACCATCTTTCTGTTTTGAATATGTTTTTAACAGTTTTGTACACAGTGTGTTAGCATTTGAAAATGTGCTGCAGATATAAAATGGTTTGCAGGGGGTGAAGTAGTAATAGTAGTAATAGTAGTAAAAGAGTTCATGGATTTTGGAGAAAGCGGTCATTGACTGCATTTTGTGTGAAAGCAATGAAAAATGATTCACAGTTTGGTCCACATACACTTCTGTTTTGCTGACTGTGTGAAGAGCTTTGACAATGTGACTTCAGTTTTGACCAGTGCAGGTTAAGTCTAGTTCACACTATGCGATTTTTAGCCCGATTTGCGCACGGCGACCTCAGGCTGTGATCGGTGGTAAATCAGCGGTTGATCGGCGGTCACCAGTTGTTATACTACTCAATGACACATCGAAACAGCTCCCCGACACATCACTGCCACCTACATTTGTGTGTAGGTCACGTACTTTCCCATTTCACATTTCACATGTTTTCTTGACAAAACGTGGTTTGGAGACCGGCGTCGGGTGACACACCGCTCGTGTAGTGTGTCACCCCCTGTCACCGATCAGTCACGTAGTGTGAACGCCACAACGACTTCAAGACTCCCCTCAGAAGATGGCAATTTGTGTAGTGTGAACAGTACGACGATCGGCCGTCGTTGAAAGTTGTGTAATCTGCCTTTAGCAATTGAAAAAAACTGTAATGTAAGTAGCATATATAAATTTAAATTTTAAGGAAATTGAGTGGGTATTGTTAAATTTACATGTTTTATAAAACATATTTTACTTGTGTTTTCTGTTTGGTTATGTGTTTTGTCCAGCAACTTTACACCTTAAAGCCACCAGTCACCAGGAATCTGGAAGTTGAATGCATGAGCTAATTCTCCTGATATGGACATTTTGGATTTCGCAGGAAAATGAGCTGGTTTTGTACCCGACAAGTCCTTTCACTACAAGATTGGTTGACTGTTGAGGGTAATGAATGTGTGTATGTGTGTGTGGGGGGGGGTGTATGTATTGAAGCAGTTTTGATATCGCGCACATTTACACCCTCAGCTGCAAATAATTACAGGGGTGAAAATCTTCCATCTAGGGTTCATTCTGATACTTCTGTTGTACTTCTTATGTACTGCACCCAGGTTAACACTTGTTATGGGCCTCCCCTTCATCAAACATTTGATTATTGTTTTGTAATTATTAAAATGTAGTAAGGTAAGGGTCCTTGAAATGCCAAGCTAGTCCCTCTTTTGAAAAGCCTCCCTGTGTTTGTGTTGATTATAACCCAATGATACTGACCCGCAGTACAGACAAACTCATCAGCTAATTGCTAAGGGTTTATAGAAAGGTCATGGAACAATGAAGACAAGTTGAACCTGCAGGGGACTGTGACTGCATCCAGCTCACAGAAAATCAAAGACAAATATTAACCTGCTTCACTCGAGCAAAATGAAAAGTACAGTGTATCTCGCAAATTGGATGAAAATGGAAGAAAAGATTATTATGGGAACTCCATCATCATCAAGACCTAAATCTCTCTCTCTTTTTTCTGATACACCAATATCAGTATAGCCCATGTTTCCTGTGAGATTCTATTTTAGAGTTAAAGGGTTCTTTAAGCAGATTCATGTCTAAAGAAAGGATAGACAAGCACATAACAATCTCATAAAATAGAGAGCTGGCTCCTCTGGAAGCTGTGGTCACACCTCTTCTCTGCACAATAGATGTGTGAAGTGTTTCTGGTTTGGATTAAACTACTCACAACCTTTTATTAATCATTATCTGCTCTGCAGTACAAAAGCATGTAATGTTTGTAGTGTGTATCCAGATTGTGACTCACCTTCCCACAGGGCTATTCAGCACCGTATCGTCAGTACAGTGATAAAGCTATTGATGATAAGAATGCAAAAGAATAACAGCTCTCTTTTAAACCAACCTTGAGTATTTTTCACATTCAGGATTGCTCTCCTGCTATGCAGATGAAGCAAGAATTTACCACCTAGAAAAAAATGAAAGTATTATTTAAATATAAATGTATTCATTGTCTTAAAATCTGCCATTGACACATATGATTTAGGTAACTTTTGTTTGCTAATGATTCCTTTATAGCAGTCATCCCTAAACAGCACTTTACAGCATTAAGTACTCCAAAATTGTAATGTTCAGACGGACAGGTTGGTCTTTCCTTGTTCTGGCTAAACACTTAGCAGTAAGACACAAGCAATTCTTCAGTGCTGGTGATGACAAACAATAGGCAAGGGAACCAATTAGTGTTTTTCACATCTAGGAATAATTGATAAAAAATACAATACTAATAATAATACTCTATGTTGTGATTTTCCACTAGGAAGCATTTAGTGAGGTATGTCTTTGTTGACATAATTGTAAAGCTACTGTAGCATTGCCTTCCCTGGGGCCATGTCTTGTTGGAGATATGCCAGTGGTGTTTCACTTGTTGAGTCCATTACTGTGCTAGCTCCAAAGCAAGCAAGAGCACACAGATGGACTAGCTCCAGCACACACAGCGCAGTCTCAGAGGCCCATAGGGCTGCATTGTTATTATCTGTTATTCAGGAAGGAAAAATGACATAACATAACATATAGCTCTCTGTAAGGTACTGCTCAATATCCTAACATTGTTGATCTGGTCATCATACTTTTGCCTTCTTTGCTTACGACCACAATTGTGCAATTGTTGGGAGATTAATGTGATGACTGTATTCATATAATAAATTTACATTTATATTCTTCTAATTTTTTTCACCAAACACCAAACATTTTGTAGCTGAACTGCCTGGATTATGTTCAGTGGCAATGGTTTTTCCAGTGAAGAAAGTGCTGCCTCCAGTACTGCATAGAAGTCCTTGGGAAGTGACTGAGGTCATACAAAGTGCAGAACTTAGGATACCAGACCTCGCATTCTGTGTGTGGTAGATTTAGGCAACTTTGGTTAAAGTTAGGGAAAGATAATGGTAAAGTAAACTTGTCTTGTAAATCCTGATGGCTTTATCTAAGACGACAATCTTTCTCTAACCTTTGCCAAGTGCTTTGAGCCTCAACAAAACCACAAAAAACGTTAATCATGCTTTAGTTGCTATGATCAGATATTGTATTGCAAGAATGAATATTGTAGAAAAACAAATAAAATGTTGTAGTTTAATATGGGCTTTACATATACTGTCAGCAAGAACATGTTATGACTAGGCAGATAAGTTCATTAAAATGTTTTCTAATTATGTTGATTAAAAAAATTTTATTCAGCAGGCATTACATTTTTTCAAATTGTATTTGCTGTTGCATATCAGTAGTATATAACCGTAGGAGACATGGTTGAGGAATAAGAACTGTGACAAAAATAATACTATCAGAAGCTTTTGACATATCAAAATACTGCTAAATAATAATAAACAATCCCTCCTTAAAGATAAAGATAGTTTTGTGTAAATATGTGATGATGCATTTTTGTGTTTTATTTGTTTACATCTGCGTATGTTCCATGTAGGACTGTGTATCCTTGTATACACCTGTGTCAATGCCCGTGTGTGAGTGCATGTACATGTGTGAATGGTTCAATTCTGTGCATGAGCTTGAATATATCTGTTTGTATGTGTACGTGTATGTGTGTTTGTGTGTGCGTGCGGATGTGTTAGTTGATGTCTATTCTGTGCTCTTCTGCTCATGCACAGGCACTCCAGAGATGTCTGCACTAATGGAAGCTGAAGCTGTCGTGGCTGTATTGATTGCTCAGACCTGCAGATTATTGCTCTGAAGAGTGACCAACAGCAGCCCACTAAGGTAAAAACTTCCCTAACCAACAGGAGTCCAGCTGCTCTACCCTGAGAAGCAACATGTTTAATTGTTTGTGGTATTCTCCGGCCCCTACTGCTGAGGGCCCTGGGGGAGAAAGTCCAGGGCCTGACCTTTCCCTTCCATAGCCAGCCTCATTCACACATAGACTGGGAAATGTATCAGTGCTCCTCACTTCAACATTGCTCCAATTACCAGACACAAACAAAATTGGAGCCCTTATCAACTGGAATAGGAACACTGTATCCTTTGGAGGCTGAGGCAGCTTATGCACTGAATTCTACAAAAGTGAGAAATACGCAGTGTATTTTATAGTTTATATTTCTGAATTTATATCTTACCATGACAGAAATGTACTATTAAAGCATGTTATGACTATTGTATGTTAGTTTTTATTTCCCACAAGGGTGTGATGAGCTTACTGGTTGAGTGGGAAAATGAGTAAAAAGTCAGAGTCTGTTACAGACACCTTCCTAAACACCTACATGTATTGCTGCACAGATGCAGTGAGAGATACATTAGACAAAAGCAGGCCTGAGCTGGCATCTGAACTCACTCCATCAGCATTCAGCTCAGTAGTTTGCAATTATAATGAATATTAATGACTGTTTTCTCATACATAATATTCTCATAATGACTCTACAAAGTAAATGCAGCCCTCTTAAAACAACCATTTATCATAACTATGTACCAAAGCAGTTACACTGTCAACCACTGAGAAGATAAAGCCATCAGCTACACTCTTTAAACTCTAACATGTAAGCGTATGACAGAGCAAACATCTATTGTTTTTGAAGAAATATTATAGCTTATATTACATTATATTTTACATTAAAATAATCTACTGTGATGTGAATATCTGCTTCTTTCCCTGGGTTAACTGGATGAGTAGTATGAATTTTGGCATTGAATCTGTGTGTAACAATTTAGGTCACATTAGTGCAACCGCTATAATGTTAAATCATTCACACCCTACTATAAACATCTCCTACTGTCCAGTGAACAAATTACAGCAACTAAAACAAAATGAAATTTACCGCTGTGTATGTGCTTAAGAGTGCTTCTTTACCTCCATCAAATACCTTTTCCCGTGGGCCATTAAAACAGCAGAAGAGCCTAGCTCAATCCTCGCAGACATTACCTGTGAGCGACTGCACCCTATTTGGGAATTGGTAAAGCGTACAGAGAAATAGACTTGGGATAGAACACCCTGGCAAATTCCATTTCACATCTGAAGTGGTCTACTTGTGAAAGATCATTTGGTTTGGAGTGAGTAAACAGAGGGGACTCCATCGCTCTCAATGACTTATGTGTGAAAGCTGGGGATTACAGCCGATCAGGAAGTCTTGGAGCTGTTTGGAAAAGCATTGCCTTGCAAAATGAATCTAACTCCAGGCACTGTGTTTCACAAGCCTCTGCTTCTCTCACTTTTGTCTGTACTATACTAGGCTGCTGGGAATGAAGCTCAGCACATATGGTGATTTTCCACAGTGTAAATGTTTTATTTGTGTTAATGACGCTTGATTAGTTTCATAGAAATAATTTGGGCATGCTGAAACAGCAGAATAAAAGGATAATTACCATTTTAGGCTTAGATATTTATTCAACCTTGGTCTTATTTTAATTTCAGTTGGGTGTGATAATACATACACTGAACAAAATTATAAATGCAACACTTTTGTTTTTGCCTCCATTCATCATGAGCTGAACTCAAAGATCTAAGACTTTCTCTATATACACAAAAGGTCTATTTCTCTCAAATAGTGTTCTCAAATCTGTGTCAGTGAGAATTTGCAGTTTCACTGTATTGAAGGGCTCCGGGGGGGTCTGGAAACCAGTCAGTATCTGGTGTGACCACCATTTGCCTCACGCAGTGCAACACATCTCCTTCGCAGAGTTGATCAGGTTGTTGATTGTGGTCTGAGGAATGTTGGTCCCCTCCTCTTCAATGGCTGTGCGAAGTTGCAGTCAGGTCAAGACCCCGATGAGGACGACAAGCATGCAGATGAGCTTCGCTGAGACGGTTCCTGACAGTTTGTACAGAAATTCTTTGGTTATGCAAACTAAAGGTTTCAGCAGCTGTCCGGGTGGCTGGTCTCAGACGATCTTGGAGGTGAAGATGCTGGATGTGGAGGTCCTGGGCTGGTGTGGTTACATGTGGTCTGCGGTTGTGAGGCCGGTTGCCAAATTCTCTGAAACGCCTTTGGAGATGGCTTATGGTAGCAAAATAAACATTCAATTCACAGGCAACAGCTGTGGTGGACATTCCTGCAGTCAGCATGCCAATTGCAAGTTCCCTCAAAACTTGCGACATCTGTGACATTGTGCTGTGTGATGGAAAGAAAGAAAAAAATCTTCATTGTTTCTCTCTGATTTTCCTCAACCAAAATTTAAACAAAAACATTATGTAATCATAGTGGGCTTAAGTCTTGAGCAGTTGAGTGTGATGGGCAAAGTGGCACTCACTGTGGAGCTACTGAAGCTGATAAAAGGGAGAGACATTAATTGAATGACCTTTCCTTTCCATCCCTGGTTTTAAGTGGACTTCAAAATAAAAAGCGTACAACTGGAGAAAATTGTGTCTTAGTGATCAAACATCTACATTTTTTGTTATGTTATTATACAAGGTAGAGAGTGAAATTGCTGTTAACACAATTTCGCAAGCCACAAAACTTCCCCATGTCTGTTGAACATGTATTCGGATTGGCCATAGCATTTAACTGTGGTTAACCCTTTATGTAACATCTCCTTTTAAGAAAGAAACCTTTGTCTTTTTCTATCCTTTAGCATTTAACAACAACATAAAAATGGTTTGCTTTATTTATTCAGATTATTGATCCCATTCATTTCTTTTGAACCAAAACTGAAACCAAGTCATTTTCCTTGAGTTTCCCCACTAACATTGCACCTTTATAAGTCCAGTCTCAGAGCGAGTGTCACCCTGAGCTTCTAACATATATGGTGTCTGGATCACCTGTGGTTTTGTCAACACTAAGTCTGTTGGTGTGCTCATCAGATGTTGGCTGATGACTTGCAAGAGAAGTGTACAGTTTCCTTAAACAGTCCCTTCTCTGTTCTGACAAGGTAAGACCTCGGGGCTTCTATCTGTTGTATGATAGTACATGAGTGTTCTCCGTGGTGATCCAAACACTGGGCCTGGGTGCAAGTCAGGTAGGTAGTGTTCTCTGTGATGTTTGTTGTCTCAGTACTCCAGAACAGTTTGATGTGTGGCCAGTGTGGAGACAATGCTTTGAGCGTTTAGGGCGGAGTGGTCCTCAAGCTGTCTCCCCTTGATAAACTGTGCTGGAGAATAACCGCTCTCCATTGTAGTGGCTCAATAACTTGCCTTTTACAGTGGCCACAGCTTGCTCACCCATGCCGAACAAAGATGTTCTTCAGAGTCAAAATGATGTGTTGGCTGATTCACATGGAGATTGGCGACTTCAGTGTTTTGGGGGAATAGTCAATCATTACAAGTTAGGTGTTCTTGTCCCAGATGGATATATCTGTCCCCACACGTCGCCACAGCCTCTCAGGTACAGGAGTTGTCAACAGAGGTTTCCTCTGTGTTGTTCTATGTTTTCTGCATATAGAACAGTTTCCAGCTTTCTGGCTAATGTCAGCTGACACCAGACCGACAGACGTGTCCTGGCTCAGCACTTGACTATTCCTTGGTGGCCCTATTGGGGAATGTCAAGCATTTCATCTCTCAAGCTGTGGATGAATTCTTTGCCCTTTTAGAAGAACATCCCCAGCCAAGGACAAGTTCTGTCTCTTCTTCCAGTAAGGTCTTATCAGGCGGCAGGACGGCTTTGTCAGGCCTGTCTGCTCCTCTGCAAGCTGCTGCAGTCTATCTTCAGTAGCTGGGAAAGACCATCTGATTGAGTACACATAGATTTGGATAACTGCTTCCTGCTCGTCCTCGGCCTGAGTGACAGTGTGCTCTACTGGTGCTGGTGACAGTGTGTTTACGGTGATGAGTAGTTTCTGGGCAGTTAGTTGGAATTTCAGGATTTGACGAGGAAGCTCATCCAGTGCCTTAGTACCTATTAGGGGAAGCAGATGTTTGTGATTCATCTCGATTGTGAACCTCATGCAAAGCAAGTACGATTGCAGGTGCTCACATGATCACCGCCAGTGGCTCCTTCTCAATCTGAACCGTTTTTCTCAGCATCAGAAAAATTAGGAAATATGAACACAACTGTCTTCCAGTCACTACTCTCTGGCCATTTCTGGATAAGACTGTCTCCAATACCGAAGATGCATCAGCTGAAACGTGTTTTTGCATTGGGTGAGTATACACTGAGGACTCTGGGCGAGCTGAGTTGTGACTTCAGCTTCTGATAAGCCTCTTGTTGTGAATCTCCCCAACACCATTCTGACTTCTCAGACAGAAGATTGCGAGAGGTGAGGAATTTGCCCAGGTAAAGGCAATGCCCATCACTCCTTATATATATCTATACCTATATCTATATCTATAAGACAGGTTGGCTCTTGCAATTTCAGAATAGCTTTTACCTTGCTTGGGTCAGGGTGGACTTTCTCAGTGGTAATGCAGTGTCCAAGAAGCATAATTTTGCTCCTGGCAAAGTCACATTTGTCTTTTTTCAGAGTTAGACCCTCATCTCTCAGTCAGAGTACCTGGTGCCGCCTTGTATCATGTTCAGCCTGATCTTTGCCACACACCAAAATGTCATCTGCATTGTGTACCACTCCTTTGCAGCCCTCCAGCACTTGCGTCATCCATTACTAGAAATGTTACATGGCTAAAGAAATCCCAAAAAGCAGACTGTTGAAAAAGTTGCGACCAAATGAAGTTATGAAGATGGTCAGGAGAGTGTCGTCTTTAGTCAGGGAAATTTGCACAGATAGTGTGTGATTCACAGCTTGTAGGAAATGTCTTTCCCACTCCTGTGGATCTACACACAACCTGAAGTTCTCTTTTGATCTTATTTTGGGCACAACCCCTAGGCCTGCACACCATGGAATGTATTGATGGACCTTAGATATTACTCTCATTGCTTCCATGAGATCCAGTTCTGCCCTGACTTTATCCTGCATTGGGAGAAAGACTCGGCTTGGGGCTAAGAGGGCATATGGTGTTACCCCTGTTTCCACTTCAATTTAAAAATTTTAAATATTTCTGATGTCTTCTCCCACCTAGACTTGTTTAACAAGGTTCAAAGCCTAAGTGGCTGGCAGTCCCAACAGTGGTTTCGTCAGTTTGACAACGGACTGCTTTCTCATCCCGTGCCCCATCTACTTGTATCTCCTTGCAAAGGACCCTCCAAGTAGAGGTGCTGGTACCTATTGCGAAGTTCAAATCCTTGATTACAGAGGTTTTTAAAGATGAATGTAAATATTTTAAATGAGTAAGCATTTCATTAATGTATTTTAACTACATGAAGAAGTCGTATGTTTTGATAGTGGGTTGTTGCTTTTGCATTTGTATATAGGTAAAAGGGTAGATGTTTTGATTGTATTGTGTTGTTTTATATTTGTACTATCAAACTTGCTGTCATGCTGCCTTTCCTGGCCAGGGCACCCTTGAAAAAGAGATTTTATCTCAATGGGTCTTTCCCCCTGGTTAAATAAAGGTTAAATAACAATAAAAAAATATCTTAGGCCAACAACAATCCTGTCTCTGATAGGTTCTTCTCTTAGATCTCCAAATGCACAATGCTCAGCTGTGGACAGCAGTGAAATATGCTTCCTCACTTTCTCTTGGCTCTTGATTGCACCTGTTGAACTATGCAGGCTCAAAAATAATGTTCCTGTAGCTCAAACAGTGTTTCTCAAAAGCCTTTTACAAAGCTTCATAAGAATATTTCTGATATCATTTAAGGGCACGGCATTCAATATGTCCTCAGCTTCATTCCCTAGTGTGTACATCAGTGTATTTTCTTTATATTCATGAGTCTGTTTATCCAGACTTTATGCTTTTCTGAAGCTCTCAAAACATCTTATCCACTTTGGCCATTCACTTGCATTATTAAAATCAAACCTGCCTGGTGGGATCATTTGCGCACTGCTAACTGGAGCTGCTGCTGCTTGTGCTGCTGGCTCGTCTTCTCTGCCTTTCACTTAGTTTTCTGTTAATTTGCTCATTTACGTTTGTCTGACTCATCCAGAGCCTCACATACCTGTTTCCTATGTTATTCTCCAACTTATCTTTGGCAGGGCTCACAATTGTTGGATGGAAAAATAAAAATTCTTTGCGTCAGCTACATCGCTAGCTTGTTTAGCCCAATTAGCTTCTTGCTAATTCTGTTCTTCACTCCGAAGGAGTCACATTGACTTTATTTTCTTTTTGACTGTCTTATGGAGGTGCATCCTTCTCCTCCCTCGTGTGACTTCAGATATCTTTTCCAAGTTTAATTCTGACCCAATTATTATGTAATAATCTATAATGAGGCAGAGAGTGATTTTGCCTTTAACACTATGTTTTGTCAGGCACAAGTCACGCAACTTCTGTATGTTCTACTGGTTGGCTTCATCATTTAACTGTGGTCAGCGCTTTATACAAACAACATCTTTCACAATGGTTTGAATGCTGTTTATTGTTGCCCCAAATAATGTTTAATTGTTGACAGATTTTAGAAAGTTGAAGTTAAAGGGAATGGCAAAATAGAATGGCAACTACTGAAAATTTACTGTAATTAAACAAGAATTTTCTTTACAGTAAATTTTGTTTTGTTACCCACAAGTTATCTTAAAAAAATCAACCTAATGTGTCCTTGAGACACATCAGGAAAGGGAGACAAACAAAAGAAAATGCACTCAGAACCTTACCTGCGATAGTAACATGTTATTGGTGGTGAATACCTGAACCCCAGCTGAGGGCAGACACTGGCTGCTATGACAGATCCATCAAAGAAGTGGAGGCTGTCTCTCCTGATGTGGATTCCGGCATGGGCTCTGCCTGCTGCTGAGAGCTGAGGCCTGCTCTGCATTGTCCACTGGCACACAGCCAAACTGGCCCTGCTACTATTGTCCTTCACCCTCCAAGCAATAAAGCCTGCTATTCAATTAAGATACAGTAACTTTGTAATGCATGCTTCAAGAGACACTTTAAACACAGTTCCAGTATGGGGAGCTAGCATCTAAATGAAAGAACGAGTCACTGCAGAGGCTCTTCAAAGTTAATCGTTATAAGGGAACAGTACAGAGCCTTTATTAAACTGTTTTTGTCATGCTTTCTTGCAGACCATATGACACCGTGCTGTACAGTATGCCTTGGACCAGACTTTCGAACAGTCCCTGCATCATCTGGTGTATCTGTCACATCTACAATTACATTATTGCTGTTTCACTCACAAGAGCCACTGTGTCAGAGCTCTCAAAACCAAACAGATGGAGCTAGTTGGCAACAGAAGGCATGCAAATCATGGATCATTTGATTGGAGATCTTATTTAATTATTCAACCAAGTGGCCATCTTGGAAAGAGACTCAATGCATGCTGCCTACTGTACAATATGTGTAAGCAACTGTTACAATATTCAACTAATAAAGAGTTATACAAAAGATGAAAACCAAGACAGTGTGTTATTTTACAGTCTTTGGAGTAAACATGAAATAACTAGTTGAAGGACATTTTGCATTTTGAGTCCAATTTATGAGCTAATGAATGCTGCTTCAGCTATCAGGCATTATATTATGCCTTCAGTTTAAAACATAATGCATTGATAAGGAGGACAAATCCAGAGGCATACAGCATACTGGGCATATTGGGCACACGCATGAGTATCTCATGAAGTATCACTGTAGCCACATTCAGGTTTGATGTTCATTTAATGTGAGCCTTATGAAACCTTGAACTGGAGGGGGAAAATAGTGGTAACTGGAGAGGCAGCTGTGACAATGAGCCAAAATTACAATCATGTGAAAAGAGACAAAGTATTTCAAGTAGTGAAGTAAATTAAATGAGAATTTAGCATCAGCTGAAATAGTTTGCAGGGAAAAAAAGCTGTATTTAACATTCAGGCACAATGCTGAAAAGTGACAATTGCTTATCTCCATGGAGATCAATAATGGCTGCAGGATCATTGTGTAAAGTGTCTGCAGGTTTAATGCAGATAGGATGTCATTATTATTTTCTTTCTCCTAATGACCATCATTATGCACGGACACTGATTGAATTCCATTTGTTACCTACGTTTGAGCCTGAGTGGAATAATTACCATTTAAGTATCTCCATTAAAATTCATGCACGGATGTTCATACTCAGACCTTCTTTTAAAAATAACTGAAATATTCTTCGAATACAAAATGCATTGGATACAACCGGTGCTGCTTTAATACTTCAAGTCTAATTACATGTGAGTGTTATTAAAGCATGTCTTCTTTTTTAGTTTGTACAATTTTTTAAAATGACGGCAAAAGAAAAGCAAGGAGCAGTTGCTGCTCGGTTACTCTCAATGCAGCACACTCTCTTAATATTTAATTAAAATGGATCTGCTGGTAAGTGTGATCAATATCCAGCACCCTGTCTAAATTGCTTTTTCAACCTCTTGTGTCACATACAAAATAAATATGTTTTAATACTTACATACATTTCTGTTTCAGGATAAAGGATGATTGTGCTGCATTAAGATATTAGTGTAATAGTCTTTTTTCTGCTGTTCAGACTTCACACTGGTAGTATTGTTGACCGTTACAAACAAGGATGACAGGTTAAGATCTGATTTATTCTTCCCAAAACAAACTATAAGCCTGTTTGTTTATCCATCAGAGCATGAATTCAGAACCAACTTACTGGTGGCCTAGTGTGTATAGTTGCTCAAGTGGAAGTAACTATGTTTATGTTTCAGGTAAATAAGACAGCCTCTTCCCTAATACAGCCATCCTTCTGTAAATACACAGCTGTGGCTGAACAGTGTGCCAGTAGAGGAGAACGAAGAGGGGATTTGGCCACACCAAATCAATCACTGACAGATTACTGCTAAAGCCACTTCCATACACATTAAAGAGGGACAAATGCAGAATTGCAACTGAACAAGTTCTAGTTTTAAGCCAACAGTGGGACTTCCTGGTGATTTATCAAAGTCACTGCTGCTGAGCAGCATGCCTGTGTGATTTTAGTTCACACCAGACAGAACTGAGGCGCAGCATTGAAAGGAGTGTTTATGCCCTCAGCTGTGGCACTGTCAGCCTTGTGGAATTTACTGTAAATCACATTGCTTTTATTGCAAGATTTAGTAGCTTATCCTCTATGGGCTCTATTCACTTCAAGCTTGTCCCTATTAGGATTGTAGCCCTGGTCTATACAGAGACTTGGATACACATCTTGAAATAATGTAGGAAATCAAGCCTGTAATTTTGCACTCTTTGCACATCTTTCTCTCTTTAATAGCTGGTGCTCTTTTGTAGTAAAAATGTTTCATTGCTCTTACTAGACTGCAGTGTTTTAAGCCTGTGTGTGTATTATTTCTACTGAAAGATTTCTATTCCTGGTTCGAATCATTGCCTCTGATAGCCCAGAGATACAGTGCAGCGTCTCGGCAAACTATGTTATTTACAGCATTACTCAATGAAAGCCCCAAATCGGATTTGGTTAAGCTGTGTAATGATAGGAAATATAAACACAGTTTGAGAGAGGGAGAAGAATACTTTTCGTTTCCAGTGAAATGACTCAATATCCATTTTTATTTTGGTAAAAAATTTATGCTACCTGCTATTAATATTACACAATGTTTTATGACAACGACTGTAAAGATGAGCTAATAATTCTACAAGCCACTGATCAGGGGGAAACCAACATCCTTAGTTGCATCAAGATGCATGCTCCTGTGAGATAAGGCACGATGCAGCCAGTTTCCCAGAAGTCAGTGTTTCATGGCAGAAACAATAAACGCCCAGCAACATTGCTGAAATGATCACACATGACATAAGAGTCTGTGGGCAGAAGGTTAAAAAACAGCCAGTCACGTGCCATGCAAACCCCTAACCTCATTCTTGGGGAAATGAACAAATCCACTATGTGTGTGCTCAGGACCAGAAAGGGGATGTCTGCAAGTGTCTATTCATTAAGTTTTTATTATCTTAAACTGAGATTACTCATTTCAGGTGTAATAAAAAAAATATAACCTGATATTCATCTCTAAAATATTCTGATATGCTTCCTTCAGGGGATTTAAGGTGAAGATGTTGTTTTTCAGAAATTCATCCATTTAATCTTACAGCGTTTAATCTTTTTGGACACTGTAAAATCCACAATCAGAAATTTTGATCTTAAATTGCCTGACACCAAATCATAGCAACTTGCTCACTTTTTATTCCTCGAGGTTTGATCTGTGTCAAGGAGGATTCAAGTGTGTGATGGACATGAACTGTGATCCCTGTAGCTGTATGTGCGGGTGTCTGCATGATGTGTGTATTGACGTGCTGTAGCAAGAGTTCAGGGAGGCAGCTGAGCAAAATAATTTAGAATGTCCTGCCTGCTGACACAAGGACAAAAGCACAGACTGAACATGCCCATATGAGGAAGGAGACAATGGACGTGGCTACACCTGGAAATGCACTGCTGTTGTTTTCAACGTGACCTCCACAGCACACAGAGATTTTCACAGGCTGTTCCTACAAGCGTGGACACTCGCTTCTGGTCGAGTCAGCGGAGTATTAACAGGACATTTTTCCACAATGGTTAGAAAATGATGATGAGCACTCGCATCCTCACGTAATTAGCAGCCGAGTAAATGAAATCAAACACACACTGTTATTATGATAAAATAAATAAATAAATAAATAAATAAATCTTGGATAGTTTTGACAGAATCTGCAATTGCTTTTGTCTCAAAATGCTCAGCTTTTCTTTCACACTAGCAATGTATACAACAAGGTATGGAAATAATTACAGAGGTGAAAACAAAAAACACTCTGCTAACTCTGGACATTAGCAGTGAATGGAGTGAATTAGCTTAAACTGTTACTGTGTTACTTTTGGGAAGGATTTCTTCAAACAGTTGGAATTTGCATGGTGCAGTCAAGGGAGCACTGAAGGCTGAATCAATGCATCACTCCTAGGGCCTTGGGTATGGATATGAGAGGGCATGATGCGACTTCGACTTGCGGTGCCAATCCTCATGTGTCTAACCAGGGTCTTTGCACATCGCTTCCCCAAAGGAGATCACCGCCCCTCTTTCAAGGCCGTGTACAGATAACAGAGAGTGGCTGGGAATGACCTGCAGAAGTGTGTGCCAATCAGTGAATGAAACAAGGATTTTTTTTTTAATAATTACAATTAAGTGTTCTGACAAAATCCCTTTAAAGCGATAGTACATTTTTGAATAAACAATTATTTTCTTTCTTGCTGAGTTAAAGGGTTATTTCTGTATTTTTAAACATGGGCTTTATTTTCACATTTCTTTTGGTGTCGAAATGAGTAGGTACAAGAAGTTTTAGTATCCGTGCAGTAGATGTCTTCAGCCGGCAGCCGCAAACTGTCTGCAGTGGCTGCAACATATTCCTGTTGGGCAATTGCGCTCATCAAAATTATGTCCACAAGGGCATCTTTTTCCCACCAGCAGGCTCAGACTGTTATATCAGTTGGCTGACAACATCATGGAAAGGATCCCAATAAGTGACACCCAGTAACACCCCTTTCTTACTGAAATACTGAAATTATCCTTTAATTGATAAGACCAATACCACTTTTACATTTGTTGGGTAAATATGAAGCTAAAGTCGGCTGTTGTTAACATAAAGACGGGAATCAGCTGTAGGCTATCTGAAGATTACCCAAAGAAGGTTAAAGTCAAGGGCAACTGGACTTGGTTGAAGATACTTGAAGACATTTCGTCCCTCATCCAAGAGACTTCTTCAGTTCTGACTGACTAGTAGGGAAACTCATCTATTTAACCTCTGTGGGGTCATTTGCCAGGATCATCGACACCACTGGTTCTTTAGTGCTCCTGGCTGTAGTAACAACAGTCATTATGGTTGTTAGAACCACCTGAGGCCCATTCTGAATGACCATCGTTGGCATCTTCACCTGAGGCCAAGACATCACGTTTGTTAAGTTTCCTGGAAAGTGATGAAAGGACAGCACTGTAACAAAACTCACAGAACAGTAGCTTACCTCTAAAGCTCACTAATTAAGACAATATATCTCGTTTGTATAATCCATACAAAACACAAATAGCATAAATAACAAATTGTGATTTTACAGGGTTTATGCGAAGGAATCTGGAATCTTTCGTTAGGTTGCAATTCAACCACCACCATAAGTTACAGTTTCCCCTTTTCCGGTCTTTATGCTAAGCTAATTAGAGAGCTAATGGCTGTGGCTTCATATTTAGTGGGTGGATATGTTGTATCGATCTTCTCGTTTTAACTCTAACTTCAAGAAAAGCAAATAATTTCCGCATGTCAAACAGGCAGTTCTTAATAGAGCTTCAGAACAGAAGCAAAGTACAACAATGTAGTCCTAAATACAAGAATATACAGATAAATATAACATAGAGAGAAATGTGTCCATATACTCTCATACAAAGAAGGCCTATGAACCTCTGTTTGTGCCAAGCAGATCAGATTATAGGTTATAACCTACAGTAGGCTACTGGGCAGCAGCAGGCACTCCCCTGTAGTGCATGCAGACAGTACAATTAAACTGCTAATACATCAAATAGCCTACAGCTAAATCTTGTCATGATAGGCCTCTTGTGAGCTGCTGCTTATTAAGGTTGATTCTCTTTGAATTTGGCTCCCCCCGCAGTGAACATGCGCAGTGTGCAGCGTGCTGTTTTCAGTCAGTGGAGCAGCTGTCCAGGGTTTGGAATTCCAACATGGCAGAGGCTGTGGTCAGTCTTCCCCTCACTAACTTGGAATGGTTTCAAATCGCGAGCAGCCGCGCTTAACCTCAGAGAGCCATTCATCTGCACCGCTCACCGGATCGATGGTGCTATAAACACCCGACGCTGCCCTGCCACCTACACAGGTAAGCCTTATCCTGTCTATCAGTGATGTTGACAATTAAAAAAGAGAAACGGAGCAGCAGCCCCCATGTACGCGCAAACGCTCGCTGGGAGACCGCTGTCGCGCATCACAGAGCTGCAGCGCAGTCAGTGGCCAGTCATTCTGCGTTTACCGAAGCAAAAATTACTTGTCATCGATTTAGAAAAGACAAAATAAAGGCTGTGAAGTTCCGGAATTAGAACGACTTCGCAATTACTGTTTTACTCTCTCTCACTTTGAGGAGATGGTTACAAATAGGTATACGGCTTAAATAACTTTCCTGCAACAAGAAGTTTTTGCATGTCAGCCTGAATAAAACTTGCCGCGATAACCGCAGGCGGGGGTTTATAGATGGGTTGTCGTTGCGCTCTTAGTGGGACAACTGCTGGCAAGTAATCTATTTTAAAAGTAAAGGGAGGAGGGGGGCATCACGCTGGTTTAGCCTCTTCCTCTAATAGGAAGAGAATGTGTGTTTTATGTCATCTACAGTCTCTCACATGTTTCCCATCCTCTTGTTTCAACTCGCGCAAGAAGTGACAGGGTCCAGCCGTGTCTTTGTGGCTCTCGCGTCTCCGTCCAGGGCTCTCTTTCGTCTTATTTTATTTATTTATTTTTAAATTGTATTTCATTTTACTCTCGTGTTGCGTTCCGCTAGTTTGCCTTTTCCTTAATTACACGACCTTAATGAATACCTGAGGAGAGAACAAGGGACCGTGCGTTTTTTAAGTTGTGAAATCGGATAGGCTAGCTGAGGAAAAAGTGCCTGTAATGAGAAGCAACCTTTGGAATTCCTCCTCGTGAAAATTCCGACTCTGCTGTTTTTCCCCTCTCCTCTTGCTTTTAGGCTTGAAGACATGATCACTAGCACCAGTATTTATGGTATGTTCATTTTGTAATTATCATTAACATTATTGTTATTGTTTCATATTTGAAAAGAGGTTGTTATTGCATTGATGTATTGTTTTATTTGTGCATGTTCGGTTCATCTTCAAAAGTTTGCTTAATTTAGGTTATAATAATAATTGACTATAATCCAAGGATAAGGGCACATTACATGATTAATTTCATACAAGTGGCATTGTCAATTAGGTTCAAAGTATCTTGTGAAGTTGCTCCCATTTTAATTTATTTTGGGTGTTACTGACACTCTTTATGTACAGTTTAACTTTTTCTTTCATATTACATTGCTTATATATATTTGCATGTATTACTATTAACAGTATGATTATGTTGCCTAATAGACAAGGGATGTGAATTTATCCAGAAGGGTTGCAAATTTCCATCAAGAGATTACATTTCAAACTCACTCTTTTTTGTGTGTGGAGACATAGTCTGCTGACATTATTTAGCCATAATGAAATATTTGCTCTTAAAATAATTTATATAAGATATACTCATGACAACTTAAATTGATGTAGCTGTAGCTCAGGGTCTGTCTTAAATGGTTTAAAAAATTATCACCTCTGGTGAAATGAAGGTTGTTTATATATATATATATAAATATAGCCTAACATCTTGTGTTCAATAATAATAAATATGAAGGAGAACTGAAAAGTAGATAGCACAACAGCAGTACTTTTAATTCAACAATGCCACAATATGTTGACAATATTCTTATTGTATAGGCTATTTGTCAACAACCATATGCAATATAGAATGGCTTTCAGGAAAACTCACACTTGGCCTTGTTTGAAGTTTCAGTGAGTTGTCAATGTTTTTTTTATTTGGTTGTCACACTCTATAACAACTAACTAGTGAAGCTAAATCAGATTTGCTCACAAATGAGTTCAAAGGCAGCACCAGACATAGTTTTTATTCCTACCAGTGGAATTTATGGCAAGCCAGTAAATGGATCTGATCAGAGATGCAAAGCCAGGAGAAGTAACAAGTTGCTGTTTTTTTTTTTTGCAAACACATTGTCCTAAGTGAACCTTTCCCACCTCCATAGAACAATTTACTTAATTGTGTTCACACATTTCATTTGCATGTTTTGCTTTGAGAGGAAATTAACATCATCAGCAGTGAGCTGAAGTATGTTTTCATTCCTCTTCAAAAATAACAGCATTGCAGCATCCATCACTCAGTGGGGGAAAAAATGTACATTACTATCACGATCATTATGTTTGAGTGTTTGGTTGTAATGTGTTTTTGTAAAGTGGGTATTAAATTTGTTGGTCAGATTTTTATATGTTTCATATTTAGACCCCCAATAGATGTGTGGTGGGTATTTTTATTACAAAAGAACTTTGGTTTGAGCTTCTCAGATATGGATACTGCACTGGATGGCAAATAGTTTGGAGCAATTAGTTTTTTAAAAATCTTTTCACTGTAGTCTCAAACACCCAGTCCAATCTGTTTAAATGTACTATGTAATAAAAATCACAATGATGCATGCATTTCCATGCTGCCGTATGTTCACACCTAATTTTAGTGGAAATTATGGTTCAAATATGTGTTATAAGAGTATGTTAATCTTAAAATTAAATTTATATTTAAATTACTAAACATCTGCACAGCAAAAACAATCATCTTGCCTTTATCAAACCATTCTCTCAGATTATTTGTCTTAAATATCCTAATTATCATGAGGATATTTCTCAGAGTTCAAACCCTGGAAGGGTTCCATATCTGATCTCCTGCAGCGTGTTAGGTGATTGTTGCAGGTCCTTACTTAACCCCAGACACCTCCGGTGTGCATGGAAAGAAGCTGACAGCTCTGTTTATTTCTGATAGGATAGCACTTATGATAGCAATCTCAGCTGTTGCTTGACATGAATCTCTGAGCCAAATTTGACGACAGATGCTGACCCTCCTGTTTTCATCACCCTCTTTACTGAATGTCACACATGTTCACACTTTTAGGAGGGAGTATAAATATTAGCAAGACGGTGTATGAAGTTAATAATTGCATCCTCCCATTTTTGAGCGACACAAGGATGTAGAAATACACTCGTTATATTTAGTTCTGTTATACTGACAAAGAAATTGCTTGCAGATGGTAGTCAAAGCAAAGGTTTTCCTCTCCACAGCGCAGTCAGTAAACTTTCCTTGTTTAATGCAGTCAGTTAAAAAAATAAGGTTAAAAAAAATCACTTTTCCAAAAGCAATTTTGAATTTATTTATTTTTATTAGATTATTATATATATATTATATTATATACTCTTAGGACTATTATTACATACACTGTATACTGTACTACTATTCATTCCGATTCACTGTTAGGTTACTTCATCACAATTGTGGTCAAAAAAACAAAAAAAAAAAAAATCTTCAATATGCATCTTACATTAGTCCTTGACTTGATAGTGTCTGTGTGAAGCAATGTAGTTGCTCTAAATGTTCT
This sequence comes from Micropterus salmoides, assembly GCF_014851395.1. Classification (NCBI taxonomy): domain Eukaryota; kingdom Metazoa; phylum Chordata; class Actinopteri; order Centrarchiformes; family Centrarchidae; genus Micropterus; species Micropterus salmoides. Next base: position 13,831,597 of record NW_024040596.1, on the reverse strand, counting down.
TTCCGTAATCTGAACACTATTAGTGATGATTATTATTGACAGCAAAACTTAAGCCATTACTACAGGGAAGCGGTATATGACAGGACCGACATTTTATATTTGTGCACTAATGATGACAATTAAAGCCAGCCCCTGAATACCTTGAGCCGACTCTGTGTAAACACTCTCTGGGATGTCTGCAATGCTGTTGTAAATTGATGAAATATTCATCTTTACAGATGGATCTATTTGTCAGTAACTACAGGAAATCCCTTTCAGCCCTTTGACTATAGTGTATGAGATCAGTGCAGGATTGTCATCTTTAAGCTAATATGTTAAGTGGTGTCTTTCCTGCTTTTCATATAAAAAGCAAGGGAGTCCCCAATGGAGTAAGACGCTAGCAGAAGGGACAAAAAACTCCAATCTTTCTTTTAAGTATTCTATGTGTTCCTCCCTCCCTCCCCTCTCTTTTTCTCTTTCTCTGTTCGTCTCTCCCTCTCTTGTATACACATCTCTGTCGTTTCCCTCATGGCAGCCTGCTATGTTATCTTTGTGTGTTTCTCTCTACGCTGACAATTCTCACAGTGATCTAAGTTGGACTGCATTAGAAAGTGGAGGCAGCTGTCTGTTTCTTATACTGAGGGATGTGTTTGCTCTACTGCAAAGATGAAGGACCATGAATCCTTGACATCCTCCCTTTCTCTCCCCTCCTCCTCCTACCATCTCATTTAGACACAGCGACTGTCTGCTCAGACTTGGTTTTTTTCTCTCTGAGTGACAGCATATGGCATAGAGATTTTCGAAAATGCATGTGCCTACCATTGGCTGCTTGTACTTCTGCTGCTTCATGTGTCTCCTAGCTACAGGCCTGTCATATAATTTATTTTACATCTAACAAACTCAAACAAAATACTCACAGTTTAATTTAGTTTAACAGATCCTGGTGGAAAAAACAACACGGGTTGCATATTAGGAACCAAGTGGATATTTAGTCTTACTGTTTCACTGCAGCCTGTAACTCAAATTGCACCATAGATTTCTCTGGTTGTATTGTCGCATATGTTTTATCATTTAAATGTGTTTGAGGATTATGTGAATGCATGTCTTTGAATGTGATTTTGTGTGTGTGTGTGTGTGTGTGTGTGTGCGTGTGCGTGTGCGTGCATGTACTGTATGTGTGTGCATGTACTGTATGTGTGTGCATGTACTGTATGTGTGTGTGTGCATGCTGGTCTGCCTGTCTGTTTCTCTTTGTGCATTTTTGAGCCAGTTTGAGGGAGAACAAACACAATGGCGTGTTCTCTTTTCATTTCTCTTTTTTAAGAAACAAATCTTTCACACATTCATCCTATGATGTTATTATGATGCATACCATAATGCACAATGTGCTTATATAGCTTAGGGTTCACTTAATGACTGATAACGTTCTGAAGTCATGCTGTAGGGCTGGTTTATTTAGGCCATATATGCCAGGCATATCATTTACACAGAGTGTAGCATTTGTTGCTTTAAACTCCTCATTTCCAACACATTGAAACAGAGGCTTTGTTTCATCTCCTTCGCATGAGGTGTTTCTGCACTCATAAGGAGAAGAGGCAGCTCTGAGCCTGTTGGGTATTGGCTAGAATAGACAATCCCCAGGTGTACAAAACTAGGTTTAGCACTAAGGCTTTTAATCTGGACTTGTAGGAGATTCATGTGCATTCATAGATTTGCCTCTGTAATTATCATACCCCCAGTGGCAGCCAGAGAGACGTTTGCCTAAATCACTGATGTCCTCATTACACTGTTTACATTTTAATTAGACATGCTAAATTCTTTAAAAGATTGGAGATTTCCCTATCTTTAGTTCAGTAAATATAGACTATGCCTAGTGTTAGCGTGGCTGCAAGTTGAAGCCTTGCAGTAATGTGGCATCTCGCAAAAAAAAAAATTCCACTGCGCTTGTCTTGTTAATGTAGCCTTCTTTACATCCCCTTAAAATTATTTATAATGTAGCATTGTGGCTGAGAGCGTCATTCGTTGCTTGCTTTATGAGCAAGGGCTGAATGGAGTGGCAGTAGACAGCTTTAGGGCGAGAGTATAAACATGTTATTCATCCGTAAGAAATCATACAACAGTAAATCCTTATGACTGAATCTGCTTCCACATCTTTAAATAATGTCTTTGGACAGATTATCTATATTGTTACTCTCAGGCAGTGAATATCCAACCCTCAAGGACTATGAGTAACAAAATCTACAATTCCATGACTTTTGAAAATAGCTGGCACTTTGAGCCGTCATTGTGTGCCTGAGTACTGTTGCTTATCATTGAATAACCTTGGTGAAGAGAGGTGTTTTTTCCTGTCCTTTCAATGTGTTTTTTTATTGCGTGCTGTTGGGGAGTTTCGTATTGTGAGAGAGCAGCAAGCCTTTCACAAGAGGATAAGAGAAAACTCAATATTTTGCTGTATTGAAATTCCTCTTGTTTTTTCACAAAACAGTGTCTGACTAATCTGGAAATCGAGGCCGCCATTCTACAGCAGCTAGACTGAAAACCTATGCAACTAGAGTACCTTTAAGTCCTTTTTTCATCGCACCATATTTGTCGGAAGTGTTTGAAATTGACTTTTTTTATTCAAACTCTCAAATTTCTCTTGATGCTGACCTGTCTTACTCAGTATAAGACCTTAATTATGATAACACCAAGTAACTGTGATCCCACTGCTTTGATTCTACAAAAATGTAGCTTGTTCTAAATTTAATAAGAGATCAAATGTGTAACGGTAAGAACAAAATCAGAATTTGAATAAAACTGTCTCACAGAGTAACACTGTGTGTCAACCATTTTATTTTGTCATTGAATGATAATATAATGGTGTTATAATTCATATATTGAAATGCATGCTTGAATTAACTTTGAAATTCATATTCAAGAGCATGTAAGGATTTGCTTTGAATATAAAAGGTGATCTTTTGACGTTTTTTCATTGTCCCATTCATCACATAACTAATTGTCTCAAATTGATATTTGAGGAAATTAGCTAAAACGATGAGATCAGACGAGATAGATGTGAGCTATCAGTGGTTATTTCGCAAAAAGTTCTCAGCGATTCAGTCATGCCCCGTGGAGTCGGGTGGCTGACAGGTTGGCATTGTGCCAGGTACTGGCAGAGGGAGCCTTGAGTGCCAGAGATGGGAGAGGATGGGTTGAGGTCTGCCTGATGGTGTGGAGAGGAGGGGGATGAGGGGGAGCGGAGGGAAGGGATGAGGGGATGGAGGGGTGAGCATACGCTGCCATAGAGGTTTAAGGTGTCAGGCTGCGGCAAGGCAAAGGGTGTCTGCAGTGACTCCATGACGTGACCATAGCAGCATGCGCAGAAGTGAGGCAGGATGACTGGATATTTGGGGACAGCCAATGATGTTACTGTTGTTATAGTGCCCAGCTTATTAAGGTGTAAGGCACTGTGTTAGTTACATAAACCACAAATAAGCTGTTAGGAATTGATGTGAACCTGTGACTGATTAGCTGCTCTCAACAGTTGCTGAATGCAGAAATAATTAAAAATGAAATAAAAGGAAAATGTATGTCTTTGAATAGTGGTAGATAAATACATGCAGATGATTTAAATTCATAAATCTTTTGTTTCCTCCCTATAACTATAGTCTCACGGTGTTAAATGAATAGTCACTAGAAGTTTTGTTGTCTGGCGTGTGGCCTATTTGACAGTCCCTCTTAGAGTCCACATGGAATTAGATTAATTTAAATCAGAAAAATAAGAGTGCAAAAAAGATGAGTGCTCAAGAGTTCAGCATCATCACGGAGCTTTATGAGGGCTGACACTTCTTTTGTGTTCATTATCAGGAAATCACCTCAGGGAGTCATGTTGACTTTGCATGGTCTAAAATAGCTGTTACAGTGGACTGCCCCACGCTCACTCGCTCACTTCCACTTTTAAGTATCTGGGGAGGCAAGGTGGAAATACCAAATGAAGGTTTTGCTGAGAAAAGCTAAACATAGTTTAAACTCCCACTTTAGCGAAGGAAATCAAGTCATCTGTCTGGGATGTTGTGTTCACTACACAAACACTCATGTTCTGTTTAAAAAGATTCCTGTGTTTAATTACATCTGCAGAAATAATTTCATAATAATAGTCATTTTTAGCCAGTTGTTGACGCCAGACAGTTTGACCAACAAATAATTTCTTACATGCATTTATTTTAGGGTGAAATAAAAACTAAAGTTTGTTTCTATTGTTGTATTTTTCCTGATATAAAGGAAAATCTATTAACACTATGTCATTGTTGGCATCAATAGGCCTGCACAGGGTTTATGGCAGCATTTCTATACTGTACAGAACAATAGTGGATTCATTTACTCGGAGCGTGATGTTTCTGCAGTCCAAACCCTGACTGCATTGCCTCTCCCACATCTTTAAATGGATCCCATGAGTCTTCAGCTCTGTTGTTTCCATTATTCATTTCAAAACTTCCATGTAGCATGGAGAGGCTAGAGGGGTGAAAAATAATTTTGTGTCTGAAAAAATTGATGTAGAGTAAAGTCACTGCTTTATGCAAAGTGCGCCATGCCTTGGGAGCATGTGAGCTAGCATACATACTGTGGGAGGAGTGAGTGCTTGGGCAAGGGACGGACGTGTGTGTGTGTGTGTGTGTGTGTGTGTGTGTGTGTGTGTGTGTGTGTGTGTGTGTGTGTGTGTGTGGGTGTGTGTGTGTGTGATTGCCTGTGTGTGTCTGCATTCTCCTGTCAGTCTGTCAGCTAGGCCTAATGTGGCTCCCTAGAGGTACCTGGGGGAGACCCATCTAGCACCCAGTCAGACTCTGCTGGCGGCCAAGTGGTGACAACGGGTTCCCACAGAGAGAGGAAGTGTCATAGTATGTATGTAAACTACTGACAGATGACTGGAGACATGTGGCCTGTAGACACTGGGCCTGAAAGTAAAGCAGTTTTGCCTCTCCGACTTCCTTTCTGTCTTCCCACTTGAGACTTCAGAGAGTGAGCATCAGGCTTCACAACAGCACCGAATACATTGACAACAAGTCAAAGATGTGAATAAAAAGGATGCAAATCATTTGGCATGAAAAGACACATGCTATGCGCAAAGGTTTTGTTTGCCTTTGAAAGGCTGTAGCAAAGGAGTGAGGAGTGTTCAGGCTGAGCAGAAGCAGAAGCAGAGCTTCAGGCAGCTTTTCTAGGCCACAGGTCATGTGGGTCAGTGTTACACTCCCTGCAGCCTCACTTCAACCCTCGGTCTGGAAATAGAACATGCAACGTCACCCAGCCAGGAGGGAGGTAGATTCCAGACCTCAGTGGCCACAGGCTGCACATGTGGAATCTGCTCATGCAGTTGACCCCAAATGTTTGAAACTCAGAATGCTCCCAGTAGGATATTGTTATTTCATGCATACTCAAATGAGCAAGGCTGTAAGAATTGCCTTGTAGAAAGTGGACCAGAATACTTAGACTCACTGTCGGCTGTTCACAATTCATCAAGGGATCTCGCACTAGCCAGAGGCAGATTTATTTAACAGTATGCACATAACCTGTAAGAGAGGCAAAACATAACAAATAAACTGTGGAGTAGTTTGTTTTTAATTGCAGATTTCAGCCAGCAGGCCATTTGCCTACTTTCCTCTTTTAACCATTCATTGAAATGGACAGAAACCTGGCGCCATAGAAGATAGACATTCAACCAGTGTGCAGCAAAGAATCAAGCAAGCTTTTTTATTTTTTTAAAGATTTCATCCAAGCCTTGCAATCATAGTCCATAAAGCAACACTATTATTTGGCTTATTACTATTTTTAGCACAAAAAGCTGTTAAAAATCTTTTTTATTATACCTAGTAGTGTTTCCGGGACACAATGACTAATATCAAACTAACACACTAGTTTGCATGTAGGATATACAGTATTTGTCATAAGTGTTTGAATATTATTAAATGTGAATTGGATGTTAATACTGTAGTCCTTCTAGTAACTGTTTTTTGTAATGGTTCAAATTCACACTGTAGTGGCCATAAATCAAATCTAGGTTTTGGAAAATGGGTTTGCAGAAAGAACAGGCAGCGAAATATGTGTACAAAAACCTAACATGAATTCACAAAACATTTTTAATTATTATTTCCTAGCACACACTCACCCACACTGATGATAATAGGGTGCAATAAAAAGTCGCAGATCATAGCTAAATGCAAACTTAAATTGAAAGACACGATATAACTTAATGTGTAAAGTTGTTTAATTCTACTGAAGGAAACTGATTTTTTTATTCTTTATTTCAAAACTTTATACACTTTAAACCCTTAATACACAATATAATTCTAGAACAGAGACTGAGATGAACAGCAGTAAATATTCTGATGGTACAGTTGTGTTTCTTGCATTGCATATTTAATCAGTATTTCATAATTAGAGTTTCAGTTCAGTATGATTTTAGCATTGTGTGTAATTAGAGACATATGAGCTTTTTATGTGTTGTGTAGTGAGCACCTGGCCATTTTCTTAATAGTGACCATTTGAGAGAAAGCTGCATGTCCAAGTGACACCTCCTGGTCTTGCTTTCAATCCAGTGGAGTAAAATCTATCAGCACTGATGAGTTCGTGCTCCATCAAATATATCTGTGCCAAACTGTTTATTGTAAGCTCCAGTAGTGCTATTGTGCTATTCTCTAGTCCATGTGGTGCAAAGAGCCAATTCACATTTGAGCAATGGGTGACCCTAGGTTGTGTATATTGATGAGTGGGATTTGTTTCTTAATAGAATTGTGTCTAATTAATTAGCTTTTAATTGGTTGAACTCTGAACATGCAAATGCAGCACAATGTAGAACAATCATTACTTTAAACTGAATAAAGAAGTGCATATTGAGGTCGACTAATGAAATGTGGGAAATGTGTTTGCTGTTTCTTTTTATTCTAATGTCCGTTTTGTGGTGTAAAAAATTCACTTCTTCCAAACTTACCTGAGGAATGTATTTATAACACCAGGAAGGTGTTAGTTAAACAAACAGAATGTTGACATATTTAAAAAGCCTACCTATCAATTTCTATTAATTATCTCATTTATTTTTCACAATTGCTTTGTGCCACAGATGAACCATTTTTTCCCCTTCATTTCATAATCTATTAAGGAATACTCTGGAATCATTTTTATTGCACAGCCGTTCTTGCTTTGTTGCCTCATTTATATCAAATCACATAAATACTTTGAAGGCTGCCTCTCTCTCATCCAACTGCCTCACGATGGTTTACAGTTGTTTTCACTAGACACTGAAAACTCTCATTGAGAACCTCTGCCATTTATACAATTTACACTACAGAAACAATTAGTGTTCCCCTGCTACAACATGCGTACTGATATATTGTGTAATAGTATAAGCCATTCATATAAAAGATTAATATGTAATAATAATAATATATTGTAATGTTTCATTTGCTAATGATAGGTCTATATTTCCAGTGTAGAATATTTTCTGTTGGCCTAATAGCGACCACAAACAGCTTCTGCCTCTGACTGGTTAATTCATTATTTTTAATTGGTCAATTTAGATGAAGTTACAGAGCTAGAGTCAGGTGTAATAAAAATGTCATTATGAAATGTGATCATAGAGCCACCCCATCCCAGAATATAAAGCCTGGAAGTTTGAGTATGAGTTTAAATATTTGTTTTATTAGTATAAATATTTTAAAATAAAGTCACTCCCAGTTTCCCCTGCCTGTATTGTTTCATATTGAAACATATCAAAACACAGAAGAAAAATGTTATCTCCAAAATATTTCATGGGACCTTTATGTGAAAACATTCTGTGCTGCAGCTTCTGACACAACTTGTAGTAATCACTGTCACAATTATCACAATGATGACACTGCACACGGTACTCATAGAAAGGGAACACAGCAGGTCTACTCAGTATCTCTGCAAATCAGTTAACAGGTGATTTGCTCTCTGCACATAAACTCATCTCACTGAATAAGCTTTGAGTTTATTATAGTTGTGTCTTTTTCTATTTATGAAATACTTAAATTATTGGTGAATGCTGGCAGGAGCATACTTCAGACGTTTCTCATAACTAGTGCCTCCCTCAGCAAACAAGTTCCCATTCATATGCTTGGCTTTTATTTGAACATCACATCACTACGATTAAGTCTTGGAAGAAGCAGGTACAGAATATACAAATGTGATATTCTCATTTGATCACTTTAAAACTACTTGAATTTATATACACTTTTTGATTGCAATATTTTTTGTCACATATAAAAAAATAAGTCATTTTAAATTTCTTGTAAAACTTACAAACTAACTTTTAAAAGCAGATGCTGTAATTTAGCTCCATGTTACTGCACTGACCATGCCACCTTAGCTCTTAGAAGCCATTGTTTGCCAGTGGGCGAACCAATCTCCTAGACAGCTCTTTCCTTGTAAAAGTTCCCCTTTATGGCTTCGCTACTGCACTTCAATAACTTTATAACAGTATAGCTGAGAGATTTCTATTTCATATTGACCTAAGATTGCTTCAGTGTCTCATTTCACCTTTTGTCTGGCCTGTGTTGGAGAAGTGACCTTCTTTGAGACTTGCAGTCGATACCACAGAATGCTTCAGAATGCTTCAGTGAAAAGCTGGCAGTGGTTACGGTCAAACATCCCATTTCTGTTCAACTGGGTATTTTCAATTAGAGTTCAATTTAAACTTTTAATCAGTTTAATGTGTAGGAAGCAAGAAACAGAACAAGAGATGGCCCTGACTTTCTTTGAGTACACAAAACAAACATTTGCATTAATTTAACTGCGTGGAATTATTTTAGGATAATTCTAACAAATAAGCCTTTCCTTTAGTTTTCTGCAGTTGGTCACACAGGAAATATGAGTGTTGTGTTCTGCGTGATGTTTTTGTCATGGAGAATAGCACATTTTTCATTGTATATATTGGTTTTTACCATCACATCAAAGCACAGATGTGTTGCTATATTTTTATTGCATAGAAATGCTTTAATATTTGGTGTTAAGCAAGTGACAATTCTGCGTTAGTTATAGACTTTAAATGTTTGTGAAAGGTTGATTTAATGTCGCTGGCTATGTTGCTAGCTGTTTGTCAAAAAAAAGTATCCAATTCTTCATTCTGATTTGTGTCTCAGGATCACACAGTGAAGAATGAGATTTTTTACTATGTGATTCCTGTCTTTACCAGGCTAACATGGCTGTAAAGTCTAATGGTTGGAAGTGCGGAGTAATCACAGTTGTGAATCGGACCAGTGAACAAGATAATCTGTTAATTTCCAATGGGGCTTGGCCTGTTGGTTTGTAAATCAGATGACTGGCTCCTGGTGCCATTACACCGCTGCTTTAAAGTATAAGTCAAGATGTGCTAAATGTGACCAAAAATCCAGAACATCCTACCATAATGTCCTTTGTGCTGTTTGCATTTTTTCTCCACCAGCTTGTGCCTCTTTGATTGGAGTCTTCCTTGGGGTAACAGGACTTTGGGGAATGAAGATGTTAGTGAGTAGCTTTTGGTCAATGAGCCTTCATGTAGCAAGGTCACAATCTGCCTCTCTTCTCTTTTGAAGTGTGTAAGTGATCCCTTGAGAGGCAGAGTAGCCAAGTTCATAGACGCTCGCAAAACCACTGCCTCTACTATACAAGTTTCACAAAGTGCTTGAATTCAACTGCTGTGTTCTTTTAGCTAACAAGCCATTTGAGTATTCATCAGTATTATGCACTACAGAGCAATATGAAGCCTGTCTCCTATAATTGTCTTAGTTTTATTCAGTGTACAAGTTCTACTTGTGTTTGGAGAGCTGTTAGTTTAGCATGTGTGTGGATTTAGCTATACTTAGGGTAGTAATGGAAGATGTAGCCTCAGGGGGCTCTTGGCCTGAAGAGTCATGGTTTAATTAGCATCACTGAGACAGAGAAATGACAGCTCAGAGAATCTCTCAAACTCACAATTTGCTGTATTACAGGGAAAAATGAGAAATACATGCTCCCCTCAAGCCAATAGAGTTTATCATTAGCTCAGCCCAAAAACCTGATAGAACTTGAAAATATCAAGGGTATGTAACAGTCTATACATTATCAAACTAAGGTTTTCTCCAGCTGTGCACATTCACTGAGAAGTTTTCCATACATGCTGTCTATCTATGGCATCTTATGCACACATTTGCTCACTCTACCATATTGCTGTTGTTAACAACAAACAACAAACTACCTTGAATTTGTTTAGAAGTAACAAATCAGTAAGTGACTATTATGATTCACAAGTTGGGTTACTACACTGTGTACCAAAAGGATGTAGAATCTAGGAAAAAATAGCAAATACCACATGTAACAAGGAAACATAAATTAACCTGCACTCTTCTGTGTCTTCATCATTGAATATATATAGAAGAAAGAGAAAGACATTATCTGTTTTTTATCAACACTTTGAATACCAAAACATTTACACAGTCATATGTTCTATGCTACCTCTTTTAAAGCCAGACTTGTTTAACAGTCATTTGAAATCCAAAGTGGGCATTTGTACAGTTCAATTATGAAATGATTTCTGAGTGGGAACATTTACATCTTCCCATTACATTTCAGATGAATTATTCAAATCATCAACAGCCTTGTGCCAGAAAACATTTTTATTCTGTTACAAGCTCTTACAGCTGCTGTTAAAATAATATGCTGCTCAGTAGATTCATTCATTTTAGGAATTTTTAGACTGACTGTAAGAGGTGCAGGCTTTTTTGTTCTTTTTTTCACAACCACCATCTTGTGTATAACACAACCACAAGACAGGTTTAAACGAATCTCCAAGAGTACATTTATTGTAGCTGCAGATGAAACTGGTATTCTATACTAAGGATTTATACTTTTAAAACCATATAGCAGTCGTCTTTCTGGCAGCATGGCATACAGTTTGGTTGTAGCTATATAGACAGGGATGGTGAGCTAATGAACTAGTGATTTTGACCTTTTAAGTCAGTTTATCCGCCAAAATGACTTTAGTTGTAGAGCTGCCAAACTCTAAGCACCCATTGTCGGGCTGTACCTGTAGTAGTAAAAACAACTTCTAATATACTCTGGAAATAACAATGTCTTTTTAAAATGACTTCAAGCCACTTGTTTACAGATTGCCTTTAAGAATAGGCTTTGCTACTTTCTATATATACACAAGCTGACAAGCACAGATAAACAGGGACCACAGTGACTGTTATATTTATCAGCTGATCAATCAATCAGTCAATTAAACTTGATTTATATAGCACAAGTCATACATACGCCGTGGGTCTTAGATATTCCGGATGAAGGCTTCAAAAATTAAATCTATGTCTATGATGACACCTAGGTTTTTTGCCTGGTGCCGGGGACTGAGTGCCAGTGACTTTAATTTAGAGTTCAGTTTCTCTCTCTGTGCCTCTGCTCCAATGACGAGTTCCTCTGTTTTATCCTGGTTGTGCTGAAGGAGGTTCTGACCATCCAAGCATTAATCTCTTAAACACACTTTTATAGGGCATCGATAGAGCTTGTGCCATTATTAAATGCAACAATATGGAGTTGAGTGTCATCAGCGTAACTGTGATGCCATGTCTCATGATGACACTGCCAAGGGGCAGCATGTGGGGGACTGGACCTAGGATCAAGCCTTGTGGTATACCATACTTGTCATACGTTATTTTCTTAGAGGAGTTTTCGTCGAGGGCAACAAAAATTCTCTACCTGTAAGGTAAGAAAAAAACACTTAAGCGCAGTGCCAGTGAGATCCACATATTTGTGTAGTCTGTCTATGAGAATGTTGTGGTCGATTGGGTCAAGGAAAACAAGGACGGAGAGATTTTTTGTGTTGATTCTAAGGTCGTTCACAACATTTACTAAGGCCATTTCCGTGCTGTGATGGGCCCAAAATGATGACAGGAATGTTTCAAAAATGCAGTTTGAAGTAAGAAAATAAATTAGCTGCTTAAAAGCAAATTTTGCCTAAAAACGGAAGATTAGAAATTGGTTGTAAATAGCTGAGTTAAGAGTTTTTCCCATAGGATGGGTTTTACCATAGAAGTCTTGAGTGTGGTTTGAAAAACACCTGTCTGAAAAGAATAGTTTTTTATAATAGTCTCATCTGATAAACTGTTAAAAAGGTGGTGAGAGGGGATCAAGAGATCAAGTGGAGGGTTTAAGCTGTGAAACTACCTTCATGAACATTTCAGCATCAGCCAAGGCAGAAGACTGTAGGGTTACCACACATAGTGAAATAAGGGATTCCAAGTTATCGCTCTTCAGACGAGCCATGCCAGACCTGATGGTGGTTATTTTATCCATGAAATATGCCACAAATTCTTCATATCTGGATGTGGAGAAAATATCACTGGAGTCTAAGGAGGCAGGGTTAATCAGACAGTTGATTGTTGAGAATAGGATTTTTGGATTGTTTTGATTATTACTGATCAGTTTGGAGAAATCCGTGTCTAGCATTTCTGATTGCCTTATTGTACACAGCAAAATGCTTCTGGAAAATGTAGTGATGGACATGTAATTTAGAGTACACAGTTGTAGAGTAATACAGTTTCTCTTTAATTTAGTAATTTCATTTTCACCCTGTTTGTGGTTGGCCTTTCTTTGTTTGACAGGGGCAACAGTGTCAATAGTTGACCTGAGTTTGGTAATTAGGTGATTTGCCATGTCTTCACATGAGAAAGTTGGAATAGCTGCTGGTATACTTTCTAAACAGGTCTTGAAATTTGCATCATCCTCAGGGGTAAGATACTGTTTTTTAACAGGGCGTTCTGAATTTTTCAGTACTGTGCAAGCTGTTCCCAGCAGAGGTGCCTCCATTTTGGACTTTTGGACTGTTTTAAGGAACACAATTGGCAGGGTTTACAGGTGGGAAGCCAGTTAGGGATCAGGTCGTGAGCACTAGCAACTTCCTCTGTTTGGACTTGGACTGCACAGAGGGGTGGGATATGGCAGATAGCATGAATCTACCACACATTACAGTGACTATCCTCTCTGGCAAGTGAAAAGAAGCAGCTGATTTTGTGACCATGTGTCACGGAGGTAACACATGTCTGTCTGCTGCCCTGTCCAGGTGTGTAATTAGCAATGACAAAGACAAAAATCACCATCAAGAAAAGATATCAACTATGGCATTCATTGTATCATCATATTAGGGATTAACACTTATAAATGCAGCACCTGTTGATCACAAATGAGATGTCTGCACACATTTACCATTGTTTGTAAACTTTGTCAGAATATAGTGTACTGACCACATTAATTTATGCATGCATCGACACTTAGGATTTGTCTTCACCAACTGAATTAGTCAGTGAGTTTGCTCCAACATTTCCATTGATTTTTCAGAAGCATGTGTTGAATTGTTCCAATTCATTCATGGGATTCTTTGCATCAACTTGTCAAGATGTGTAACTCTGTTAGAAGTGAAACTGTGTCTAAAAAAGAAAGATACAAACAAAACGATTAAAACACTACAGTTTATTTTTCTTTAATTTGTCCCACAAATATTCATTAATAATATAAACACAGTCATATCTGTTGCTGAAAGAAAGTTAACTGATTAGGTTGTTAATTATAAAAATAGTCAATTATAACAGAAAATTATCCAAATAATTTCCAATCTTGACAATTGGTCGTTGTATCACATAAAATATAAAACATTTACCGGCTGTGAAGAATCGCTTTATATTTAATTTACTGAGCTGCTATGTGAACAAATACACAATGTCATTAATTTTGACATAAAGATATCTGATTATTTATAAACTAAGTGGTAATAAATTACATGTGTTTTGCAAGATAATGAAGTGACTTAATTAATTTTAGTCATATTTCAAGTAAAATATTGATCTAATCTGACTTGTTGTTAATCAATATAATCATTAACTGATATTTTACATTTTGTTTGAGGTGTGGCTTTTTTCTGTATAGAAGGTAGTCTTAAATACAGCATGTGATCAGGCTAATGTCAGTGACAGACTCTCATCTAAAACTTCTAAAAAGTGTAACTCACTTTGCCTCTTGTACGATCGTGAGCGTCATTATGATTACAAAGAGAGGTCCTGTCACAGGAAGATGTCTGCCTGACTGGCTGGTTAACTACATTCAACATACTGTAAGTGCATGCTTGTAGTCATTTTCCCCTTTTATGTTTGGATTAGTATTGAATCCACTGGGATCGGTGGACTTTGATAGTGTGGAGACGTCTAGTAATTTGCTGCCATGGGTGGTCAGACTGTGAAATGTATGGGCAGTAGCCTTGGAAAAGACAGTGACGGAGGAAGGCATATCTTTCCTAAATGAGGGGTTAAATGGCACCCTGCCGTCTAAAGATTGGAATTACTGCCACATTGAGCTCTAAATTGAGTTTAAATAGTCTTAACTTGATATGTGAGATGAATGGGACTCTGTAGGCATATCGATTACAGTTTCACATTGTATTAGAATGTTTTGCCCCACCCCTACTTAGAATATCTATTTAAATATGAATATGAGCTTGTTTTTATTTATAAACGTAATTACTGTCTGTCTGCAATATTTGCACGCTTGTCAAGTAGAGTGCTCTGTGTGTGCAGAATAAAAGCAAAAGCTCTCCTAATTATGTTTACGTCCGGCGATGAAAATCCCAGGGTTTTAATGATCAGTAATTATAAATACTTTTCAGCATGTCTGCTGCCTCGGCTGGGACTATTGTGTGGTGTGAAGTGCAGAGTTTGTGCAGCTTAATTATGACATTGTACATGACTAAATGTACCAGTCTGCTTTGGCTCTGCAAAGCACTTCCAGTGCATAATCATGCTCAAGTCTGACTTTAAAGAGCTCATTACAGTTAGTTTTCTAAAGAGTGGCTTATTAAACACAGTTACCTAATAAGCATCTTTGGTGGTGCAAATTGGTAAAAATGGTAATGAGTCTGATTAGGCCACGTTTCAATTACGACAGCTTTCACTTCCCTCCCCCTCTCCCTCAACCCTCCCACCTTCCGCTCCCCAAAACCAAAAAAGAGGAAGGAAAGTCCAGCTCTTTATGCTTGGGAATCCTCCTGGAAGGCATTTTGCTCTCTCTCTCTCTCTCTCTCTCTCTCTCTCTCTCTCTCTCTCTCTCTCCTACACATACACTCACGCACACAGAAAAAGGAAAAGAAAACCGCTCTGCCACCTCTGTGCTTCCTTTCAGCAGCACAGTAATGAATAGAGAATTGTGCAAGCGGCGGTCCAATTTACGCACTGGGAAATTGGATGGACAGAGTGGAGGCCCATTCTTGTTTGCTTAAAAACGGCCTAGGCTTCCAGATTAATAGTTCCCGAAAAAGGTCAGCATCTCTGTTTCATCGATGATGATCACTGAACCAGAAATTAAACACTATAGCGTAGCATCACATGTCAAATGCATTTCTGCTCCACTTGGTCTTGTTTTTTTCAATAAGTGTGAGATTGTCAAAAAAACATGATATATAACTTAAATTGTCAGGACATACCTTTTAATCACAGTGATGATTCTACAGAATTTTGTGCTGTTATCGCAAATATGTTTTCTCAAATTTAGCAGGGTGATCAATTAAATGTAAGTCGGCCTAGAAGATAGACACAGATAACTCCAAAAATTGGATATATGTCGGGGTAAAAAGATCATCTTCCTATATTACCATCATCTCAAATTTACCACGAGGGATTATTCAGATCTGTAGATTGACAAACACAATAGTCTAACAAAGGATCTATTTGTTGGTGGCTGATCATTGGAATTTGAGCTTGAGCCCCGAGGCTATCTGAAAACATTCCACTAATGGAGCGCTCCGTAATTATACCATTTCAAAGAAAGACAAAGGAACCTGTGGATGTTGTAATTGCATTTCCAGGCTGGTGGAATAAAGGACAACGTTTTACCGTAATACCAAAGTACCAGGTCATTATGGTAATGCACCGTATGTGGATGTCAGTGCATTTGTGTGTATTTATGTGTTAGTGTTTGTATGCATATTTGTGTGTGGATGCATTTACTATCCTTTCCATAATCTTTGTCTAAACCTAACAACTTAATGTTGGATTCTGGTTCAAATAATATGCTTTATAAATATCTTATCAAGAGAAAACTAGTTGACCAACTGAATGACATCACAAATTATGGTGACAATTTCATTACTTTATTCCTATTGTAAATATTACTAAAACCTGTGTTTATTTAACATCGTACATAAATCATTGTATTTCTCTGTGTAGGTTGTGAGTTTTTGCCTATAGAAAAAAATGCCTTGCTCCACAAATCCAAATCTCAGGTTTGAGTTATTTTCTATATAGAAGTGGAAGTCTTTTTCTGTCTGTTTTTAGCTGTGTCTGTGTGCTGTATTTATATAATCATCTTGGATGGTTTCCATTTTATAAAATACCTGATGCTCAGAGATCTCAAGTAGACTTTGCAAGTAGCACTTCTTTGATTGTCCAAAGTGGCACATTGTTCAGAGAGGATTAACATTAATAGAAGAATCTCACTCAATAAACTGTGTGCAATTTTGTTATTGACAAAATGTGCCTTGAGTGTTAATGAACTCCACTGAATGATTTTACAAAAAACCATTATCCTGATACTTGCACTGGAGTGTCAGTCAATGCTGTGAATGGCTGAGACTTTTGGTAGACAGCACAGCGCCAGTTGCTATTGCCCAAATACTGTTTGTTTTGTTTTGAAGGCAACATTTTTCTCAGCAAGAATGTGGAAAAAATTGTATTATACAAAGGTATTTTAATGTAGTAATGGCAAAAGGGGTAACACAGTGCATGTATAACAGGCTGCATTGAAAAATAACTTTCCACTTAAAAAGTTTTATTTTTGCATTGCACCTACCTACACACCTAAGAAAACAGCTGACCTAAGAAATGGTCGGTGAGACTTACCTTTGGTATTTTCAAGGGTGTCATTCATACATTTTCAATTCATACAAATTTCTAGTCAGTAAGATTTAGATTTACATGAAAGACATTTTGTATTTTTCTAATTTTACTTTCTTTGTCACTGTCCCCTGTTATAATAGAACTTGTTTTCATATTCTATTTTCTGTAGGTTGATGGACCTTTCTGTTCCAGCACAGTATGGCTACCATGTTTGTCTGTCCAGGCTTTTTTTTGCCTCAAGCTATTTTTCTTAATCATTGGCTTGGATGGTTGACAACTATGTGAGCCATAGCATGAATCTCTTTGACTAAAACCTTGTAAATTAACACAATTAGTGCAGCATCATCCTGCTAATTAGCTCCTGGTGTTTAGTGTGGCGGGTGGGTAAATAGCTGGGAGGGAGTCAGTAGGGAATCTACAGACAAACGCCTTGTTTGTAATCTGCCTCTGGGCAGTGGCTGTATGTTGCTCGAATCCTGTGATATAGGCTTAACCTACTGAAGTATAAAGTATAGCAGTACAGTGTCTGCTCAGCAAGGGTGTGGACTGTTGTATAACAGGCAGGCAACGTTGGGTTAAATGCATCTCCTCTCATATCTTCTTGTGGCTTTTGGTCAGATTAGTGTTGATGTAAAATGAGGCTCTTCACTCTATCTCTGATTGTTTTGTGCTGTAACCTCTCTAATAGTCTACATTTTGGCATGTATAGTACACCCTCTGAGCAGAGTAAAAGATGACAGCATGTCTAAAAACTTTTATTTGCAGATTAAGAATTTAACTTGATTACTTATGTCATTCAAACCCTTAAGGCCATACAGAGAGGCTGAGAGAGGCTGCAGAGAAAAAGACAAGTGAAGCATGTTTTTCTCCCTCCCTCCCTCACTCTGTGGACTAGGAAGCAGTAGGCAGACTGGATGTGGATGTAATTCATGCTGGGCTGAGGGGTTTGTGTGATGAAAGCAACAGAGCGCTGCCAAGGAAGATTGCTTTGCTGCTCTCCTCCAAGCAGATTTGAAACTGTCTCAGAATGCCTCAGATGAGAGTTGGATTATAGACTGACCTGCAATGTCTGTGTCATTCTGCTCAGCATTGGGTGGATTATACCACGCTAACCAGGTGTTAGGTCCCATATCCTCATACTGACCATGATGTGTGTTCAGTTAGCATCCGTTTGTCATACAGGAGACAAGTTTTTTTTCCATAGCCTCTACTACTATTTTATTATTATACAGCATTTAGAAATATTAGAATATTATTTTAAAATGATTAATAACCACGATGTAATGCTTACTTTGACATATTTCTTCCCTATGCGGAATATCTAGGTCTAAAGATGCAGTGGACCCCAGAGCACACACAATGGGCAGAGCAACACTTTGACATCTCATCCACTACCCGCTCACCAGCACACAAAGTAGAGGCCTACCGAGGGCACTTACAGCGAACGTACCAGTATGCGTGGGCAAACGATGACATCTCTGCACTGACTGCCTCCAATCTGCTTAAGAAATATGCAGAGAAGTACTCTGGGATCCTAGAGGGCCCAAATGAAAGAGCACTGCTGTGTTCCTACTCTGATAGCACCACTGGACTCATGAATGGACGAAAGTCAGAGAATGAGTCCTGGCAGGAGGGGATTTACCCAATGAACTGTGCTCCAGATGTTATATCTGTAAGCAAAGCTGGAATGACAGCTGCCCTACCCCCTACAGATGTGTCGGCCAGCATAGGCAGCTCCCCAGGGGTGGCCAGCAGCTTGTCTGAGCCTAGCTATTCAAGCAGCAACTGCGGGAGCCACACAGCCACCACGCTCCACTCGGGTCTCCCCTCTCAGGAATATACTGCCAGCTACAACGGCTCCTACCTGCATTCTAGCTACAGCGGCCAGAGTACCCCAGCCCTCCCCTCCCCCCACCCTTCTCCTTTGCACAGTGCTGGGCTATTACAACCACCACCCCCACCTCCTCCCCCTACCTTAGTGCCAAGCTACAACTCTGGGTCTCCAAACCTTCCCAACTACAATTATCCTCCAACAGGGTATCCTTCTCAGACTGCTGTTGGTCCTGGTTATAGCCCTGGGGGAGCACCCCCTCCTTCTGCTTATCTGCCATCCGGTATTGCAGCTCCAACACCGATCCCTCCTACCACACTGCCTGGCTACACCTACCAGTCCCATAATCATACACCAATTACACCAACACCTTTGAATGGCAGCACATCCAACTCATTAAAACGAAAAGCTTTCTACATGAGTGGACATGGAGATATGGACTCTAGCTATGGTAATTTCAACTACAGCCAACAGCGCTCTTCACAGAGCCCAATGTACAGATTAACAGACAGCAGTGTCTCAGACTCAAACAGAGGCAATGGCTTTGACAGAAATGCTGAGGCATCGTCTTTAGCATTTAAGCCAACCAAACAGCCAATGTCTTCTGATCAGCAAAGAAAATTCATTATACACTCTGGCAGAGCACTAACTCCTCCATCCTATGGATCAACCAAAAGCTCTGTGGGTGATCTCAGAAATGGTGAGCCCTACAACAAGTTTGGATCCCCCATCATGAGCGAGCAAACTGAAGAGCACAGACAGCACCTCTCTCACTCCCTAACAGGGCCTGACATTGGTACGGCTACCTCGTCCATCCATGCTGCAGAGGAACAACTGAAGAACAGTGACTCCAACCTGGTGGAGATGGTGACCACAGAAATCCTTCAGCAGGGTCCTCCAGTAGACTGGAGCGACATTGCAGGTTTGGATATGGCTAAAGCAGCCATCAAAGAGGAGATACTTTGGCCCATTTTAAGACCAGATATGTTTAGTGGACTTGCTACATTACCTCGAAGCCTCCTTTTATTTGGACCTCAGGGAACTGGTAGAACGCTGCTGGCCCACTGCATGGCCAACCAACTGGGGGCTGCCTTCTTGCGACTCAGCAGCTCAGCTCTGGTGACCAAGTGGCTAGGGGAAGGGGACAAAATCATCCAGGCTTCTTTCCTGATGGCCCGGTGTCGCCAGCCAGCAGTGGTGTTCATCAGAGAGGTGGACCTGCTGCTGTCAGCCCAGCTCAGTGAGGATAGCCCAGTGAATCGCCTCAGGGCTGAGCTCCTCATGCAGCTTGACAGTATTCTGACCTCTGCTGAGGACCATGTCCTTGTGATCTGCTCCACCAATAAGCCTGAAGAGATCCCAGAGTCCCTACGGAGGTACTTTACCAAGCGACTGCTCATCCCCTTGCCTGATGGAACAGCGCGACACCAGATAATCAGCCAACTGCTCTCACAGCACAACTACTGTCTTAGTGACAAAGAGATGTCACTATTGGTTCAGAGGACAGAGGGCTTTTCAGGACTGGAGGTGACCCAGCTGTGTCAAGAGGCGGTGGTAGGTCCTCTCCATGGCATTCCTGGTACTGATCTGTCAACCATCCATCCCACTCAGATGAGACCGGTTTCCTACCAAGACTTTGACAATGTGTTTTGCAAATTTCAGCCCAGCATATCACAAAAAGAACTTGACATGTACACTGAATGGAATAAAATGTTTGGTTGTACTCAATAAAAAGAGACCCATCAAACACAATTTCTTTAACAACCCAGTAGTTGAATACAAGTAAGTGTTTGGCCTTCAGTGAAGAAAAATAACAAACAGCGGCGACATGGACATATTATTTACAGCAAAGGGATTGTCCTTGAAGGCTTTAGATAGAAGATGACATACTGGACATCACACATTGGTAAAAATAAATTAAATGCTTTATATGGCTGATGCTATGTGCTCACTAAAACTTGGAGAAGACGCCCCAGTTTTTGTACATACATATATAAATATATATACATACTATTCTGCTGATCTTGAGATTTAGTTGCTATCAAGTGCCTAAGGTGGTGCTGTTTAAGTTTTTTTTTTTTTCTTTTTGCCTCACAATCTTCATTGGTGATGTGCTAATATAAAAAAGCTTTAAAAGGAGACAAAAAACGTGCTTTCTCTTTTCCATTAGAACAGTGTTTTTTACAGCTGTGTCTGTTTCGTGTTCTCTGTGAAGTTAATTTGAGCTAAATTAAATTTATTGACATAATTACAGTTGGGCTTCATTACCTTACACAGGTTTTATTTGTGTGTACATTCTTTAATTACAAAAAAAAATTCTGGAACAATGCGATTTGTTTTCTAGCCAATTTAGGGTGAATTTGGTTGCCTCTCCACTATAGATGAAATTACGAAAACAAATATTATTTTACAATGTGACATTAATCTAAACAATAAATTACTATGTAATTGCTGTTAAAATATTGTTACAGTAGTCATTCACAGTGTTTCACATAAATGTAAAATTCTACCATTATTTCTTTTGATGTTCTCTATTTGAAAACTCAGGAAAGTGAAAATGATATGTATAGTACCTCATAATCTTGTGATGAAGCACTACACACTACTAGAGCATTTGGCTTGCATTTGAAATTCCATCATCAAACCATGTAAGGCTATATAATACCTCAAAAAGCTCAAAATGAAATGAGAAGGTTCCTACAATGAATGTATGAGAGTAATTCTGGTTTATTTACAAGACAGAAAAGTAATTTGTTCGGGGTTCTTTACATCCTATACTTTAGCTTGTGGTGATGCAGAGCTGAGAGAAATTCGAAAGGTGCAGACAAACATCTTGGGGTTGAGGAAGACAGCTGCCCCGAGCTATTTCATTCCATCTTGCTGCTGTTTTATCATTAATGAAACCTAAGGATTATGTATAGCCTAAGTTCCTTTCTACCTCAGTTTGTTAGTTATCTCTGAAAGACAAATTTATGAAGACAGCAAAATGTCAGCACCTATTCTGCTTGTTCGAGGAGGAAACCTTCTGAGAGAACACCAAACAGTATTTTGTTGTGTGCAAAATCTATTAGCTTTACATTTTGATAACTCCCAAGAACCCTGTGTCTCAC
Organism: Micropterus salmoides; assembly: GCF_014851395.1. NCBI lineage: Eukaryota > Metazoa > Chordata > Actinopteri > Centrarchiformes > Centrarchidae > Micropterus > Micropterus salmoides. The sequence continues at coordinate 13,809,797 of NW_024040596.1, read as the reverse complement.
CACATAATGCCCTTCAAGGGGAATACCACTGAATATCAGGTTTGCCTTAGGACAATTTGGTCTGTATTAGCTAACATTCACCAGTGCATCTAGTTGTCAATGTTTGTTTGGCACCTGAATCTGGGATGTCAATCGATAATCTAAATGTGACAGCATTTGCAGTGACGTTTGGTATGCATTTTCTGGCTTAAAAACAATTCTATTATCTTAATATAGTTTACAGTAGAATTGGTTTGACTGTCTTAAGACATTACTGTAACATTCATGAATTGAGTGGCATTCCTTTTTAAGAGCATGTCTTGAAGGTTAGTCTCACTGTACACAAAACTGTTATTTTTACTCTGTCATGTCATTTTCACATTTAAACTGTTGTGTTTACAGTGCTATTAATCACAACTTGCTGCCATTAATCCGTACATTTCCATCCAGTCTTTTTGGCAATGAAAGAGCAGGACTGAATTGGCAAGTCAAAATGTTACTGAATGTATTATGTCCTCTAAGCAGTAAGGACAGCAAAGCACTCGCACATTGAAAAATGCCACTGAAGTAGATAGCACTGTAGGTGTGGGTGTATACTAATACTGCAGAGGCACTAAAGAACCTTGTGATAGTTTTTCAAAGGAGGTCCCTTCATGTTTGTTTTCTATTGCACACCTTTTACCTGTTTACCTTTTTTGCATATTAATCACTGATACCTGGTTTGGTATCATCAACTCTTATAAACCTGTATTGGGATGGATACAGAGCATCTAAACAATAGCAAAGAAACTATATAGCAGCAGAGATATCTAGCAAGCTTGCCAAAAATAATATCTTGTTGTAGTTTCACATTATCTCTGTTAGAGATATTTACTCCAGTGATAAGACGGATGACAGCATTTTCAATAAATGCACACAAGTCACAGGAATTGGTAAACCATTTTTAACATAAATATAACTGAACAGACAACTATGTAGAATTTGAATGCCCATTTATGTTTGTTGTTAAACATTGTTTTCTCAGATTATATGGATGTGGGCAATTTTAACTTTTAACTTTAATACTTTTCCTAATTGACAGGGTCACATTTTTCACATGGCAGATTGCCCCAAAATTACACAGGACCACCTTTACAACAAGATTTTAGTATTCATTCATGCAAACAGTGCAAACTACAAAAGTAGTTTGAGTAACCTTAGACAAAGCATTTTTTTCCCCTTAATCTACACATACACCACATCCAGGGTGTCCAAAGCCAAATTTGTTTTCACATCAATGTGTCCAGTTGAAGTTGAAGACCATTTGAAACCTTCAAAAATTAACAAGTTATACAGGAAATTTGGCCAACATTATTGGAAAATAAATTTTTAGAAAGGTTGTTTTTACTACTTTAACTGGAGAAGTATAGGGAATGAGCAAAGCCCCGAAACCAAAGTAAAGCAGCTTTCTTTTGAATAATAGAAAGAGTTTATGAACAGTCATTCACCTCTGCGTGGAATACGAATAGAAGCTTGGCTGATTTGTTTATCTTCAAAAAAAAAATAGGAAATAGCTGAAAATGTCACATACCACACAATGTATTGTTACACTGGAATTTAATTGTTTCTGTGTCTGTGATTACTAAATTTTAAAAGTAATTTTGACGGGTTTGACAAGAAGGTGATAAGAAGCTTCAAGTGCCATTAACAAGATCAAATTTCACGCATTTAAGAGGTTGACTGTTCATGAACTTACAGAGAGAATTTTCATCACAAGCAGACAGTAAAAAGGCTCACAGCCAAATACGATATGAGGAAAACACTTAAACATTTGTTTAGATAGGGTGTAAATTTCACATACTATAGATGTTATCATAAAAAATACTCATTCGTTGTTGAGGGTGACGTGATGAAAGGGCCAACAGTCACAATCAGCACTTGAGCAGAACCTATGACAAGCACATCGAGTCTCACAGTGATGCCAACTCAGTCACTTGAATCTGTTTTTTTCAGAATCTGTCAGTATTTCTGTATTACATTTTGCTGAGAATTGCTTAAGACTTTGATTCCATCCTTATGTAGTTTTATAGTCTGGCATTCTTTAAAACCATTTCTACCTCATTGCTACATATTGTACATGTAGTACTTATGTCCTGTCATTTTGAATGTCATGCATTTGTGGATAAAAAGTTAAAATAACAAAAAAAAATAATGAACAAAAAAAAAGCTTGCCCTTAATCTGAGCAGTCTACCTCAAAAAGACTGTCTTTACACTGTCAAGTACAAGTCACAGAAAAAATAAGGCACCTTGAGGGCACAGATGAAGTCAATCTGCACATACTAACGTACAGTTTATTTACAATACCACATTCCCATTGAATTGTTGTGGGCTGTGTAGGTCTTCTACAAGGTCACCAATGCAAATGTATTTCCTAAAAAGTAACAAATTGCTTTAATCCTTTGTTAACTGTTGTATTGCGCATGTTAATGTGTATGTATGTGCACTTGCAAGTATGAGGGGATAACATAAAGATATGAAAACTTTTGAGTTTTTACTTTTCATATACATGTACAGAGAATGAACTTGCACATAGCTGTATGTATTGTACATTTGCTAATGATATACAACATACATACGAAAAATGCACCACATACATGTTTATATGTGTGTATGTATTGCCATACTTACAGTACAGTCAATTTAAATGTATTTTGATTTCAAGGTACATAAAGGTTAATGAAATACTGAATAAAAATGTTTTCTTTTTTTTTCTCATGAAAACTGGATGCATTTTGTACCTTCACTTGATTAAATTTGCAATGGTGTGATCGATTTAAGCCTGTGCTATTTCCGTTTCAAGCTATTTCTTGTGGAAGACAGTGTTCAATCCATGACAACTGAAATCATAATTTCTTTATTTCTTGTGTTCAACAAAGATATAGTGAAAGTATTTCAGTTTGCAGCAGTTTAGAATTTCAAGGCTTATTTTTTATTGCACTCCTCCCACCAATACACCTTTCATAATCTATATCAATTTATAAATCCATACTGGCTGTTCTCTAATAGAAAATGAACAGCCATGCTTAAAATTCATTTTTCAGGGTATCATTATTTAGGTGTTATATGCGTGGGAAGTTTCTGTGCAATTAACATACATGAGAAAAGACACAGTGTCAGTGTTGGTACAGCTGTGGGTGCATATTATCATCAGATCTGAAGTATCTACTATTTCATGATTCTAGGGTGAAAAACACTGGTTTTAAAGGAAAAAAAATGTATACCTGTATTATGTCATTTATACCAGTGATTTGGGGAAACATCCATACCTTGCACTGAAAATTGTAAATTAAACATTGTTTTCATTTCCATATAGCCTTTCTAAATAAAGACTTGAGTTGTACATGATGTTGAGTAAAATTAACTAATTTACAAAAACAAAAGGGTGTGAGAAAGGTAATTTCATATTATCAGTGCCTGTGAGTGTTTGAATACTCTCCTTTACCAGCATTGATAAGCTTGCCAAGGCGAGAACACTTAAAACATTGCAGTTTCCCATGGAGAACTGTCCTTGGAGGATGGAATTGTTCACTCGTCTTATTCACCGTGGCTATTGTGCTGAAGAACATTGCCTGACAAATTATGTCTATTAAAAAAATGGAGTGATTCAGTCAAGTTAATTCAATACATTTCATCTCTGAATGAAAAAAAAAAATTAAAAGTTATACACAGATAGAATTTTAACATTTTTGATTAAAAAAAACATACATTTTACTCCTCCAGAGCGGGCATAGACACATTCATCATCATTTTTAGGTTTGTGTTAAACAACAAAGCAATAATAAAGCCAGTATCTGTTTAAACATGTTAAGTTCAAGAAATACAAATCAACACCAAAATAATTGGCGCTTTGCACCTGCTTTGTGTGTATATGCTAAACTTAAACTAATCCAGTAAACTTCAGCTAAATTCATACTGTACATGTAGGTAAGTATCTAGACAATTCACATATGTGTGATGACAACTGAATCCACTTTCCATAATACAGTGTAGCCACTGCAATGCAACCGACTGTGAGTAACCTTAATCTGAGTCTCTACAGTAGAGCTTCTCCATAATATTGTTCCTTTAGCATGTTGTCCCTCTCACAGTGTTAAGTGTGACTGGTGTTTGTTGTTGGATACACAAATCAAAGCACCTAACTGCATAAGCATACATGTGATTTGTTTTCATGGCTACACTTACTTCACAGTGTCTATCTTGGGTTTTTTGCCTGTTATGAGAGAGAGCTAGATACACAGACATATATGTATATAGATATATACAGTACACATCCTTTCTCCATCCTGCTGTCTCTAAATTCTAGCAGCAAACATGCTCTTTGTTTCTTTCCACAGAATTTGTAAACAAGAGCCGTTTGACCAGGAGAAAAAAAATAAAATCAGGACTGATAAAAGAAAAATGAAGTTGAGTCAAACAAATTACACTCAAGTTATTAGTGGCTATTTTGTAAATATCAAAGACCCACTTGTCCCAGTGTTCTGTGCTTCATTTGCATTCTGATGAAACTGGAGTGGATGTGTGTGAACTCGGAGGTTATCTGTGAAGCTGCAGCGCCGAGCAGCCGAATCAGACAGCTTCGCAACCACATGGCTCAAGAGGATGAGCCACAGACCTCTCTCAAATCACTTCCTTCATAACAATTAAAATATGCAAAGTGATAATTTTCCTTAAGTAGCCTTAAATGTGCAATCTATTTAAATGTGAGGGAAATTGCCTAAAGCTTGTGGTGTGTGTATATGTGGGGGGTGGGGTGGGGGATAAATTATGCAAATAACAGAAAGGACTCTTGAAAGCCTAATTTTTCTGTAATAAGCATACTGTTTCATTTAATTTTTTGCCTCTTATTAAAAGTGACAGTTCTTTTGCTCTGTCTGATGGCTATATCTGACACAAGCCCATGGAACTGACTGCTAGACTAAATGGTAAAGCATTTTTGTAGCTTTTAGATGATGGTTACATTCACAAAGTAATTATGCACTAGAGAGTCCAGAAATAAGGTTTAATTACACAGTAATCGCTTCTGATGGACACTAGGAAGTGTGAGCACTGCCAGACTGCAATCCATCAATGACAAACCTCTGGCCAGTTTTAATTCCTCCTCATTTGCATCATAACCTCAGCACTAAGTTGCACAAATGCTGTTAAATGTTAATAGGACCTGTCTCTCTACTCAAAATGGATGCTTAAGCCATTTCAATTCTCCCTTCCTCTCTATCTCTTTCTTTCACTCCCTCTCTCTCTCCCTCATAACACACAAACACACACTCTCTATCTCACCCAGTCCATATCTCCTCTCTCTCGCCTCAATTCTCACATTCTCATGAGTCTTCACATAAATAGCCCCTCTTCAGAAGGGAAGCTGAGCACAGGAGACAGTGCACGGTCACTGCTGTGCTAATTGGGAGCAACATGTAAAGTTTTATCTCTTGAGCGCTAACAAACCATACAGACAAGTATAATTCCTTGCCGTGTGTGTGTGTGTGTGTGTGTGTGTGTGTGTGTGTGTACAATTGACACACAGATTCACACAGCTACAGAGCATAAAGGTTTGTTCACACGATGCGAGGGAAGGACCTCAAGTTATACCTAAACCCTAGCGTTGGGGACTGGACAAAATTATGTTTTTATTAATTGAAAATTGTTATTGGTGAGGGAGAGACAGTTCTGCTCCTCTTCAGACTTTTATATGGTTGATTAGAGCCAGGATGTCTCATTATCAGCCGGTCTCCTTCATGTATTTTAAGTACATGCTGTATTACGCACGGGATATCCCGGTGTATTTTGGCTACACAGCTTGCAAAGGGGTGGACATTAGACCCAATGGACCACTTGTGTAAACAGAGTGGAATGTGTGTATTTATTGTAATAACATGGAAAACAGCACATTGTGTACTTTACTAATCCCCCTACAACATCAAACCCACCATATACTCTTAGATACTTATGATGTGACCTTGTTAATCCCCAGCATTCAAAGCAATTTAATCTTGATTCTGAAAAATAATGAGATGTGTGGAAACAAAGAAAAAAATATACTCGCAAGTCAAACTGTGACCCATGAATATAATTAGAGTGCGTGAATGTCTTCAGCATGTTTTTCTGCAAAAATTCCAAATAACCTAAATATTTACTTTTACAGCCATCTAGAAATTACTGTCAGCTGTAATTACAGAGAACCACTATGTCACCAACATCTCTGTATATCTTCTCAGAAATACTTATTAGTGCCTCAGTAAGGCTTTAAATATTATCTGTTATAACACTGTTATAACAGGATTCATGTACATATTTTTCACCAGCATCTGAAAACACTGCAATGCTGTTGCTATCGTTCATGAAGTGTGATTTTGATTCTGACTCTGTGCTGCTTTCTGTATCTGAGGTTTCACGGCCTACATGTAGTTAGCGATCCCTCCCAGTGACATAATTTTATGCCTCAGAACAAATAAATTTACATTTGTTAATGCTAAAAGTATTTTCATATCATACTATTATGTATTTGTAGGTATATACAGTATTGATTTCAGTGGTGGAAGAAGTACTGAGCTTATTTACATAGTAAAAGTAGCAATACTACTGCATAAATGTACTCCATGTCAAAACTTACTTGCATAAAGGTACAATACTGTCAGCTGATTGTACTTCTAGTATCCAAATTAAAAGTACTCATGCAAAATGGCACCAGGAATGAGTATTATATGTATTATTGGAATATTACATTTATTCATTTAGCTGACGCTTATATCCAAAGCGACTTACAATTGCCATTTATGTCAGAGGTCGCACGCCTCTGGAGCAACTAGCTAAGTGTCTTGCTCAGGGACACATTGATGGATGTGTCACAGTGGGGAATTGAACCCGGGTCTCTCACTCTAAAGGCATGTGTCTTACCCACTGCTCCATCACCACCATATTATTACTGATTCATTTACATGGAAGCAGCATTTTAAGTGTGGGGAAACTGTAACAACTTTACACGCTGTTGGGCAGTTTGAATATAACAATGCATCATGTTTTATAAACTGATCATATGTTTCACATGTAAATACTCTGCAAAGTAACTAACAATAGCTGTAAAATAAATGTAGTTGAGTAAAAAGTACAATATTTCCCTGGTAACCGTTGCGGTAGTGATGTGCGATACCACTTAATTCCTATACGATCCAATACCAAGTAATACCCAGGCTGGTATTGCCGAGACCAATACCAATACCAATACCAATACTTTTTACATATTTTATTTGTAGTTTAATGTGACCTCCCCTCTCCCGTTTCTGTATTTATGAGAGAAATAAGGAGTAGGCTGTAGCCTTACCACTGATTGATTTTGAGTTTAGACATAAAATGCCCTCCTTACTTTCTTCTGAAAATCATTCTCTTCGATTTTAGTGCTTTTTAATCTAACTTATTTAGCTGTTTATCTCACTTGTTCCTTGAAGTTTTATGTTTTTGTAATGATAGTAGTATTTGGGTACATAAAATATTCTGTCAGGTAAAACTCAGATGCCCACCACAAATGAATAGCTGAAAAATTCACTTTTTCTTCTTCGGACGCCACAGAGAGAGCAAGACTTGGGGTGTAGAGGTCAACATTTTTACATTCAACAGCCTGAAATAGGCAAAGTGAGGTTAAACTCTGCTGGAATCACCAGTAGTTTATGGCAACGTATATTAGTGTTGCAGTAGCGGGAGAGCTGTCCCTGTCTCTCAGCATACACCACCCTCGATAACAAGCTGGCCCCCTGCACCAGTTTGATCACTTCTAAATGTCCTCAGGTCAGTGCCATCAACTATCTACTTCCTATGTTTATAACAAATTCTGGGTTGCGCACTATAATATGGCTTTACAAATGCAGTACACTCCTGTGTGTGATCTCCGCGATTCAGATAATTCCTTTTCACATTTTCGCCAAGTGGCTAAAGTGGCCTGTAGTTACCATTACTGTGTGGTCTTCTTTGAAAAATATAATGATGGGATCGCACACCATTCCAGTAACACTGGGCCATTACTGCAGTATAACATCAATGAGATAACAGGGATTTTTTCCCCCATCTTTTTTTATCCATTAATAATATTACATTCTAATTGGTGTCACTATTTCTCTTTAGCTATTCAATAGTCAATCAATGTATGAATTAATGTATATAAATTAAGACATAACATCAAACGTGACCTAAAAGTCTGAGGTATATTTTTTCTTAATTACTATTATGAAATCCCTGATTAATTGTAATATTGCAAGCTTTTATGTACTGTACTGCAGGTCCCCAGAAATGTAAAACCTTCAACACGCTGACCAACAAGGGATAATTAATGAGCTTTATTACAGTTTTACAATTGCTTCTTCCTAGTTGATACTGTTAAAATACCATTGCTGACACAAGGAGGCTTTGACTGGTCAGACTGGTTAGTCTGTCTTAACCCCTGTCTGGGAACAAGTGGAGCTAATGGGGACCAAAGACAGAGGAGTGCATGTCCGATAGCCACACATCCTCCAGTCAAGGCAATCATGGGAAACACAGAGCGTCACTCTTTCAATTTCATCCTTTCCACTGTGCAAGCCGTCCCCTATAACGTCATTATCTCCAGCAGATCTGCAGGGTCCTCTGACAGGGCCGTGTTATCCAGGCACCGGGGAAATGCAAATTGATTTCATATCAGCCATGGCATTTTTAAGGCCTCCACATGTTACATAGACTGTCATTTCAGATAAAGATATGAAAATCAGATGGGAAATGTCAAACTGTGGAGGGACGATATTATACGAAATGTGTTGTTTACTCTGATCACCAGCTCATGGAACAAGATACTTCTTAATGCCACATTGTCAGTAGACTATTTAAGAGGTCTCTATTGATTCTCATATCAGAATAGCACAAGTGACTAGACTGACAAAAATATACATGATTAACATAATGCAAGCAGCTAACAAGAGGAAGGATGTTGAGAAGTAATTGACTTCAATGACGCCTTTAAGGGGATTCACAGGGATGTCATAAAGCTGCTATAATCCATATTTTTGTGTTAACAATGGATCACATGGCTACTTGAACGGGGGTATGAACGGGGTCACTCGTTAGTGACAAACTCACAAAGAATTATCACCTAACTGCAGTTTTGCTCTTTCAGCTCATTGTTTTGGTTTTCTGGCCTGCAATTTCAGTTCAGTCTCACTGCTCTCATAGTGTAGTTTGCAACTACAGCAGGCAGCTGTTTTCATCAAAAAAAAATTAGAAAAACCTGCTGTACACTACCTTCTCAGCACCAAACCACAGACAATGTCAGCAAGTAGCTGGTGAAGTTAATAGGGCATTTTGCTAAAGAGCCAGACATTTCCTTAAGGAGTTAGTGACTATGTAACTTTAACTATATATACAACTATAAATTGCTGTTGTCTAATATAATTTAATACTGGCTTTCAAGCATAACCTATTTAGGGTACACAGTTACTGTAGGGTGAAAATGTATAGACTGAGGAGAAGAAAGAGTAGAAAGCAGATGGCTAAAGATGAAGGTCAAAACATATTGAGAAGTTTGTCAAAATTTGATGATATAAGCAATCTGTAAGCTGTTATTGCACCCAAGCTTGAGGTACAGAGAAACATATTGAAATTACAAAAAAAAACACTGCAGCTGCCAGCGTACTGCCAGAAATGATTGCCCCAAGTGTTTTTTTCTTGCTTTGCCTCTCTCTTTCTGTCCCTCAACCCCTCCTTCACACGCATGGCTGCCTGCCAGATGTGAAGAGAGGCATATCTGGATTTAATGATATTACAAATGCCTTTCTTTATGCTCAATAATAACTCAATTTTGATTGATATGCAACTGTCAGTGCCGTATCTTGATACAAATAGAGTTGCCTGTCATCCACCATTGAGTCATCAATTTTAGCTGGTGATGAGGCTCGTTTGCCGTACCTAATCATCTGTCTTGTTGGAAAGCCTCTGAGGCTGATCAGATAGCACTTGTGAATACTCACATCTACAACCATCACCACACAAGCTTTCAGGGAAAATTGAGTGGGTCCCATTATTGCTTGCACTCTTAGCAATGTCCGAGATTTCTTTGTACGTAAAGCAAAGCCTGGAATAAATCATGCAGTACACCCACATTTCTATTGATTAAAGCCATTCCCATGCCTGCATCTGGTGAATTGTCCACAGAATAAAGAGCAGCTTTATATTTTGTCCTGTCAAAATGTTAGGTCATTCTATCAAGGCCAGCCAGTTCCATACAATAGCACAGTAAGTCTTCTGTTGAAAAACACTAAGAGGCGAGAATGAATTCTTGTATTATTATTATTTTTTTTTTTTTTGCCATATTTCAACTCAGATAGTTTCTCCACATAAAATGGGCAAATATATACTATTTAAAATAAGTATGACTATGATGTTTGGGGCAACACCTTGCATACTTTAAGTCCAGTTGTTTAGTATTCATTTGCAGCATATAAATAATATAAATAAATGGTTGATAATACACTATGATAATGTGTATTATCATATGTAGCAGATATAAGTGGAAGCTGGTAGATAAACAGACAATGGTTGATAATATAGTAAAACACAGATATGTCTTCATGGGAGAAGTAATAATCTGTGACAAATACTGTACATTATTACTTTGTATCCATACATCTGCATAAAACTACATTATAGTGTTTGTAAATCATTTATTAAATGTTTGCATACTGCTTTTACTGATTGCATACTGCTAAATAGAGGGACTTCAATTAAAATGTGGTGTGTTGAGCAATAGCTTTGCAGTGACATAAGGTTATAACTGTAGATTTGTGATAGTTTAAAGGGAGTTTTCTTCTGTCTATAACCACTAGTTATTATACACACATATTGTGTGTTATTACTTTATAATTACCTTAAAATGTGTACATATTATCATGAAAGTAAGTGTCATAATCAGACTGATGACAAGTGCTGCCTGACTCCTCTAAAACACTGTCTTGCATAATACTGCATCCTATACAATTATCCTGATGAGAACTTGAAAGACCTCTGTTAATGTGGGAGTGTGAGAAGGCCTGTAGCCTATAGACCCTGCTTTCATTCATCTCACTAACATCAGGGAGCTCAAGCTTGGCGTCACTCAAAGCTTTTTTCCTTTGAAATTCCCCAGGCAGACCCACAAATTAAGCTCACTTCTGTTTGACCAAAGATGAGACCGGCCCTGAAGTAAGGCAGCTTTCCCTCCCTTTTCTCACAAGAGTTTGCAATCTATCCCTTAGAACTCCACAGACCTATAAATCTCTTCAAAATCTCTCTATTCATTGTCAGCCTGCTATGAAGAAGCATATGGAAAATTCTTTCAGTACAAATTTCAGTCCTGATCTAACAGTAAAGGACAAACATAGTGTGCTTGTGAATGTCAAAAGTGCAGTTGCAAGACTGAGTCTTATTTTTTAAAGGAATCTGTAACTGTAAACATATCTCAGTGCTGAATGCTGCCAAAAACAGAAAGCACTGCTTGCTTTTAAACATTTAGGTCTACTTGCTTGCGTGTGGTTTGAAAATGATGCATTTCAATCCATAAATGTAAATAGCCTGCTCCCTCATTTGTAATGATAATATATTGTTTGGAAAAAGCTTGATTTCTAAGGAGAGAAAATAACAGCACTTTTTTATATAAGATGGTGGGTAGAATTTATCGATTGAGGATTCATGCAGCTTGCAAATAAATATTCATTAAAAAGTATGATTTGGAAATCGAAAACTTGCACAGATGTATTTTTTTCATGGTTACATCCATATTGCATTTTTGTGTTTTAAAAGAACCACTGTGTTAGACTTATGTCCTGAGATGGCAGGGTGTGTCCACAAGTTAAACCTCCCTAACTTAGAGGACGTCTCATGACAAGCAATCACTCTTAATGGGATTCTTCTCCTCCAGAAAGATTCACAAGGAAAGATTATCTGAATCTATTCTGAGCACATTCAAAGGCAAGGGACCATGCACTCCCCTTGCGAGTTCATTATCATTCTCAGGTTATCCCAGGCCCAGTGAATCTGGAACGCAAATGAATTAGTGAGAATTAAGAAGTCTCTGTGGTCTGAAACCTCTCCAAATCTCCTCCAAGATGAAAGGTACACAGCCATGGCTTATGCACCGTCGCTCTCTTCGCCTGAGCCCCCACGGTAGTCCTATATCTACAGACCTACCTCGGGACCCCCCCAACACACACACCACCACCCCCTTTCAGAAAATGGAAATGGTATGAGCAGTTAATGTTGCCTAACGTCTCCTGACCGTAAGGTTTTGTCGTGAGGGAGAAGTTGAGCAGGGCTGCAGGACTGAGGCTGCCATCGCTGGCGATTAATTACAGCATTGTGGTGCTGGCACTTTGGCATGGTTGATCCCTCTGCAGGCAGGGCTTCCTCTCATCTCAGCCTCTCTGTAGCCTTCAAAGTGCTCTCCACTGCCTGCAAGACTGAACCTAGGCCAGGTAAGAAAGATGCCATGCCTCCATTGTGACTGTACTTCACATATTTCAATGGGACTTCAGTTGTAGATTGTGTCAGTATCACTCCCCCATTGTCCAGGCTGTTATTATGGACAGTTCTTGGTTATAACAAGGCTGATAATAGATAAAGTTCTAAAGCAAAAAATGTAGAGTGGCTGATAGATAATAATGATCATGTTGATACATATAGTATTAGATATGACTTTTTTTGGTTTTGTGAACAGATTCATGTGGGGTTTTAAGAGAAAATATCCCCATATTTGCCCCACACCAAATTCCTACATGTGCTTTACAACCATTTTCTCTCAGGCCATTACTATATTTCATCTCTTTTGTCAGTCTGTGCTCAGTATTTTTCCCTCCTTCCCTGCCCGTCAGGCCGGGCCTTTGTAACAGACTGCAGAGGCTGCCTCTCTCCCTCAGCTCATTCAGCACCACACTCTGCCCTTGTGCTGGACATCAAATGACCAGCTCACCCCCTGAGGAGCTCTCAAGTTTCTTCATTTCAGCAGCCGCCTGGCTCTCCCCTGGTCAGCAGCCGGCAACGCAGGGAGAGGGGACATCTGCCTGTCTGAGGATAAGGGACAGGCTGCCTCACTATCCGTCTGTCAGCCCCTCAGACTGGACCCCTCACGTCACTGCTCCACTCCCTCCTTGTTATTCTGGAGAGAACGCAGGGATCTGATATGTGGCATTGTTTGTGCCATACTGGTCAGAAAGACAGAGGGGACTAAGGCTAATGCACTGTAGGCATGATCTACAGCAGAAAATAATGCTGTTTGGCACAAGCTGCCCACAACACAGACCCCTGTAAGCACATTGTATTGTAACAGGAAATAATTAGAAATAAATAAAAAAAAGAAATAATCTATCCACGAATTAAAGTCATGAGTATTAGAAACTGTTGAGTAGTTGTATGCAACAGATTGTCTCTGCACTGATGTAAACATGTTCCATTAATGATGATCCTGTAATGATTATCTCTATCTAATTACATGCGGTTTTCTCCATCCTCTTCCATCAAAGAAAGGCACAGCGATCGATAGAGATATATTTGCATAAAAATCTATTTCACCGTAACTGAAGGATCAGGACTGAGCTCTCTGGATAAAGATGCCATTGGCCCTCTCGCCCGTCTAACCTGCAGTAGTTAAGTAATTTGTTTGCGTCCTAAACTTAATATTTGTTCTCTTCTTCCACTGTTTTATAAATGGGGTTAGAGTGCATTAGCGTGTGGCTAAAGGAAGTGAGGAGTCCCAATGAAATCATGTACAAATGTTAATTACCACCCAAGCTGGTAACCTGCTGCTTGAGTTTCTGTTTAATTGGATTATATGAACACATCCACATAAAATTTCACCTGGTTTTGAATCTCTAAATTTACTACAAAGTGTTATGTGCTCCAGTTGTATCATACTTATTTGTGTCTGGCAATTGCCAAAGCAAAACAGGACAATGGTTTAGAATCTGACACCCTGGTGCACAGAGAGAGAAGCAGTGTACTGTAAATGATCCTGTGCGGTTGACTGCTGGCCAGCAGCCACATCTATATGAGCAGAGGAGGACCACTCCGAAGAGCCCACACCTCCTGGACCGAGCTAGAGGTGAAGGAGAGAGTATCACACTCTCCTTGTCAGCTGCAAGGGTAATTACTGCTGGCTGAAATTACTCAACATTTGTTTATTAGCTCCCCAGAGCACACTGTAAATAGATTGTCTGTTATAGTACGATCACATTAAAACCCTCTGCCGTGTGAAACCCCCCCTGTTTGCTGTGAGCCAGCCTGCTGCTCACTTATTGAACAGCTAGAACCAAGGAGCCATGTTAAATGTGATTGTTTTCCATTAGCTACATCCTGTCTAATACCTCACTTGTGCGTTGCAATTACTGAATTCTGCCATGCAACATAACCTTCATTAGCTGACTGTAGAGTCCTGCAGCTCCAATAGACCCCTTACCATTTTTCATTTTGTTTTTTTTATTCATGAGTGGGGAGTGTTTTAATTCAATATTGATTTCTACATAGACACTCTGTGCCTGTGCTTTGTGTACTGTACGGTTACCATGCTTTAGGTGTATGCAGTGATCGAACAAAAAAAAGTATTTTGTGTCTTTCCTTGTATTCATCGTGCTGGTTGGTTCCTGTTGAAGATGACATTCTGAAACATTTGACCCACTAAAAATGAATTCTTGGCCACAGCCCAGTGACAGTGGAGAGCAATTCATTCCCCTGAAAATGTAAGAAGATAAAAAACAGAGGCATGCAAAAGTCCTGTCAAAAGAAAAGGGAAGAGAGAGGGGAAAAAGAGAGAAATGGAGTATATTAATGTGAATGAAAAGTGTGAATGAAATTTTTATTCACGGCTGCCTGCACAGAAATCCTTTCACACAGTTTGAAACTTTACACCAAATAACTCATCACCAGACAAACCTGGAACAATCTGGTGATAATAGCCCAAATGTTGTTCCATAGACAGAGACATTTGTAACAGAGATATTTAGCTGTAAAATGAACTAAAACAGCATGCTTTGTGTGCCTGTGACAGGTAGAGCATGGCTCCCTGGGAACCAGAGTAATAAAACGTTGTCTTTCTGTGGCATCTTTCCTTTTCCTCTAATGTTACCCTAATAAAAGCTACCGCTGAGGTGACTGTGCGCAAATAAGGGCCTAAAGCTGCCGGACATCTATTCCAGCCCTCTGGAGCCACATTACACACACCTAATGGCTACTCGAAGCTTCATTAGGATATTAATTCTCCATGTTTCTGAAGTGATTCCATCTGTAATGTGATAGTAACCTGGCTGCTAGCAAGACAACTTGTTGTTATTGTTGTCCCACTCCCTCCATTCCACCCATTTTATCCCCCACCCCCTTCCCTTCTCTAAGCATATTGTTATTCTTATAGCGCCACTGTCTCAGTTTTTCTAGGCAAGAGAAATCTGATAATACTGGGTGTCCTTTGAGATGGAGGCCAATGGAACAGCTCTGAGCACTGCCAAAAGCATAGCTCAATCTGACCAGGGGAGCAGATGGTCAGGTCCACTCCAGGTCTGGGAAACAAGCAGCAACGCAAAACATTAGATGTCATTTTGCATTTTTTAAATACGTATCACCTCCTCCCACCTGCAGGATGTCAGAGTCCAATATTCACAGCCAGCAGTCATGTGGAGTGCATTTGGCAATAATACATTTGTTTCTAAAAGACATTTGGAAAAATTCATCATAAGGTAAAGTGAGAAGAGCAGAGTCAAATCACCTTTAAAGACTTAATAGTAGTACTTTGTATTTTAAAGCACTCTTTCTAGCATTAATTATCAGTATTTAAACACAAAGAGTACTGGTTAATAAATGGTTTATAATAACTACAATGTAGTTGCAAGCAAATAAGAGGATGTTAAAATTGTATTTGTTAACAATTACACACCATGTGAAGCATCGATAAGTGGTATATAGACAGTTATGATAACATGACTAGACATTACAGCTATGTCATTTTATCAAGCATTTATTTGTTTACACGCCAGTAAGACATCCTTCAGTGTCAGTCATTGTACCAATGCATTAAAAGAAACTTAAATTGAAGCATGTGTAATTATGTGTTATAAAGCATGTATTAATTGATCATAATACTGCTTATAAGTGCAAAATAGGGTTCAAATAAATTGTTACCAACTTAAAATATTTGTAAATGAACAGTGTTTGTCATGTGAATAAATTACTCTGGCTTAATAAAGGATCTGTAACACTAATTATCTATCTGTCATATTTATTGCCATTCATGAAAATTATGTTATGACTTATTTATTATTAATCTCTGTGTGATATTGTTTTATGAGACAAAAACTGCAGCGCAGCACATGATCACATGTGACTAGATTAGATTCTATTTTTGTTCATATTTATTTGTTATTTGGTGATGATGATATGTAGGGCTAAAATTATTGGTCAATTCACTGGTTGAGTGATTATTTATCAACTATTTTGATTCCTTTATCAAGGAAAAATGCCAAACATTTGCTATTTAAATTCTTCTAAAAGGAAGTTACTTTTAAATGGAATATCTAAAACAAGCAATTTGAAGATGTCAACTTGGATCTGCATTTTTCACTCTTTTCTGACTGTTTTTGGAATAAACAGTTGAACGATTAAGTGATTATGATATTGTAGTTGGTACAGTTCATATTCAACATTGCACCCACACACTGCAAGGCAAAATATATTCTACATGACAAGAATTTAATTCCATCACTGCTTTCACACCAATTAAACCTGAAACCTAAAACCTCTCCACCACTGTGATCCTATCACTTCTGTGCTCACAACCTATATCTTGAAATAACACAGCAGTTTCTCTCAGAATATCAAAGTAGGGGGAAATGAATTAGGAATATTTAAAATGCAAAGAAACTCTTCTCTTGTTTCAAAGACTGCAGTATCAGACAGTTTGGGGTTGGGTGGAGAGAGACACTCATCTTTGTCGGTGAAGAATTCCATTCATCCCAACGAGGCTCCTCAAGATACAACTGAAGTGTAGCATTCTGACATTTCTGAAGTGAAATGATAATTGCCTTTAAAGACCAAGGAGGGAAAAAGAGAGGAGATGAAAGATAAAAGGTTGGAGCTAAAGAGAACATTAGGGTGGTGAGAGGGACGGCAAGCCACAGAGACCAGCCACATAAATAGTCATGAAATGAGAACTTTCTGCTTTGTATTGAAGTTAAGAAAGAAACATTCAGCGAGAGGCCAGCAGGCCAGACTAAATAATCCTTGACTGAGCCTCCCATTCTGAATCCCATATTAGCTGCCCAGATTTTAATGTAAATATGCCATTACGCTGTCATTACAGTGATCAGACTGCATGGCTTACAGGTCAGCCCAGCCACTGTTAATTTTGCAGGCAAAAGCTTTTTTTTTCTGTCTTTGAAATGTTAATAACTTTCTATTAGTTAATGTAGTGTGACTAAAATTCAAATTAGACATAATTTATTTTAATATCTGTGACTAGCTTGTCTGACCATTTAGCAATGGTCTCCCGCTGAATACAACACTCTAAATTGTATTAATTTGCATTAGATGGTTGAGGCACGCTTTGTCTCACTGTTGTGCCGCTGTGAAGTCAAGGATGATTCGTTTTTGCTCCTTGAGGTACAAGTATCCAGAGTGAAATAATGCCATCGGTCACATTTAATGCATGTGCTTTTAGTGAGGCGGTAATTCCTACAGTTGCTCAAAAGATGGAACATCATTAAGACTTGCTTCACATTTCAGAGTCGCTGACCATCAAATGTAACGGGAATAGTTGACCTTCTTTGGTACAATATTGATGCTTGCATGGTTGAATTAACCTATTAGGGGGCCCATGTGCAAAAAGTTGCTGTTAGCCCCTAGAGACCCTCCCACCTACTACCCTCTGTGCATTGTGTTTATACCCTGTTGCCTCCAAAGTATCATAAAGTACAGTGCACACAGTACACCATACAGTACATGGCAGCTTCATTATATTCCCACTGACCCCCAAAAACGCCGTGGCCGTGGCTTTTCTTAGTCTCTTCTTAGTCTTCTTGTGCTATATCTATTAAATACAACTTTAATTTGGAATATGCACCAAAATAGGACAGAGCCAGGCGTTGGATGATACCGCTTCTTTTGACAGTAGCTCTGTTAACAGACAACTTTTCATTTGGGGTAAAATACAACCAGCTTGTTGATTTTTTTGATTTGGTACCAAAAGGCTTACAGTGCAACACCTTTTTATTGCAGTGTTGTAGATTGTTGAGAGTCTCAACTTCTTCTACTTTTACCTTAAGGCAAGTAAGAGTTCACAGTGATAACTGTAACTCCTCCAGTATTTTGTGGGTGAAGGTATTTTTTTGTATTTTCTATCTATAGTTATACATTACTTATTTTGTACAAGGTTAGAATATTTTCCTTAACAAAGCCATATATAAACATCATCCAATATAACAAAATTACCTATCATTTGCTTATAATGTTACTTTAATTTGCTTGTCAGTGTGAAGGCTGATGTTAAGTGGCCTACATCACGCATTTTCTCAGTTCCTTCATCCTGCTATTGTATTGTTGCTGTTCCAAGGTCACTGGGAAGAATGTGCCACATTGTCTCAGACACTTTTTCCTGCTGGAATGTCAAATCGTAGCAACTGACTCATTGTTAATATTATGTATTCATATTGTGTTTTACACACAGGCAATATCAATACACATTATTGCATCAGCTCCCACAATCTGCAAGCTGCAAATAAACATGTTTTTACCAGAAACCAAAAGAAAATCTGTGCTACACTACAGTTATGTAAGATTAATCAAGCTAATTAGTTATCAGCCATGCTGATGGAATATAGAGTCAAAGAGAGGTAAAGTTACGATCACTGATTAACACTTAACATGCACATGAAATTGATATGGGTTGAGTAAAAAAAGGTTTTCATTTTTCATTTCACAAGGAACAGAAGTTAAGGTGATGAGTCGGAGGGGGGAAAAAATGCAAATTATCATTGGAAATGTCAGCGCAGGTTTCAATTAATCAGATTTTCTCATTCACTCTCATAAAATATTTTCAGTGGTTGATGGTGGCTCTCCAAATTCAGACGGTGCCGAAAGTGGGTGAGTATGATCGGAGAAGCCCAGCTGATTGGAAACATCTGGGTGATTGTAGGGAGCACTCCCACATCATCCAGCGCTGGCTGAGATTTGACAGTGCCCTCTGAAGTGACAGCTTTGACCTCGGCCAGTGTGCATGCGTGCAGCTGCCAGAGACTGGTCTGGCTGAAAAAAGAGGACAGAGCCAGACGCTCTAGGCACTGGATGGTACCGCTGCTTTTGATGGGAGCTCTGTTGACAGCCAACGTTTCAGTAGGGGTAAAACACAACCAGCCTTTTGATGCGTTTGGTACCAAAAAAGTGGCCATGCAACAGCTTTTCAGAATATTTAGGGCATGTTGTTGAGATGTATGCCATAAAGTGTTGTTTTCTGTTGTTATGAGTAGCTGCACTCTGCGTTTCCATTTCTTTTAAAAGTGAGAGCAAATATATACAATATGTATTTTTGTGTGTAGATTTCAGTGTGGCATGTTAATGAATAAGAATGTATATTTTTTGTTTGTTCTCTTGAAATGTCATTTTTTTCATAATTTGTGTTATGCTGTTGGCCACAAAACTCCCATGTACAGAAAT